>NC_091058.1:110060578-110369232 GCF_000393655.2 Nicotiana sylvestris
GAATTGGGTAGTAAGGATATGATGACTACGCGCTAATGTCACGTGTAGCTCCTCACTGAGGAGTGATTACTGGGCATTGTGTGGGTATGATCCTGTAGGCTAACCAACCTAGGACCCCTCTTTCCCACCTCTCATTGTTTAAATGAATTTACTTTTCTTTACATATGTGCAATTTGTTCAAACATTTTCCCTTGTTTTCATTACTTGAATCATACATGTACTTAGAATGTCAAAACTTGCCTTTATTTGCGAATATATGTTAAAACTGTTTATTTGTTAAAATGACTAATTCACATAGCTTAAGTTCAGCCGGGACCCATGTTGTGGACAACGAGGGGTGCCTAACACCTTCCCCCTCAAGGTTATTTGGAGCCCTTACCCTAATCTCTGGTAATGCAAACTAGTTCATGAGTTAATTGCTCTAGGTGCCCTAACACACCATAATCTGTTAGGTGGCGACTCTCCAAATACCCAAATTCCTAAAAGGAAACGAGTTATTTCCCCCATGAATGTGGAAACCCGGACTTCCTCGTCAAAAAGGAAAAAAAAGGGCGCGACAATGATGAATTGGTCAGGAGAGGCATGGGGGTGTTCTTCGAAGAACCTGACGAGGAAATTTTAATGGTTGTTCGGGAGTTTTATGCAAACTACCTGGAACATAAAGACCATGTATGTATAGTCCAGAAGAAGAGAGTGGATTTCTCCAAGGACGTCATCCGAAGGGCATATCACTTTCCGGAGTATGTGGAAGACCCTGATACAGGTGACTATTCCACGTACATCAGAAAACCATACTTGTGGCGCCTGTTTTTTGCAACCATTTGTGCACCTGTCAAGGAGGTAGTGTGGATAAAAGAGGGGCGCAAATTTCACTCGGCTTCACTTACCTTTGAGGGGAAGTGTTGTCTATACATCATCATTAACCGCCTGCTGCCTTCAGGCAACACCACTATGGTGAATGGTCTCGGGATGATATGATTTGGTGCTTTATCAATGGCCAAGATTTTGATGTGGCTCAGGTCATTCAAGATAAGATGACCATTCGTTATCTTGTGTAGAGGTATGGGTTCTTTTTCCCATCCTTAGTCACTCGGTTATGCTGTGTGGCACGGGTACCGAAAAATAAGGCCACAAATAGGAAAGTCAAGTGCGAACAGAAATTTAGGGCTAATAAAGTTGTAACTGGGAAAGAACCTGCTGGGCCTGCTGAGGTGGATTGTGAGGAATCTGATGTGCTCAACGAGGTCAATAAGGTGCATGGTGAGGATGTAGCTACCTCTCGATCGCATGAGCAGGGTGTTGGGGAACCTTCAGGCGGCGGATGGGAAATGAGAATGAGCACTTTAGAACAAGAGATGACGGTGATGTGTGCTTCAGTCACGGACTTGGGAGCTCGAATGGACGCCCTTGCTACACAAAATGCCAAATCCTAAAAGAAGATCACGGCATGGCTTCGTGCACTTGGCCGGGCATGTCCCGACACCGTCTCTGACATGGAATGAGTTGATTAGAGGAGTTTTCTTCACCTTTGCATTTTTCTTTGTGTGTCATGGGGACATGCCACAACTTAAAGTATGGGGTGGGTGATATTTGTATCTATGTATATTACTTTTAGTTTTTTTGTTAGTTGTAGTAGTTAGAGATTGAAAAACAAAAAATTGAAAAAGAATAATAAAAAATTAAAATTTCAATTTTTCCCGGCGATGGATATCATCGACAGGTTTCTTGAGGGAGTAAAGTTGGAAGAAAAAAAAGATTTACTTTTGTTAGGTAGTGTATTAATTTTCCATTGGTTTTTCTTTGTGTCGCTGTTCTTTTCCAAGGGTTTTGATTGAACCTAGTGTAGTTAGTTTTTATTTTTGTTAGGAGTAGGAACCTTGTGCAATGATTTGAATGGAAGGAAATATCTCTTCACTCTATTATTCCCTGAGAATAGTGAGTACTTTAGTTGTGACGCTTAGACTCAGTTTTTGACTCTTGTATAAGTACTTTAAACTGTATGATCTTAACTCGGCTTAACTGCTTTGACTAGAGTGTCTTGATAGTCCAATCCAGAGTGAGTTATGTGCCATGTGTGTGTGAGATTTTATATGATTCATTGCATTGCATTTGATGTCTAGAACTCTCCCCGTGTATCTGCAAAGCGAAATGGTAGTTTTATTCAGTATTGAAAATGATATAGGCATTTCTTTGTTAAGCCGGTTATATGTTATTAACCACCTACTTGTTATGTATCTTAGTTAATACCTTTGAGTCTGTCATCTTGTTTCTTTAGTAATCACACTACAAGCCTTACTAAACAAAGACTGCATCGCATGTATGATTCGCGAGCAGGGGCATAAATGTATCTATGGTTCATGTTGTTCGACCCTTGGCAGTGCACAATTTGCATTTATGTTGGATCGGGCCGAACGTCCTCGATGGAAATTATGTGTGATAGTACAATTGGAAAATCTTTATATAATTTGTATAAATTCATTGATGAGATATCACATGTTATAGATTATCGGACCACTAGTAAGTGTCGAAGTTGACCTCTCGTCACTACTTCTTCGAGGTTAGACGAGATACTTATTGGGTACACATTGTTTTTGTGCTCATACAATACTTGTTGTACATTTTTTGTTGCACATGCACATGTATGTCTAGTGGCCTAGTTGGGCCCAGCGGTATGGTTGATACAGAGACTTAGGTGAGCTGCACCTCTCGGGACAACCCGCAGCCAACAGAGTCCCCTTTAGAGTTTTGTACTATATTTTCTTTCTGTCCGATTGTATTCCGGACAGCTATTGTATTACGTTATTTTCTTGAAACTGCTCATGCACTCGTGATACCAGGTTCTGGGATGATTATGGGGTATTCCGTATTTACTTCTAAACATTCTTTTATTTATTTATGTAAAGATTATCTTTTACTAGTTGAATTGAAGGAAAAATCATAGTTTTCTTAATTATTAAACTAAAGGACTTCAACTTTCCTATTAAACATGACTTCATAAACTGGAACAACTTCTTTCCCTTCATCATTTGGCATATCTGGGTTAATAGAAACAGTAATAACATCAATAACACTGCCAACCAAATCAGTGGTTACCAAATCTTGCAAAAGGCAATGGAATTTAAACTATTCACGGGAAAAACCTCTATTAACCCTCCCAAATCCTTTTTAAAAATCAACTGGTTCAAACCCCCTAGGGGGTGGTACAAACTGAATGTGGATGCCAATTTTCATAGCTATAACAAAAACTGTGGTTTAGGCGGTGTTTTCGTAAATGCAACAGGTAGCTGGATAGTTGGTTTTGTAAAACTATCACATGCAAATTGCTCACTAGTAGCTGAATTAAAAGCTCTACAAGAAGGTCTAAGAACAGCAAAGGAGTGGAACCTCCTCCCACTTGAGATTGAGACAGACTACTTAGAGGTAATCCAGGCAATACAAGTCGGTAATAAATTATTTAACAAAATTGTTAATGATTGTAGGTCCTTAATGCACCAGCAAAAGGTTACTCTCCGGCATACTTTCAGGCAGGGGAATAGGATTGCCCATCAACTAGCAAAAGGGGTCCTCGAAAGGGACAATCAAGCTATTGGAGTAGCAGGAGGAAGTAAAGCAGAGAAGCCCAGTAAAAAAGTTTTTGTTGTACCACCTTTTGATGTAATAGATTTTGTGGAAAGTGATAGACTTGAATCCACTTCCCATAAAAAACTTCTATGTAATGAAGCTTGCAAACTGCTAGCAAGCTTAGGAAACCAATACATCCTCCAAGATGCATGTTATGTCGACTATGTACTAGATGTTTCTTAGTTATTAATATATCTATTTCTTATTTGCTCAAAAAAAATAAGAATTAATTAAGTATTTATGGTTGGCTTGCCTGATAGTGGTGTCCGGCACCATCACGACCCTTAGTGGATTTTGGGTCATGACAATATAGTATCTGAGCACTAGGTTCACTTAGGTCTCACGAGTCAAGAGCAAGTCTAGTAAAGTCTTGCAGATCGGTGTGGAAATGTTAGTACTTATCTTCGAGAGGCTAGAGGGCTATTAGGAGAACTTCCCATCTTGATTCCTCAATGTGCGGTTTGATTCCTTTGAGGCTTATGCCCTTGTTTCTTTCCTACTCAATCTTATACAACGCTAATCGCTTATTATAAATTGAGGAATTTTAATGGTACTACAAATGTGGAGCAGGATGTTCTCCCTGCATAGTTGATTGGGTTATTGTCATCGCCTTGCGGAAGGATATTTTGTCATTTCAGCTCAGTATCTGCACTTCTGAGAGATTTGGGGCCATGCACAGGTTGCTATGATGCTCACGAACGGTTATATCACAGTATTGATGTGATGATGGGATGCATGCCCATGTGTCGGGGTAGTGAATGACTTGGAATGAGGTTTTCTCAGTGCACGATTCAGAGATTCAATATTGTATTTCCGGTGAACAAAAGTCAATTAGACTATAAATGGCCAGGTTTGGGTTGATAGAGTAACGAGACTTGGTGTTTTCAAGTGTGGTGGAGTTTTCATCTACGACATGGTGTCGTCATCTTTGATTGAATATGTTAAGTTCGTCGTTGTTATGATCTTCTTCAATTTGCCTCTGGGCAAGGTATTGTGAAATGGTGTCGGGGAAGTAGCTGTCAGAGATTGCGGTGTGCCGTGATTTAGGATCGAATCAGTTTTCCTAATGTTGACGGCTCGAGAAGGCCAAGTGTAAGGAGCAAAGGTCGAGTAGTTGCTTCAAGGAATGAGTTTGACCAAAGTGGGAAAGTGGTAGAGCAACACATAGATTCAGTGGTAGGATAACTACACCATTGAGGAAAGTTTGGAGTGATTTGGGAATTTTAGTAGACAGTGATTGGGTCTATGAGCTTAATTTAAAATATTAGCTAGCATAAGGTGGGAGATTTGATATGACGTAAAAGAGCTACTTGATATGAAGAAGGATACAACATAACTTCGAATTGGAAGATATTGTCGCATATTTAGTTGATGTCCACGAGGAGTGAATGGACGTGTGCAGCTGGTCAATGATCATGGGCTCAGGTGGGTTATCTCCTGTGAGCGGGTCAGCGGTCGCGTGGATGGTGAAGCTCTTATGAAGGATTTTATTGGCTATTCGGTAAGAGGTCTAATGTGTGAATGTTGTTAGAGATTCAGAGTGTTCATGAAATGCTAACGGAAGGATTTCGAGGAATCTGGTGGTTTATAAAGAATCTTGGTGGGTTCAAGAGTTGTGTAATAGTGGCTTCAAGCTAAGTAGGAGAGTCACACCGCCTACAGTTGGATTGCATGGTCGTCTATTTGTGAGATTTCTGGTTATCATCATATTGATGGGCTATTTCGGCTAAGGGAAAAGAATATAAGTGGTAATTTGAGCAGAGGATTTGATAAAGGTGTGCTATGGTTGGCCTTATTGGCTCACGTTCAAACTTTGGTAAAACTCAAGATTTATGCTTGTTGTAGACGTGAGTTACAAGGAAAGCGATTGGCTGGGTGCTTCGTCGAGAGGGTATTCATATGCTAGAAGATTCATGGAGTTGATTATATTCGGGACCAAGTCAGAGTGGGTGGCTCTCAACAACGGTTCTAGTGGATTCAAAAGTTAAAGTATGGTGACTAATTATTTCGAGCCCATAAGTATGGTTAAGAATCGAGCTTTTGCAGCAGATTATGAAAGGAGGCTTGGAATGTTCTAATATCTTCGGCTTGTAGTATAGCTTTTGGAGGAATGAAAAAGACTGACTTCGGATTCATAAAGGGATTTTCAGAACGGGTATATCAGATGAAGATGCAAATATAAGCACAAGGAGGGTATGAGACGGTTTGTGCAATTTGAGATAGCATGGTCTCATGATACAAGGCCACTCAAGAGGAGTGCGAATTGAGTTCGTTATGTGTTGAATGGAGTTATTATTATTTCTGAGGTGATTAAGGATAAATTAGAAGAATGTGAGATTGGTTAGCCATGGTTGAATTGGCATATTGGTGGCAGTGATCAGTTCCTTCAGCGTGATTGAGTTACGCATGTGATTGGTGACGGTATGTGTGAGGCTTGACGGCCGCCATAATTGATTTTTTTGGGAGTATTTAAGTGCTATGGCATGTTATGTGTAGGCGGATCCCGGAAGGGTTATAGTAGTTTAGACCACTACTTGAGGAATTGAATATTCTAGGGTTATGAGAATTCACTTATGTGTTGCTATGGTTCTCCTAAAATGAGGTAAGTGAAAAGTTTCTATATGATGAAGTATTAATCTCTTAGTGGTTCTGAAGTTATGATAAAAATCTTGTACTATCGCATATTGGCATGTTAGGTGAAGTGAGTGGTATGGAACTTGAAAGTGAGGATCAAGGTTACGGTTCGATGTTGAGGAGGATGTCATGAGCTCGAATGAGCATGAAAGGGATTTTAATGTTTAGAGTAAGCTGGCATTGTCTTCAGCGTCACTTGAGATCGGTGTTTTGTGAAAAAGGCTCTGCATCCTGGTTCTGGATTCTTGATCGCTTTTCAGCGTTAGTGCGGCCAGTGGTATGGATGTGCAAACTTGTTATCTGTTACGGAAGGTCGTGGGAGCGTGCCCCACGGGAAGATTGTATAAGTGTGGCATATAGTCACTTGATTGATTGAAGAATTAAACCAAGTATGAAGGTTGTGGTGATATCGCTAATTTGAGAATTTATGCTTGGACGACACTCGGTTTATTGAGTTGTGGACTGTGGAGGATTGCTCTGGTAATGATGGTTGTTCTTGTGTGTTACGCGAAAGAGGGGTTATTATGGACCCAAGAAAGATTATTGGCCTAGTTCGGCACGATCAGAATGACTTGAGGTCTGTGAATGGATTTAAATATGAATATGGGCTCTATATCAGGCTGGATATGTTCATTTCAGCATACCGCTCCTTATGGGGGAGTATTCGAACGTTGGATGTTATTTCGTCATCAGCTATTTCATGTAGTGTTATATTGTGCCGTGTGAGTTGCGAAACGGCTTGATAAATTTCTTATGTGTTGAGGTTCCGCATAGCGATGGTGTTATGTGAGCAGGATGGCTCTTGAGATTTAGATCATATATTGCACTTCAGTTGTGCTTGAGTTGTGTAGTTTATGGAGCTATTTGTCTCCCCAGGGATGGTATTATGCACTTAGTGTGTTTCTGGCCAATATTCAGTATTTTGTAGTAATGAGCGACTTAGCTCGGTGTGTGTCTTGTTATGTGAACTTTATGTGTGGATCGGGTGGCACGCCGCCACGGGTATGTTGTTTGGATCGGGTTGCACACCGCAACAGTGTGATGTTGATTACAGTTTCCTATATCTGTTTTTATGTGTTTTGTTTCCCATTTTCTGAGGAAAGTTCATATAGTTGTGTGAGTTGAGTAGTCCCTTATAGAGATCGTTTTCCTTATGTATCACGTTCAAGCTTGTAGCCTATTGGCACGTTGCGGCATCATATGAGACTTTTGGTTATGTTCGAGGTGGCTTATTGCCTGAACAGTTCGTACTGGCTGATATGAGATTATTGGATCTAGGATTAGTGCAGTCAGATTATATGAAGTATATCAAAGATCATTAGTTGGTTCAGAATGAGGTAATGGTTCTTGTCAGGAGTATAGACTCAATGATTTGTTGACTTGGCAGCTAGTTATAAATTTCTACACATCTCTTTCATCGTGGCGGTATTGCGAGAGTTGGAACAAAACTTATATATATCATAAGATGCATTGTGAGCATCAAATTCGGGGAATGTCGGTTATTACTATCAGAGAATGTTATTATGGTCTTGGGAATGATGGGGCACAGGGTGAGAATTCAGCAAAGGTATGTAGTCATATTCCAGTGCCTCGTGTAGTGATTGGTACGGTGTTCATATATTGGAAGCATGCTTGGCAGAGAATTTTGGATGTTGGAACTGGTCTCTAAGCTTATTTGCTTGAATAAAAGAGAAATATCTTTAGAATTGATCAAGCTAAGGTGCTCAACTGAGTTGTAGTAGTACGGGTAGGTACACGAGGTGTTAAGTAGTGATTTCGGACAGCTCAAGCGCAGTTCTTAGCACGTTCGAGGACGAATGTATGATTAAGTGGGAGAGAATGTAACGACCCGACCGGTCATTTTGAGCTCTAGTGCGTCGCCCAGCAGTTTGAGGCCATGAGCAGCTTCACTTCAGGTATTATGACTTGTACGCATGGTCGGAATTGATTTCCGGGAAGTTCGGAGTTGATTTGGAATGAGAATTCTCATTTCGGAAGCTTTAAGTTGAAAGAATTGACTAAGATTGGTTTTTTGAGTAAACGACCTCGGAATCAGGATTTGAAGGTTCCATCAAGTTCGTATGATGATTTCGGACTTGGGCGTATGTCCGGACCGGGTTTTGGAGGACCCAGAAACGTTTTGACACCTATTGTGGAAGTTAGCATTTTTGGGAGAATTTTATGAGTTTGGGTTGAAGTGCTTTTAGCATTATCAATCTCCGTTTGGGATTCCGAGTCTGGGAATAGTTCCGTATGGTGATTCTGGTATTGGGGGCGCGATCAGAAGTTAATTCGGAGGTCCGTGGGTCATGTTGGAGTCATTTGTCTAAAGATAGAAATTTGAAGGTTTTTAAGGAGTTTGACCAGAAGTAGACTTTTGATAACAAAGTCGGAATTCAATTACGGAAGTTGGAGAAGGTTGTAATGTCAAATATGACTTGTGTGCAAAATTTGAGGTCAATTGGACGAGATTTGATCGGTTTCGGCATCGAATGTAGAAGTATGAAGTTCTAAAGTTCATAAAGCTTGAATTGAGTTGCGATTTGTGATTTCGGTTTTGTTTTATGTGATTTAAGGCCTCGAGCAGGTCCGTTTTATGTTATAGGACTAGTTGGTGTGACTAGACGGGGTCCCGGGGGCTTCGGGTGTGTTTTAGGTTGGTTTCGGAGCATTTCGGGTTGTTTTGGAACTGCTGATTGCTGGTGTCTGGTTTCATTCTTCGCGAACACGAAGGAAGTCCCGCGCTCACGAAGAGGAGTTGATGGGGCTACTGAGTTTGGCCTTCACAAACGCGAGGTAGCAGACGTGGATGCAAGGCAGTAGTTGGTTATGCCTTCGCAAACGCGGCCAAGGCTACGCGAACATGGAGAAAATAAGGGAGAGCTGGGCCCGAGGCCACTTGGCCTACGCGAACGCGAAAAGGATAACACGAACATGATAGGTCTGGGCAGCTGGCTTGCACGAACGCAATCAGCGGGTCGCGAACGCGGAGAAGGATTTTCCGGGCATGAGATTTTTGAGCTTCGCGAATGCGAGGGATGTTCTGCGTTCGCGATGAAGGGTAGCATGGGCAGTGTTCTTTAAAATCGGAGTTTTGGCTCATTTTCACTTCATTTCTTCCATGGGAACCGATTTTGGAGAAATTTTGAGTGTTATTTTCATCACCAAGAATGAGGTAACTGATTTCTTGTAGTTTTGAGTAAATAAAAGGTTTATATATGGATTTAGACAAGGAAATTTGTAGAAATTTGGGATTTTGAGCAAAACCTAGAAATTTGGCATTTTTGGATGTTGACCACGATTTTGGGCATGAAATTGAGAGAAAATTATATATTTGAGTTTGTAAGGTTATGGGTAAACGTTATCTTCGAAAAATTTCAGAATCCGAGCACGTGGGCGATTTTGTCAACTTTTCGATCGGGGTTAGAAATTTTTATAAATTTTCTTATTATGAGTAATTGAACATATATTAATGGGTTTACATAATTGTTGGCTAGTTTTGGGGTATTTTGCATCGATTTGAGTGTTCGGAAGAGCGTGGAATGCCGGTTATGGAACTTCTGGGCGAGGTAAGTCTCCTTTCTAACCTTGTAAGAGGAAATTGTCCCCATAGGTGAAATAATCGAATATGTGCTACTATTTGTGGGGGGCTACGTACGCACGAGGTGATGAGATTCCGTGCGTAGCTACAATCATGCTTATGTCCAGGTATTCTTAGGCTTCCATCATGCCTTATTGATCTTGTTGTTAATTTATGTTATTGTTTTCCTTGAGAAGAAACGAGATTAGGGTTGCGTAATAATTGTGTTGAAAGGGGACTTGAATTGAGGAATTTAAGATTTTTAAGAGTTTCCATTAAACTTAGTATTTTCGAAAGAATTGAGAAATGTTATAATAACTCAAGAAGTCTATGTGTAACCGTGACGCATGTACGTTTCGCGAGGGGGGTATTTTCTTAAGGTTATATTTGGCCACGTCGCATGTATGATTATCAAGCGGGGACTGCTCCCATGTATGATTACCAACAGGGAAGTAGATGCATCTATGGTACGCGTCGTTCGACCCTCGGCTGTGCACAATTTATATTTATGTTGGATCGAGCCGAACGTCCTCGATGGAAATTATGTGTGATAGTATAATTGGAAAACCTTTATATAATTTGTATAAATTCATTGGTGAGAGATCATCTGTTTTAAATGAAAGAATTGTTCGGCTACTTTCTTGTTCCGAGTTTGTTGTCATTTTGAAAACAAAATCATGCTTATTTAGAACTTCATATTATCATATTATCGGACCACTAGTAAGTGTCAAAGTCGACCTCTCATCACTACTTATTCGAGGTTAGACGGGATACTTACTGGGTACATGTTGTTTTCGTACTCATACTACACTTGCTGTGCATTTTTATTGCATAGGCACATGTATGTCTAATGGCCTAGTTGAGTGTCACGACCCAAAATCCCAATCCGGTCGTGATGGCGCCTCTCGTGGGGATAAGGCCAGCCAACAACAAAACAATACATCTCTTTATAATTACTTAGCAGGAATAAGTCTAATTCGCAGATAATATAATCACAAGTGCGAAGTAAACATGATAGAATAATGGAAACCATCCCGACTCAGCCCGAAATCGGGGTGTCACAAGCCACGAGCATCTAAAGATCTAAATACTAATACAAGACCAGCAATATACAGAATGGAATTTAGAATCAATGAAGAAATACGGTGCCGTGAACGCTGACGGTCACCTTGCTCAGCTACAATAGTATACCTTCAGTCCGCTAATAACCCGCTACCGGGTGAACAGTACCTGCAACTGCACGCGAGGTGCAGGGAGTAAAGTGAGTACTTCCAACTCAGTGGTAATAAGAGTAAATAATAACTGAGCGATAAGAAATCACGTAAGAACACTTCATCATGCTATCTAAGACGGTACAACCCTTTTTGAAAACAGTAATTCCATGAAAATCCTTTATAAAATATCTGACTCAGTTTTAAACCTCTTTTGAAAATAATCTTTTTAACAGTTGCAAAATAATTCCAGCCATCGGTGTCACTATGCACAGAAACCCGCCCCTCGGGCAATATCTTCGTTCCTGGTCAGCCACTCGGGCCCCAACACTCAAGGATCAGATAGCACCAGCAAAAGCAGATAAATATCTCCAGAAATATCACAACAACAAATAATGAACAAATGCATGAATGCAATGCAATGCATATGATGGTACATTCCAGTACCCACTGCGGCGTGCAGCCCGAGCCATCCATATTTATTTATCGTCTACGACGCTCACCGGGGGTGTGTACAGACTTTGGAGGGGCTCATACAGCCCAAGCGCAATATACTGGTCAGTCAATGTTACCTAACCGGTCAGCCAATGTTACCTGACCAATTTATATCCTACAGTGTCATTGTTACCACTATTCTAAGTATATATTTCAGTGTCATGTACAGACTCTGGAGGGGCTCCTACAGCCCAAGCGCAATATACTGGTCAGTCAATGTTACCTGACTAGTCAGCCAATGTTACCTGACCAATTTATATCCTACAGTGCCATTGTTACCACTGTTCCAAGTATATATTTCAGTGTCATTGTTACCACTGTTTCAAGTATAACATACAGTGTCATTGTTACCACTGTTTCAGGTATATATATTACAGTGTCATTGTTACCACTGTTTCAAGTATATATATTACAGTGTCATTGTTACCACTGTTTCAAGTCACTTTATTATCAGTCCAGAAAATAATATAGTAAGCCCCTTGGGCATTTACAAAATCGAAATTTCCAGCCCGAAATGCATTTAAAATGTCATTTAAGTTTTCAAAACTTAGAAATACGGCTGGGTTTGCAAAACAGCATTTAAAACCTTGGACTAAAGTTAGATGATATGCAAATCATGCTAAGCAGTAATATCAATCCTCGAAGGATTTTAAAAGTCGACACAAGGCCCCAAACATGGCAATCAACCCAAATTATGATGATAACAAGAAATTTCAGTCAAATACGCAGTAAAATCAACAACCGGGACGGACCAAGTCACAATCCCCAATGGTGCTCTACCCCACGCTCATATCCGGCGTGCAAGTCACCTCAATACAACACTATGATGTGCAAATCCGGAGTTTCAAACCCTCAAGATATCATTTACAAGTATTACTCACCTCTAGCCGGCCAAAATACTACTCTGCGATGCCCTTTCCTTTCGTATAGACCTCCTCGCGCATCGAATCTGGCCAAAACCACAAGGAATACATTACAATAGGCTAAGGGAATATAACCCAATCGAAAAGACTCGAAAAATGTCGAAAATCCCGAAATTAGCAAAACCCGAGCCCCGGGCCCACGTCTTGAAATCTAGAAATTTTTACATCAATACGATCCTTAGCTCGCCACGAGTCTATCCATACCAAATTCATAAAAATCGGAGTTCATTTGGCCCCTCAAATCATCATTTCTATCCAAGAGGGTTTTCTACCCTTTTCAACAAAATTCTCAGATTAAACGTCAAAACTCGTAATAGATTCAAGTTATACAACCAAAATTGAGTTACGAACACTTACCCCATTATATCGTAAAAATTGCTTCGAAAATCGCTTCAATCCGAGCTCCATAGCTCCAAAAATGAGAAAAATAGCGGACTGCTCGAAATATACATTGTCTGTGATTTTCGCATCTGCGGTACTGTTCACCCCAGATGCGGTTACTGTTCTTCCGCTTCTGCGGCACTGTTCATCGCAGTAGCTGAAAATCACTGTTCATCCGCTTTGCGGGTACTGTTCATTGCAGAAGCGGAAATACCAGCTTTTGCCCAGAAAAATTGCAGCAGTTGTTTATTTCATTAAAAATGTTATAACTCCCTCATACGAACTTGGAATTAAACGATTCTTGTTCCTATGAGTCACAAATAATAATACAAACCTATTCCTTAAATCAAAACTCAATTCGGAGCTCGTTTGCCTAGTTCAATACCCATTTCGCTCGTTAAACAATTAACTCACATTTCGCGTCAAAAACCCAATCGCGACTTGATGAATTTAAACCAAAATTTTTAGATCAGTCCTATAATTCATGATTTAAATTCTGAAAGTCTCGAAATCAAATTTGGATCTCTAGAACTAAAAATGAACCTTTAGATCATTACATTTATGCTCAAAACGGCAAAAATTTTCCAAAAATAACCCGTTGGGCATCCGAAACACACCCGAGGCCCCTGGGACCCCGACCAATAACACCAACCAGTCCCAAAATACTTTACGGACTTGCTCGAGGCCTCAAATCACATCCAACAACGCTAAAATCATGAATCAACCTCCAATCCAAGCTTTATGAACTTTAGAACTTCCAACTTCTATTTCCGATGCCAAAACCTATCAACTCACGTCCGATTGACTTCAAATTTTGCACACAAGTCCAAAATGACATAACAAAGCTACAACAACCCTTGGAATTCCATTCCGACTCCCGGATCAAAATTTCACCTATCAACCGGAAATCGCCAAAATACTAACTTCGCCAAAATAGACTAACTTCTTCACCGGACCTCCAAAATTACTTTCTATTGCGCTCCTAAGCCTTAAATCATCACCCGAAGCTAACCGAATCATCGGAATTCAATTTCGAGCCCTCTAACTCATAAGTCAATATTCGGTTGATTTTCCAACTTAAGCCTTCTTAAAAGAGACTAAGTGTCTCATTTCTTATCAAAATCACTCCAAATCAATTCTAAAGCACCCCATACCGGTAATGAAACATAAGAAAGCAGAAAATGGGAAGAACGGGGTAGTAACTCATGAGACGACGGGTCGGGTCGTCACATTCTCCCCAACTTAAACAAACGTTCGTCCTCGAACGTGCCCAGAGTTGTTCCAAAAGCCCATAAATCATAGAACTACCTTTTTACTTCTGAAACCATCGATATGATCAAAACCTCACACCTATACTTTGAATAATCCCAACCAGTTGTGATAAACCATACATGTACCCTCGAGTGATATCATAGGTTCTACAGCGTAATCCAGGCACTCGAAACGATAACTTCTATTCACAGTAGTTGCCCACAACCACAAAATACCGATAGAAAATCCCTTATTAGCTAAAGTCTTATTCCAATACTTTCATATACTGCCAAAGATAACTTAGACTCGCAGCAAACAATAACCATCTCTCAGATCAACCACTTATGAAGCCACTACTCTTTTGACTAATACCACAACAGATTTCCGAGCCGAACCTCGATATTATCCTTCTAACGAGCAGAAATCAAATTTGTTCGTATTCGTCAATGATCCCAACGATCACCTCGAATCCAATACACCACTCTGGTTATATGACACCTCAATACAGGCCTAAGCCTCAACTTGCGTTATACGCGCACCAATAAGAAACAGTCCGAACATACTCAAAGCAAGAAAATGATTCAACTGAGAGAGTTGTACCTCAAATTCACTAGTACTGCCACAACACAAGGCTGAGACCCTGTCTCACATCATAGAAATAGGACACACAAATTTGACCCGCAAGGTCATGTTTCCACACTTCTTTGTTGCACGCGCGATTCCATCCAAATACTTATTCCACGTGAAACACCTCTGCACTGAAATCTACCACGAAGGCCCAATTAAGAAGCAATTTTTTTCCCAGCTGTCCGCTGGTTCCTTGAAATATAAATCATTCTGCTAAAACATATTTTAACGCTCTTCACCACTTAACCCGTGGCATTTCTGGCGTAGCCCTAATGCAATAGTTCAAAATCGCCCAACACTAAACAACCAATCTACACCCAAATATCATACCTAAAATCTAATATACTAAACAAGGAAAGATCCACTCGGGCCTCAAAATCTTAATAGCCACCAACGGTACTAATACATGCGATCCACAACCACTACATGGTATGTGCCTGAGAACTCCAGTCTCCAACTCCGTATAGCACACAATTCATCATACCTAATCCCGGTTTCCACCGTGCAATACACGCACATATTTAATACTCCTTCATTCCATCACAGATACTAGATATTTACCCGTGCTTCCGAGCAACCCGAATACCACCAGTGGACCCAATAAGAACATGCCGCAATACTACTGAAATGTATTCAGATTAATCACATTACCTATTTCTGAGACATATACTCTCATCAAATCACTTCCACTTAGCAATATCATTTTCCCTAATCATCTGAAGATCACTTATCTAATCACTTAAGAGAATCACTACACATCCCATGCTCTGTATGACATACACATGTCTTGTTCAAATTCTTACAATACTGACATGACAGATGAGACCTGTACACATTCATAACTACTACCGAAATAACAATTCATTAGTTCTATACTCTTGGCAAGAACTATCACCTCATTCTGAGCCAAACAATGGTTCTTAGCTCTTTAATTTACTTCACATACTCAGATTGCACTGATCTCAAATTCAATGATCTCGTCTCACCCAATATGAACTGCTCGGGCAATAAGCCACTCCATACATAATTAAAAGTCGCATATGATGCCCCCAATGTGCCAATAGGCTACCAATTCGAACGCAATACAAAAGAAAATGCGCTCTGGAAGGAATTACCAATCTCACGCACTACTACGATTTTCCTTAGAAAACAGGAAGAAAAGCATAAAAATAGCATATAGAAAACTATAATATCACACTGTTGCGGCGTGCAACCCGATCCATATAACATACCCATGGCGGCGTGCCACCCGATCCACACATAGATCTCACATAAGGAGATACACATCGAGCCAAATTTGCTCATTACAACAAAATACCGAGTATTGGTCATAAGCATGCTAAGTGCATAATAATATCTCTGAGGTACATATAGAGTTATAAGCTACAAAACTCAAGCACAACTGAGGTGCGATGTACAATCTGAATTTCAAGAGCCAAGATGCCCATATAACGTCATTCTTACACAGATTCTCAACACATAGCAGTTTCTCAAGTCATCTCACAACTCACGCGGAGCAATGCATTACTACGTGAAATATCTGACAATGAAACATCAACCTAACGACTCCTCCATGAGGACCGCGTTACAAAAATGCACACATCTGGCCTGATATAGAGTCGTTATTCACATTAAATCTATCCACCGACTTCAAGCAGATTCTGATTACACTGAACTAGTCTGATAACCTTTCAAAGGTCCATAATAACTCCCATTTTGTTTTTATAACGCAAAAGAACACCCATCATAATCGGAGTAATCCTCCCCAGTTCACAGCCTAATATGCCAAGTGCACTTCAGGCATGAATGTTTAATTTAACGACACCATCACAAACTTCATACTTGGTTTACATCTTTAATCAATCAAGTGATCACATGCCACACTTATATAATCTTCACGTGGGACACACTCCCACAACCTACCACAAAAATATCTGGAGCATACCTCTAAACCACCGGTCACACTAATGTTAAAGAGCGATCAAGAATCATTAACCAGGACGCAAAATCCTTTTTACAAAACACCGATCTTAGGTGATACTGAAGACAATGCCAACTTACCGTAAACATCGAAACTTATCTCCTGTTCATCCGAGCTCATGACATCTTGTCAAAAAAAAATCCTTCACTCGTGCCATTCTCGGCAAAATTTCCACAACCAGAACTGACTCATCAGCATGCATCAAATCGGAACTAACATAGTACATAACCGTACAATCCGCTAACCAATAGCAAGCTCCCCAACATGGCTCGAAGCCATAGATCACAATACTTATACTCTATTGCTGTCGTAATATCATATTGAGATTAAACTCACTCCTTCATAAGCTCGTGGAAATACAAATCATCTGGAATTTTAACTTTTCAGCAATTCTTGCATTTACTCACACAACAGTTAAGCCCACTCTTTAGGCGACAAAATTTTTACTAAGTCCCAAATTTTTCAAAAATTTCGGCAGAGTCTTCTTTGTAATTGGGCATATCCACCTACCAGAGAATCACCAAAACAATCCTAACAACACGTCCACAACTTGACAAAGCATCACAATGTATATCAACAACATTAATCTCAATACTACATGTATTATATTATCAAAGTTGATACATGGACATGCGTTGCACCTACTCGAATCATAAGACATAGAAAAATACATTTCAATCTTCCATTATTGGGCTATTCAATTGAGTAAGAACAAATTTTTTCTTTAATGTTTTCGACCTTCAAGGTGGTCTCCTCGACTCAACGATTTCGTCATAATACATTTACAGAAGCGATATCAGCTCCCAGACTCATCTCACGTCATATAGAAACATCTCACAGTACTAACATACCCTCATGTAGCTATCCAGCCATGATTCCCACTAGTAGGGACAATACCGAACATAAAGGTTCAAAACACTTGCTCGCACAATCAGCACCTCGGTGCTCAAGCCATTGGCAAAGATTCGGCCTCAAGTCCTCCAGACTGGCCTAACGTCAGAGATTACACATCGCCCCTCGATCGGGGAATCAAAAGTCATTGAGGCATATCTAATACTGAGTGCCCATTCGTGCATACGATCACGTGGAAAGAATTTCAAGAGTTTCCTTTCAAGCTGAATCAAGGACGCACGATAAGAATTCAAGAATGTGAAGTTTTCCTAAAGGTTCTGCAGCCTTTCGAGGATAAATACAGACGTCTCCGTACCGATCCGCGAGATTCTACTAAACCTGCTCATGACTCGTGAGACCTAGTAACCTAGGCTCTGATACTAACTCTGTCACGACCCAAAATCCCAATCCGGTCGTGATGGAACCTCTCATGGGGACAAAGCCAGCCAACAACAAAACAATACATCTCTTTATAATTACTTAACAGGAATAAGTCTAATTCACAGATAATATAATCACAAGTGCGAAGTAAACATGATAGAATAATGGAAACCATCCCGACTCAGCCCGAAATTGGGGTATCACAAGCCACGAGCATCTAAAGAATCTAAATACTAATACAAGACCCGCAATATACAGAATGGAATTTAGAATCAATGAATAAATACGGTGCCATGAACGCTGACGGTCACCTTGCTCAGCTACAATAGTATACCTTCAGTCCGCTAATAACCCGCTACTGGGTGAACAATACCTGCAACTGCACGCGGGGTGTAGGGAGTAAAGTGAGTACTTCCAACTCAGTGGTAATAAGAGTAAATAATAACTAAGCGATAAGAAATCACGTAAGAACACTTCATCATGCTATCTAAGACGGTACAACCCTTTTTGAAAACAGTAATTCCATGAAAATCCTTTATAAAATATCTGACTCAGTTTTAAACCTCTTTTAAAAATAATCTTGTAACAGTTGCAAAATAATTCCAGCCATCAGTGTCACTATGCACAGAAACCCGCCCCTCAGGCAATATCTTTGTTCCTGGTCAGCCACTCGGGCCCCAACACTCAAGGATCAGATAGCACCAGCAAAAACAGATAAATATCTCCAGAAATATCACAACAACAAATAATGAACAAATGCATGAATGCAATGCAATGCATATGATGGTACATTCCAGTACCCACTGCGGCGTGCAGCCGAGCCATCCATATTTATTTATCGTCGACGGCGCTCACTGGGGGTGTGTACAGACTCCGGAGGGGCTCATACAGCCCAAGCGCAATATACTGGTCAGTCAATGTTACCTGACCGGTCAGCCAATATTACCTGACCAATTTATATCCTACAGTGACATTGTTACCACTATTCTAAGTATATATTTCAGTGTCATGTGCAGACTCCGGAGGGGCTCCTACACCCCAAGCGCAATATACTGGTCAGTCAATGTTACCTGGCCAATTTATATCCTACAGTGCCATTGTTACCGCTATTCCAAGTATATATTTCAGTGTCATTGTTACCACTGTTTCAAGTATAACATACAGTGTCATTGTTACCACTGTTTCAGGTATATATATTACAGTGTCATTGTTACCACTGTTTCAAGTATATATATTACAGTGTCATTGTTACCACTGTTTCAAGTCACTTTATTATCAGTGTCATTGTTACTACTGTTTCAAGTCACTTTATTATCAGTCCAGAAAATAATATAGTAAGCCCCTTGGGCATTTACAAAATCGAAATTTCCAGCCCGAAATGCATTTAAAATGTCATTTAAGTTTTCAAAACTTAGAAATACGGTTGGGTTTGCAAAACAACATTTAAAACCTTGGACTGAAGTTAGATGATATGCAAATCATGCTAAGCAGTAATATCAATCCTCGAAGGATTTTAAAAGTCGGCACGAGGCCCCAAACATGACAATCAACCCAAATTATGATGATAACAAGAAATTTCAGTCAAATACGCAGTAAAATCAACAACCGGGACGGACCAAGTCACAATCCCCAATGGTGCTCTACCCCACGCTCATATCCGGCGTGCAAGTCACCTCAATACAACACTATGATGTGCAAATCCGGAGTTTCAAACCCTCAGGATATCATTTACAAGTTCACCTCTAGCCGGCCAAAATACTACTCTACGATGCCCTTTCCTTTAGTATAGACCTCCTCGTGCATCGAATCTGGCCAAAACCACAATGAATACATTACAATAGGCTAAGGGAATATAACCCAATCGAAAAGACTCGAAAAATGTCGAAAATCCCGAAATTAGCAAAACCCGAGCCCCGGGCCCACGTCTTGAAATCTAGAAATTTTTACATCAATACGATCCTTAGCTCGCCACGAGTCTATCCATACCAAATTCATAAAAATCGGAGTTCATTTGGCCCCTCAAATCATCATTTCTATCCCAGAGGGTTTTCTACCCTTTTCAACAAAATTCTCAGATTAAACGTCAAAACTCGTAATAGATTCACGTTATACAACCAAAATTGAGTTACGAACACTTACCCCATTTCATATCGTGAAAACTGCTTCGAAAATCGCTTCAATCCGAGCTCCATAGCTCCAAAAATGAGAAAAATAGCGGACTGCTCGAAATATACATTGTCTGTGATTTTCGCATCTGTGGTACTGTTCACCGCAGGTGCGGTTACTGTTCATCCGCTTCTGCGGCACTGTTCATCGCAGAAGCTGAAAATCACTGTTCATCCGCTTTTGCGGGGACTGTTCATTACAGAAGCGGAAATACCAGCTTTTGCCCAGAAAAATTGCAGCAGTTGTTTATTTCATTAAAAATGTTATAACTCCCTCATACGAACTTGGAATTAAACGATTCTTGTTCCTATGAGTCACAAATAATAATACAAACCTATTCCTGAAATCAAAACTCAATTCGGAGCTCGTTTGCCTAGTTCAATACCCATTTCGCTCGTTAAACAATTAACTCACATTTCGCGTCAAAAACCCAATCGCGACTTGATGAAATTAAACCAAAATTTTCAGATCAGTCCTATAATTCATGATTTAAATTCTGAAAGTCTCGAAATCAAATTTGGATCTCTAGAACTAAAAATGAACCTTTAGATCATTACATTTATGCTCAAAACGGCAAATATTTTTAAAAAATGACCCGTTGGGCATCCGAAACACACCCGAGGCCCCTGAGACCCCGACCAATAACACCAACCAGTCCCAAAATACATTACGGACTTGCTCGAGGCCTCAAATCACATCCAACAACGCTAAAATCATGAATCAACCTCCAATCCAAGCTTTATGAACTTTAGAACTTCCAACTTCTATTTCCGATGCCGAAACCTATCAACTCACGTCCGATTGACTTCAAATTTTGTACACAAGTCCAAAATGACATAACAAAGCTACAGCAACCCTCGGAATTCCATTCCGACTCCCGGATCAAAATTTCACCTATCAACCGGAAATCGCCAAAATACTAACTTCGCCAAAATAGGCTAACTTCTTCACCGGACCTCCAAAATTACTTTCTATTGCGCTCCTAAGCCTTAAATCATCACCCGGAGCTAACCGAATCATCGGAATTCAATTTCGAGCCCTCTAACTCATAAGTCAATATTCGGTTGATTTTTCCAACTTAAGCCTTCTTAAAAGAGACTAAGTGTCTCATTTCTTATCAAAATCACTCCAAATCAATTCTAAAGCACCCCATACCGGTAATGAAACATAAGAAAGCATAAAATGGGAAGAACGGGGTAGTAACTCATGAGACGATGGGTCGGGTCGTCACATTGAGCGCAGCGGCATGGTTGATACGGAGATTTAGGTGAGTTGCACTTCTCGAGAAGACCCCGCAGCCAGCAGAGTCCCCTTCAGAGTTTTGTACTGTATTTTCTTTTCTGTCTGATTGTATTCCGGACAGTTATTATATTACGTTATTTTCTTGAAACTGCTCATGCACTCGTGATACCGGTTTCTGGGATGATTATGAGGTATTCTGTATTTACTTCTAAATATTATTTTATTTATTTATGTAAAGATTATCTTTTACTAGTTGAATTGAAGGAAAAATCATAGTTTTTAAAATTATTAAAATAAGAATTAAATTAAGTATTTATGGTTGGCTTGCTTGACAGCAATGTCTGGCGCCATCACGACTCTTAGTGGATTTCGGGTCGTGACAGAGTTAATAAAGGGTTGAAGTTCATCTCTAATTATTGGATTGGACGATTCATGTATTATAATTTAAAAATAGATCTTGTAATGGTATAAATTAGATTCAAATACATTTATCTTTCAGTTCATATTCAAATTCAGATTATTAATATTTTTATCCTTCAATTAAAAGAGTAAATATCTATATCTTATCTAAAGATTGTTTAAATTAAAATTTAAGCGCATGGTTTGAAAGATATAATTAAATATTTATAAATATATTAATATCTATATTTTAATCAAGTTATTTGAAAGGTATAGATATAGAGAATTAGTTATGCTTTATGTATATTCTTTTGCATAGTCGTCCATTTGCTATTTATCCGATTGATTAAAAAAAATTATTAATTTTAGATTCTTTATTTGAATAAAGATATTTATTTATGCACAAAATATTTGTTTGTCCAATTTGTCAAATATTAATATGACTTTATTATTATTGTTATATGTTGAAGAGTGCAAAACCAGTGTATAAAACTCAGGCTCGCTAGTCAAAAATAGTATAGTATTAATTCGTCTCCACTGGGATTTGGTTAAATAATATTCTAATAAATCTCCAGCTTAACACTATCCAGGAAAATAAACCTTTGATTAATGTTCTTATGAATTAATAGTAAATATTAAGATTATCGATTGTGAGAAAATAATAAAAATTTAGTGGCTAAGTAGCAATGAATGAATATCAAGGGGAGAAGTAAGAGTTGTGACAAGATATGTGATCAACTATTATTCCGGGTAATTCCGTGCTAAGTTCACTCTTAACTTCTATTGACTCTCTCGATTTCAACAGATGATTAGGCTATCTTACGGGTTCAAATTCTTCTTTCGAATGAATAAGAGTTTCGTTAACTAACCTAATAACAGGTCCTATGAACATATGCACTAATACAATGAATGAATGATCTTTCAAAGAACGTCGCTCGACTATTCTTCTAAATAGGGTCAATTAATAACTCTCTGAGCTCTTTCTATTACCTAAGAGAGGCGTAAAATCGACCCAAACAAAATAATACAATGCGAATTGCAGCTACACTTCTCTTTCGATTAAAGTAGAACCACAATTGGTCTTGCACTTCAATTAATAACTCATTCAACGAATTTGGGCAATTAATAGGAAGTAAAACCCAAAACAATAGTCAAATAACTATATCTGTCAATAACCATAAGAAGGATAACTCCATAGTGGAGAACCTATTCATCACAAGACTATTAGAAGAAAAAGAAGACATTACTATTCCCAACATCAAGCAAACTTCCGTATTGAATAAATGGGATGAAGTATTTTGAGTCTCTGTGTTTTCTTGCCTTCTTCTCTCCCCAAAGTTGCTCAAAAATCCAAGATACCTTGTTCTTAGACAAGATAGGCTTCATATAGGTCAAAATAAGTTGCCTCCGAAATAACAAAAATAGGCCTGGAAAAAGTTTCCGGAAGTGGACGTGCGCGGCCACGCACCTGGGTGTGTGGCCGCGCATATGGCCGCGCACCTCTGGCAGTGCACTGCGTTACTTGCGCTCTCAAGTGCGCGTTGGAGGGGTCTCATGCACGGTCGCGCACCTGGGTGAGCCTCCTGCTCAACTCTTGTCTCTTCCGTTAAGTGCACTATTCGTCCGTTGATCCCTGAACACGATCCCAACATAATCATTAGGCTTTTACTCAGACTTCAAAGCTCCAAAGTAGCTCGAATTAGCTCCACAACCTCACCATAACTCGGAGTTGCTCTTACAAAGCATAAAACACACACTCGGTGCAAAACAATGCCATTTAAAACTCAAACACTAGTAAAGTGCCTCGAATTAGAGTGCAATTAATGGCCAAAATACGCAATTATAGCCGACCATCAACATCCCACACTTAAACCATTGCTTATCCTCGAGCAATCAAACTACACTTCACATAAAATACAACTTATTTCAACAATTCTCATGACTCATCACACCAAGACTCTTTAAAACAGATTAAGTACAATATCGTAATATCTTAACCTTAAAATTTGACTCAAAAGTACCACGCATTATTTATAACCCCGCTCACTTACTCTAACACAGAGGTCAAGCATTACATTTCCTTCGTGAATCATATTCCATCACACAACAATAGAGAGTATTCCACACACAATAGACATTAAAAACAATTAGGACTTAAGATAGAAAGAATTCACTCACTCTCAGAAACAATATTCATATGCCACAAAAGATGAACCATAAGCTTGCTTGTAGTGTACTACTCTACTAATTCGAGCTCATTCAGGCAAGGATCAAGTAGGACTTTAACTGGTTGTAATATAGGCTGCGGGATGGGTAGTATACATTTAAATATAAGAGTGATTACACCTCCCTAAGCACTTTAATACATACAATTAACCGTTCAAGATCCCACACTTATGTCAAACCATAACTCTACCTTTACATCAATATTCATCAAGTCCCTACGTCTTTAAGCACAATTATATTAAGAGATGCCACTATCAAGGAATGTCTGCACAACAACAATAAACTATATTTTTTTTCAATTCGAGTGGCTCTTACTTTTTTAATACAATGCACCTTTCTCCTTATTTTATTAATTCCACTCAATGCCAAATCAACTACCCCACACTTCAACTTTTACAAAGTTCATAAAATATTCAAGTGCTCGCGAAAGGTAAAAGGTTCAAATAGATGGTCAGCTCGCTAATCATACATGCGATGCGGTCAAATATAAACATAGGAAAATACCCCGCTCGTGAAACGTACATACGACGCGGTTACACATAGACTTCTTGAGTTATTATAACATTTCTCAATTCTTTCGAAAATACGAAGTTTAATCCCCTTTCAACTCAATTATTATGTAACCCTAATCTCGTTTCTTCTCAAGGCAAACAAAAACATAAATTAACAACAAGATCAACAAGGCATGATGTAAGCCTAAGACTACACGAACATAAGCATGATAGTAGCTACGCACGGACTCTCATAACCTCGTGCGTACGTAACCCCCCACAAATAGTAGCACATATTTTATTATTTCACCTATGGGGACAATTCCCTCTTACAAGGTTAGAAAGGGGACTTACCTTGATCCGAAGTTCCATAACCGGCATTCCACGCCCTTCCGAAGACTCAAATCGATGCAAAATTCCCCAAAACTAGACAACAATTATGTAAATCCATTAATATATGTTCAATTACTCATAATAATCCAATTTATAACAATTTCTAACCCCGATCGAAAAGTTGAAAATATCGCCCTCACGACTACATGCCCGGATTCCGAAATTTTTTCGAAGATAACGTTTACCCATAACCTCACAAACTCAAATATATAATTTTCTCTCAATTTCATGCCTAAAATCGTGGTCAACATCCAAGAATACCAAATTTCTAGGTTTTCCTCAAAATCCCAAATTTATACAAATTACCTTGTCTAAATCCATATATAAACCTTGTATTTACTCAAAACTAGAAGAAATCACTTACCTCATGCTTGGTGATGAAAATGGCACTCCAAAGTTGCTCCAAAATCGGCTCCCATGGAAGAAATGAAGTGAAAATGAGCCAAAACTCCAATTTTAAAAGAACTCTGCCCAGACTACCTTCATCGCGAACGCGGAACATCCCTCGCATTCGCGAAGCTCAAAAATCTCAGGCCCAGAAAATCCTTCTCCACATTCGCGACTCGTTGATCACGTTTGCGCAAGCCAACTGCCCAAATCCATCGCGTTCGCGTTATCCTCTACGCATTCGTGTAGGCCAAATAGCATTGGGCCCAGCTCTCCCTTACCTTCTTCTTATTCGCGTAGCCTTGGCCGCGTTCGCGAAGGCCAAACTCAGCAGCCCCATCAACTCCTCTTCGCGAGCGCGGGACTTCCTTCGTGTTCGCGAAGAAGGAAACCAGACACCAGTAATGAGCAGTTCCAAAACAGCCTGAAATGCTCCAAAACCACCCCGAAACACACCCGAGGCCCTTAGGACCCCGTCTAGTCACACCAACAGTCCTGTAATATAAAACGGGCCTGATCGAGTCCTCAAATCACATCAAATAACGCTGAAATCATGAATCGCAACTCAATTCAAGCTTTATGAACATTAGAACTTCAAACTTCTACATTCAATGCAGAAACCTATCAAATCTCATCCAATTGACCTCAAAATTTGCACACAAGTCATACTTGACTTTACAACCTACTCCAACATCTGGAATTGGATTCAGACTTCGATATCAAAAGTCTACTTCCGGTCAAACTCCTAAAATCCTTCAAATTTCTATCTTTAGCCAAATAACTCCAATATGACCCACGAACCTCTGAATTCACTTCCGATCGCACTCCCAACACCAGAATCACCATACAAAACTATTTCCAGACTCGAAATTCCAAACGGACATTGATAACGCTGAAATTCACTTCAACCCAAACTCATGAAATTCTTCCAAAAATGTGAACTTTCCACAATAGGTGCTGAAACGTTCCCGGGTCCTCCAAAACCCGGTCCGGATATACGCTCAAGTCTGAAATCATTATACGAACCTGCTAGAACCTTTGAATCCCAATTCCAAGGTCGTTTACTCAAAAATCCAATCTTAGTCAATTTTTTCAACTTAAAGCTTCCGAAATGAGGATTCTCCTTCCAAATCAACTCTGAACTTCCTGGAATTCAATTCCGACCATGTGTTCAAGTCATAATACCTGAAGTGAAGCTGCTCATGGCCTCAAATTGCAGGGCGACGTGCTAGAGCTCAAAATGATCGGTCAGGTCGTTACAAACTACACATAAGGATGCCGATATTAAATATTTTATAACTTAAAGAAACAATAGATCTATGCCCATATATCTAAACTCAAGAAATTAAAGGTTTCAAAGCTTAAATAGAAACTCAAGTTACTTGAACTTTAAAAAAAATAATATTTGTCGCGCCCCCTTTTTTCCCTTTTTGATGGGGAAGTCTAGTTTTCGACATTCATGGGGGAAATAACTCATTTCCTTTTGGGAATTTGGGTATTTGAAGAGTTGCCACCTAACGGATTGTGGTGCGTTAGGGCACCTTGAGCAATTAACTCATAGACTAGTTTGCATTACCAGAGATTTAGGGTAAGGGCTCGAAATAACCTTGAGGGGAAGGTGTTAGGCACCCCTCGCGGTCCACAACGATGAGTCCCGGCCGAACTTAAACTATGTGAATTAGTCATTTTAACAAATAAATAGTTTTAACATGTACTTGCAAGTAAAGGCATGTTTTGACATTCTAAATGCATGTATGATTCAAGTAATAAAACAAGGGAAAAGGCTTGAACAAGTTGCACACATAGAAAGAAAAACAAATTTATTTAAACAACGAGAGTTGGGAAAGAGGGGTCCTAGGTTGGTTAGCCTACAGGATCATACCCACACAATGCTTGGTAATCACTCCTCAATGAGGGGCTACACGTGACATTAGCGCGTAGTCATCATATCCTTTCTACCCAATTCCCTCCCCTTGGTCATAGCCTAAAGCGTTCTATCAACCTTGAGAGATATCTTATGCGTGCACTACCCGTCACTTACTTGTGGCCCTGGAGGTATTTAGGACCTCTAATTTAGATAGTTCTAGACCATCCTAAGGTATTTAAAGGAGAAAAGTCTAAGCGTCAATCAAAACAATTAGGACTGCATTTAAAGAGGGAACAATTAAAGGCTCACATTTTACCTCCGCAAACAGAACAACTAAGTGCACGTCTCAAACAATAGTTTCAGGTATTTAAAAGCCTTAGAACATGATATCTAGGTGAGCAGAAAGTATACAGCATTGAATTAGAGCCAGAGTGTCCTAGACCTATTCAGCTTGCCTACTGATTTTAGACCTGTTTGAATATGAGCAGTCACAGATAACAGAACATAGTTTTATAGTTTACAGGGTTTAGTCGCCCTACAGGCTTGCCTAGGCGTATAATGGTTATGTCCTATGAGCATGGTATCTAATCGTTAATTAGGAAGGCAGTAAATTAGTAAATAATTTTTTAAACGGGCAATTTGGGATCCTATAGGCATGCTTTCTAGCAATATTATTTAAGACAACGTTGAAAACTTATTAAAGAAGTGGATAGATTAGTTAATTAAACTGATTCTGAATAAACATGAACTAAACTGATTTTCTAACTAAACTGGTTTTAAATCCTATAGGCATGATTTTTAATTAAACATAAGGTGAAGCAAGCAGAATTCAGTTGACCAAAGTGAAACCCTTATAGGCATGATTTCTATTAAAACTGATTTTTACTCCTATAGGCATGGCTTTTAATTATGTGAAAGTGAAACAAGCAGAATTTATTTGAACCAAAGCAAATCTTATAGGCATGTCATCTAACAAAACATATTTGAATTGAAATGGATCATATAGGCATGTTATCTACCCAATTTTACCCATAATATATGACTACCCTCCCTTTTTCACTAATCACCCCACTGTTTGTTTATAATTAATTATTACAGACCAAGAATTGAATTAATTACATAAACAGAATAGAAATTAAGCTATAAGGAGCCTGAAGTAGTCCCAAAATGATTTCCAAGCCTCAAGTAGTCTCAAATGCCAAAGTTCCATAGCCAATTTCATGTCTAGGTATGTCAGAGTTCCCTAAGGACCTCAAGAATCCCTGGCAGTGCTGACACCTAGACCTTTCTCAAATAACAACTGATTATTGTGCAGTGTGGAAGTGCCAGCCCTGATATGTCAGAGTTCAAAGAGATCTCAAGGGTCTCTAAGCAGTGCATATACCAGAGGGGAAGGACTTAGTATTCTAGGAGTAAGTGAAAGTGCATAATGGTTTGAATGAGTTTAAAAGAAAGGTTTTAGGACTGAAAAGAACTTCTGAAAACCATTAGTGATAAAACAGTTTGAGGAAAGTGTAAAGAAGCAATTTTGCAATCAGAACACAAGTCATAGGACAAACAGTATTATGGAGCACTTTGGAAAACAACCATCACACAAGGTAAAAGGGGTTGGGAACACAGAGGATTCAACTTAATAGAACTCTTAAAGGGGTTCCACGGAACTGGAATGCAGGTCGTGCAGTAAAGATCATAGAAGAAACATGTTGAAGTCATTCTAGGGAGAGTAATTAACTTAGTAGGAGTGAGGCAGAGCAGGTAAAGACTTAGATGGGCATGCTAGGCAAGTATTAATAGGTGAAGGCATGCTAATTACACAAAGTCAGAGTCTAAGCATGCTAGATAAACAATAGTCAGTCAAACAGACTTAGTTTCATATGTAGACATGTTAAACAAGATAACAAACAAGAAAGTAAAGTTGAAACATGCTAATTACATATTTGAATAGGCAATATTAAGAATGCTGGGTAAGCAGTAAACAGGGGCAAGAATTGACTCAGGCCATATGGACTAAAGCAATAAGTAAACCCATAGGTTTTGATTCTTAAAATTAATCAGAAGTATACCTAGTTAAAGAATAAAAAACACAAGATGTGAGAAAGGTATTGTGCAATTTCCAGCTTTGGCTTGCAGCCGACTAGAACAACAGAGATCACAAGTAGCAAGGAGAGCAGAGAAAGTCTTTTAGAGTGTAAAAGTGGTACTCTTTTGAACTATTGTTCGTGTACAGAAGTTAAAATAAGAGGGAGTTCATATAGTAATCAAGAGTAGAGCAAATAAGGTAAAACAATCAACAATCAGTAATCAAGGAATTTCAGAATTAATTACACGAAGATTCAGCATAATTTTCTCCCTTAACTAAGGAAAAATCAACCAACGGTAATGACAAGGACTAAATAAAGCAACATGTTCAATAAAACCATGTAAAGAAGTAAGAATCAGAGATCGTATTAAGGAAAGGAGTTCCAATTAAAACAAAGAACTTCAGAATATAGAGTCAAGGTTTTAATTAAGGAAAGGAATCATCCAAAGAGTCAGCAAGTATCGAGGACAATTTTCAAATAAGGCAAGAAAGGAATAGTCAGGAAACAGATTGATAAACCAAGAATTCAAATCAACACTAATTTAAGGGTGAATATATAGGTTTACCATGAATGGCCAAAATGACTATAAACATATATAATCAATAGAAAAATCGAACCAGGGACCTTAGTAGAGGCATATCAGGATAAAAATAGCAAGACATATAATTAGCTAAAGAAAATCACAAGAACTAAAACAAGGACGAAATCAACATTCAAGTAACTCAAAAACCAAACAAAAATGTCGAAAAATTAGGGCTTTTAGTATAAACGAGTTAAGGTTAGAGCAAACCTTACGAAATCAATCAAGACACATAAGAAGCAGAAGATCAAACATTGAAAACTATCAAACATTTTTGGGAAAGAAATTTTCGGGAAACCCTAGTTATGAAAATGGAAAACCATTCGAAAATCAGAAGATCCTTGTAAAAATCAGAAGGTTTTATCTAATAAATCATATGAAATAGATCCAAACATCTCAGATCTGTACAGATCTAAGAAGTTCAGAAGGAAGAAATTAGGGCTTTGAGAAGAGCCTCACAGAGGTGAAGAAGCAAGCTTAGAAACCCATAGATCGAAGACGATATAGGAAGATCTTACTCAGAATCAAAACGGAACAGCCTGAAACCAAGCGAGAAAGGGCCATAGATGCAAGCAAACTAACCCTGGTCCCTTGAGGACCTTAGAGATGGTGATACCAGTAGAGGAGAGGCCGTTAGAGGCCTGGGGGTGGTGAGAAACCACCATGAATAGCCATAGATGAGTGACGGCGAGGTCCTATTAGGGTAAGGTTTTGAGAGCATTGGAGAGGAAAGGGATTTCAGGGCGGCTGTGTAGGTGAGAATGACTGGGTTTGGGGGGGGGGGGTCATTTAGTTTAATTTAGGACAGGGTTAATCTGGACCGTTGATCAAAATGATCAACGACTAGGATTTGGCCGGGTATTGGGTTGGGGCAGATGGGTATTGGGCCTGGGTTTTGAGGGGTTAAAATTAGGCTGAGTATTGGGTTGGTTTGGGTAGCTTTAGGTCCGAAATTAAATAAACAATGAGGCCAGATTTTAAATACCCATTGGTAATTAATAAAACAATTTGTAAAATGACAAATAAAATAGTAAAAATATTATTTGTGCATAAAAAATGGTTAACAACAATTATTTAACACTGTAAAAATATAAAAAGTTATTTTTTGCATGAATATGGCAATTATAAGTACATATGGGCTATTATTGCAAAATGTGCAATTCTAGCATTTAAAAATACAAATGTATTTATGATAAATATGTTAAAGTATTTAAAACCTAATCTGGGTGTAAATGATGAAATTAAATGATAAAGAAAATAATTTTTGATGCAATTAATGAATATTTATATAGTAAAATATAGGAATAAATTGATTTAAAACTCCTTTAAATTATAGAAAATTATGAAAAATGCTTGTATATGTCTTAAAACCAAGTGATGATGCATATGCACTGATTTGGAAGTATATATGTGTATTTAAAAAATATGAGGAAAAAATTGGATATCAACGGCTACCCCTCTTTACCCGGGAAGGATGAAAAGAGTTTTCAGGTAAAGAAATGATGGTCAATTTTGACCGAATGGGATGTTTTTGGAAGACAGAGGCCGGACTCTGGTCTTTGAGTTGCCTACATATCCCTAGTTTTAAAAGAATCAGGCCACGTGTAGTTCTGGATTCATTGGCGGAATATACCGATGAAGTCATTGAAAGAACGGACACGAGATGCAAGAGCGGTTATGGTGAACGGTTAGGCCCTCGGCCTCACTCATAATAATCCTTATAGCACAGGCTCTCGGCCTCACTCAGTCAGAATCTCTCAAGCCCCTCAGGCAATAGTAAAACATGATGCTCATCCTAAAATATCATTTAAAATGTCAAAACGGAGTAAATATGGCTGAGTTATGAAAATAGTAGAATACAACATGACCGAGTACAAATATGAAGTCAAAACAGTGAGGAATAATAAAAACAATCCCATAAGAGTCCAAAATAGTTGGCACGAGGTCCAAATATGGCATTCAACCCAAAACATGATACTCCCTACGTTTCATATTAAATGAGGTGCTTTCCTTTTTAGTATGTTCCAAAATAAATGATACATTTCTAAATTTGGAAATAATTCAATTTTAAACTCTTTCATTTTACCCATTTATCATTAATGAGAAGCTTTTACAGCCACACAAATGTCATGGCCCCACAAACTTTTTACCGCTTAAGCTTTTAACACCACAAATTTCAAAAGTCTTCTTCTTTTTTCTTAAACATCGTGCCCAGTCAAACTACCTCATTTAATATGAAACGGAGGGAGTAACACTTTCAAAAACACAATGTTATCAAACAGTTTTCAATCAAATACGCGACTTAATAGTCGTACGGGACAGACCAAGTCACAATCCCCAACGGTGCACGACCCCACGCTTGTCATCAAATGTGTGTGTCACCTCAAAGTAGCACAACAATGTGAAATCTGGGGTTTCATACCCTCAGGACAATATTTACAATCATTACTTACCTCTATCTGATCCAAACTCTAGCCCGTAATGCCTTTACCTCTCGACTCGGCCTCCGGATGCTCCAAATCTATCCAAAAATAGATTTATACCATCAAAATATGCTAAGGGAATAAACCCCACTAGAAAATAATCAATTTACATCAAAAATCCCGAAATTGGCCAAACCCGATCCCCGAGCCCACGTCTCGGATTCCGATAAAAATCACAACACTAGAATCCTTACACTCTCACAAGTTCGTACATATCAAATACATCAAAATTTGCCCAAAAACGACCCCTTAATCCTCAAATCAAGGTCTCCAATTTCAAGCCCTAACTTCCCAATTTTAGACTTCAAATCCCCCAAATTTCATGTTTAAACAAGTAAGAATCAACATAGGATCGAGTTTTAGGCTCAATAATCTTACCTTAAAGAAGTTCTCTTAAATTCCCCCTTCAATCTCCCATAAGAAGCTCCAAAACCGACTAAAAAATGGTGAACTATGGCAAAATATCGCGAAAATGGTCTTTTAAACATTCCGCCCAGCGATTTAAATTCTTTAATCGCGATCGCGGAAAATGCCTCGGGATCACGAAGCACAAAAGTTGACTGGCCTCATTTAACCTTATGCGATCTCAATAATCTCTACGTGATCGCAAAGCACTGGCTCCGTAAACTTATGCGATCGGATATAACAACCTGCCTACTCCTCACCAACTCCTCTCCTTCTACGCGAACGCTACCCTAACCCCGCGTTCGCAAAAAACAACTTCACAGCCTAACGTGATCGCGCCCTGACCTCTACTATCGCATAGAACAATTTTCACCCCTACACGATCGTGAACACTCATACGTGATTGCAAAGAACAAAAATGCCTGCAGCTGAAACCAGAAAATCTACAGCTTTTCAAACATGAATATGATCCGTTAATCACTCGAAACTCTCCCAAGGCCCTCGGGACCTCAACCAAACATGCCAACACATCACATAACATCATTCAAACTTAGTCGAGCCTTCAAATCACTCAAAACAACACTAAAATACCAAATCAACCTCGAATTCAAGCCTAAGAATTCCAAAACTTCCAAAATCCGCTTTCGATCAAAAAGTCCACCAAACCTCGTCCGAATGACCTGAAATTTTGCACACACGTCACATTTGACAAAACGGACCTACTCCAACTTCCAAAATTCCATTCCGACCCCTATATCAAAATCTCCCTTATCAACCGGAAAATGCCAAAATTCCAATTTCGTCAATTCAAGCCTAAATCTACTCCGGACCTTCAAAACACATTCCGATCATGCTCTTAAGTCCCAAATCACCTCCCAAAGCAATCCGGATCACAAAAACCAAATTCTAAGATCGTTTACTCACAAGTCAACATCCGGTCGACCTTTTCCAATATAAGCTTACTCAAAAGAGACTAAGTGTCTCATTCCTTTACGAAACTACTCCGAACCCGAATCACCAACCCGATATTACATAATGCAGTTGAACAACATATAAAGAAGCAGAAATGGGGGAAACGAAGTGGTAACTCATGAAACGACCGGCCGAGTCGTTAAATCCTCTCCCTCTTAAACAAATGTTTGTCCTCGAATGGGTTAAGAAATATACCTGAAGCCTCAAATAGGTGAGGATATCTGCTTTGCATCTCCTGCTCGGTCTCCTAGGTGGCATCCTCCACGGGCTGACCTCTCCACTGCACTTTCATTGAATCTATATCCTTTGATCTCAACTTTTGAACTTGACGCTCCAAAATAGCCACTGGCTCCATATCATAAGTCAAATCATCATCTAATTGAACCATGATGAAGTCCAAAACATGAGACGGATCGCCAATATATTTCCGGAGCATGGAAACATGAAATACCGGATGCACATTCAATAAGCTGGGTGGCAAAGCAAGCTCATAAGCCACCTCCCCAATCCTTTGAAGCACCTCAAAAGGCCCAATGAATCGAGGACTCAATTTACCCTTCTTCCCAAATCTCATAACACCCTTCATGGGTTAAACCTTCAATAGAAACTTCTCACCAACCATATAGGACACATCTCGAACCTTCTTGTCAGCATAACTCTTTTGTCTCAACTGCGCTATACGAAGCTACTCCTGGATCACCTTCACCTTGTCTAAAGCATCCTACACCAAGCCTGTACCCAAAAGCCTAGCCTCACTCAGCTCAAACTAACCGATCGGAGATCTACACTGTCTCCCATACAAAGGATATGGAGCCATCTGAATACTCGACTGATAACTGTTGTTATAAGCAAACTCCGCAAGTGGTAGAAACTGATCCTATGACCCTAAGAAAGCCACTGAACTGAGCCAAAACTCACATTTGGAGAACTTTGAATAAAGCTTCTCCTTCCTCAATCTCTGTAACACTACTCTCAAATTCTCCGCATGCTCCTCTGACTACGCGAGTACACCAGAATATCATCAATGAAAATAATCACGAACGAGTCAAGATATGGCCGAAACACATTGTTCATCATATGCATGAACACTGCTGGGGCATTGGTCACCCCAAAAGATATAACAAGGAACTCATAATGACCATATCTGGTCCTGAAGGATGTCTTAAGAATATCCGAGTCCCTGATCTTCAACTGGTGATAACCTAAACGGAGATCAATCTTGGAGAACACTCTCGCTCCCTGAAGATAGTCAAATAAATCATCGATACGAGGCAAAGGATACTTGTTCTTGATTGTGGCTTTGTTCAACTACCTGTAATCAATGCAAATCCTCATCGTGCCATCCTTTTTCTTCACAAATAGAACAGGAACACCCTAAGGCGACACACTAGGACGAATGAACCTCTTATCAAGGAGTTCCTGAAGTTGCTCCTTTAACTCCTTCAACTCTGTTGGTGCCATACGATACGACAGAATAGAGATGGGCTGAGTGCCCAGCACCAGGTCAATACCTAAATCAATATCTCTGTTTGGTGGCATGTCCGACAGGTCTGCAAGAAAAACATCGATAAAATCCCTCACAATAGGAATAGAATCAATACTAGGAGACTCTGCACTAACATCCCTCACAAAGGCTAAGTATGAAAGACAACCTTTCCCAACCATCCGATGGGCCTTCAAGAACGAAATCACCCTACTGGGAACAAAATCAGTCGAACCACGCCACTCAATACATGGCACACTTGGCATAGCCAACATCACTATCTTATTATGATAGTCAAATATAGAACGACATGCAGATAGTCAATCCATGCCCAATATCACATCAAAGTCCACCATACAGAGCAACAAAAGGTCCACTCGGGTCTCCAAACCCCTAATAGTCACCACACACGACCGGTACACACAGTCCACAACAATAGTAAAGCCCACGGGAGTAGATACACGAACAGATGAAACAAGAGACTCACGGGGTGTATCCAAATAGAGAGCAAAATACGATGACACATATGAAAAAGTGGAACCAGGATCAAATAACACAGAGGCATCTCTGTGGAAAACTGAGACAATACCTGTAATCACAGCATCTAAAGCAATATCATCGGGTCTAGCTGGGAGTGCATAGAAATGGGACTGACCACCACCTGATCGACCTCCCCCTCTGGGGTGACCCCTAGCTAACTGTCCTCCACCCCTAACTGAGTGGGTGGGTGGTGAAGTAACTGGTGCTGAAGTCGATGGCTGGCTCCTCTACTGAGATGAACCCCCAAAATGACAAGGACACTACCTCTACATGTAACCCAACTCTCCACACTCATAACAACCCCCTGGTGATGGATACGGGTATTGAAGGGAACCCCTAGCACCAGGATGACTAGCAGAAGAACCTAGTATAGAAAAGCCCTAAACAGATGGAGCACGGGACGAACTCTGGGTTGGAAGGGCACTGAGTGATGAATGGCCCTAATGAGAACTATGAGAACCATGGCCTGATGATGCCCTACGATAACCTGGGCAAGCTGACTGAGCATGCCTGAATGGATGGCCTCTACCATGCTAAAACTGACCCCCATGGGGAGTACCACTGAATCCACCCTGACCACGAGGCCTCTTAGCCTCCCTCTCAATCCTCTCCTTACCATGAACCGTCTCAATCTATCGGGCTATGTCAACAACCTCATCAAAAGTATCACCAAATACTCTCTCTCTGGTCATAAGCAATCGAAGTTGAAAATCGAGGCCATCTATAAACCTCATGATCCTATCTCGATCTGTTGGAAACAACCAGACCGCATGATGAGCTAACTTAGAGAATCGCATCTCATATTGTGTCACAGATCTGTCACCCTGACAAAGCTGCTCAAACTACCTGAGCAGCTCCTCACGGTAAGACTCAGGTACAAACTTCTCCAGAAAAAGAATGGAGAACTGCTGCAAAGAAATGGGTGTTGCGTCAACCGGCCTACGCCTCTCGTAAGCCTCCCACCAACTAAGTGCAGCCCCTGAGAACTAGAAAGTAGTGAACGATACCCCACTGGTCTCCAAAATACCCGTTGTCCAAAGTATCCTCTAACACTTGTCCAAGAAACCCTGGGCATCCTCGCCCTCTGCACCACTGAAAGTCGGAGGCTGAAGTCTACCAAAACTCTCCAACCTACGCTGCTTGTCCTCTGGTATAATAGGAGCAACATAGTCCTGAGCAGCTACAACCGGCTAGGCTGGAGGTGCCCCAGGTGTCTGAAGTCCCTGCACGACCTGCTCAGGCGTGTGAGCGGAGAGAGTCGGAGTGTCTCCCCAGGCCTAAGAAGTAGCTGCGGCTGTAGTAACTGAGACCGCCTGAGCTAAGCCAGTGCAAACTGATAGAATCTGGGCCAGGGCCTCCTAAAGGCATGGAATCACAATAGGCACAACTGGTGCCTGAGCTGGTGCTGCTGGAGCGTCCACAACTGGGATCTGATCATGAACTGGGGCGGCTGGTGGATCTGCAGGTGCTGCCCTAGCTACTGTGCGGGCTACACCTCTGCCCCTACCACGGCCTCGACCGTGTCCTCGGTCTCTGGTGACCCCAGGAGGTGGTACTGGTGGTCGTCCATCCTGACCGGTAGCACGTGTCCTCACCATCTGTGAGAGAATAGAAGAACAAAAGTTTAGTACTAGGATCAACAAATTCGCACGACAAGAATTCAAGAATGTGAAGTTTTCCTACAGGTTCTGCAGCCTCCCGAGGATAAATACAAACGTCTCCGTACAGATTCGCGAGACTCTAATAAACTTGCTCATGACTCGTGAGACCTATGTAACCTAGGTTCTGATACCAACTTATCATGACCCTAAAACGAACCCGGTCGTGATGGCGCCTATCGTGAAACTAGGCCAGCCGACACAAACCCCAAAACCAACCAAAAAAAATCATAATAAGTCATTTAAAAATCATTAATAAACTAAAATCCCAAAATGTAAGGTAGAATAGAACAATGCGGAAATAAAACATGGCCCGACGTCGGGGTATCACCAGTCATGAGCAACTACAACTTGTCTAGATATATGAAAAGATAACATAGTCTGAAACAAAGCTAAAAAGGGAGAATAAAGATAGGAAGGAGAAGCATTGGGCTGCGAATGCCAAACAGCTACCTAGTCAACTCCAAAAGCCTGCTGGAAGACAAATCAGCACTCGCTAGCGTGACCCGAGACTCCTAGATTTGCACATAGTGTGCCGGGAGTAATGTGAGTACGCCAACTTAGTAAGTAATAAAAGTAAAAGCAGTTGAGCAGTAAGAAAACATGTAAACCACAACATAATGCTACAACAAAACAGTATAAGTCTAGAACAATGCAGTAAAGCAGTAAAATTCGTAAAAACATCTCAGTTCAGTAAAACCTTTTTAAAACATCTTTCCCATAGTTTCAAACAAGTGATGAAATCAGTGAGTAAAAAAGATAGAAACGTAAAATAGCCCTCAGGCAAAACAAGTACCACAACCGCCCTTCGGGCAAAATATCAAAAGACCCAGCCCCTCGGGCTACCTCACAATCACTCGTATCAGCCCCTCGCGCAATAACATGAAATATCAATAGCCTCTCGGGCAATATCATATCTCATACTAGGTACTCGCACTCACTGGGGGTGTCCAGACTCTGGAGGGGCTCCTACAACCCAAGCGCTATCACAAGCCACCTCGTGGCATAACAAAAATTAGGCCCTCGGCCTCTTATATATCACAATCAGTACACATGATGCGGCGCGCAGCCCGATCCCATAATAATCCTCACAACACAGGCCCTCGGCCTCACTTAGTTAGAATCTCTCAAGCCCCTCGGGCAACAGTAAAACATGATCCTCATCGCAAAATATCATTTAAAATGTCAAAACAGAGTAAATGTGGATGAGTTATAAAAATAGTAGAATACAGTATGACTAAGTACAAATATGAAGTCAAAACAGTGAGGAATAATAGAAACAATCCCATAAGGGTCCAAAATTGTTGGCACGAGGCCCAAATATGGAATTCAGCCCAAAACATGATAATACTTTCCAAAACACAATGATATAAAACAGTTTTCAATCAAATACGCGACTTAATAGTCGTATGGGACGGACCAAGTCACAATCCCCAACAGTGCACGACCCCACGCTCATCATCTAATGTGGGTGTCACCTCAAAATAGCACAACGATGTGAAAGTATTACAATCATTACTTACCTCTATCCTGTCCAAACTCTAGCTTGCGATGCCTTTGCCTCTCGACTCGGCCTCCAGATGCTCCAAATCTACAAAAATATATTTATACCATCAAAATATGCAAAGGGAATAAAGCCCACTCGAAAATAACCAATTTACATAAAAAATCACGAAATTGGTCATACCTGGCCCTCGGGCCCATATCTCGGATTCCGATAAAATTCATAAAATTGGAATCCTTACACTCTCACGAGTTCGTACATATCAAATACATCAAAATTCGACCACAGACGACCCCTCAAATCCTCAAATTAAGGTCTTTAATTTCAAGCCCTAACTCCCCAATTTTAGGGTTCAAATCCCCCCAATTTCATGTTTAAACAAGTAAGAATGTCACGACCCAGATTTTCCACCCTCGGGAGTCGTGATGGAGCCTACTAATGTGAGCTAGGCAAGCCGGCTATTGGACAAATTACCTTTTTACCCATTTTATATTCCTTAAAAATTATGATGCAATAACATTTAAACAACGAAATTTAACATAAGCGGAAGAAAATGCAATAAACTATCTGAACATGAATCCAATACAATTGTTTGAACCTCTACTACCCAGAACTGGTGTCACAGTACAATAGATGATCTAAGAATGCTACATAAAAAGTCCGAAAATAAACAATATACTGTTTCTGAATTAAGGAAATGAACCAGGAATAAAGGGATAGAGGGAGACGCCAAGGCCTGCGGACGCCTGCAGGTCTACCTTGGATCTCCGCGTGGACTAAAGGCAGCCACCCAGTCTACGGTCCAAATGCTGCTACTCCGGGATTTGCACATAGTGCAAAGTGTAGTATCATCACAATCGACCCCATGTGCTGGTAAGAGCCTAGCCTAACCTCGGCGAAGTAGTGACGAGGCTAGGACCAGACTACCAAATAAACCTGTGCAATTCAACTATATATAGCGGAAGAGAAGAACAGTAATATACAGTCAAGTATGGGAAGGATAACATGCTGCGGGGGAGCTATCAATTTAGAATAGAAAGACAACAGGTAATAAAAAGAAACAACATATCTCAGATATCAGCAAAGGACCAAAATCAATAAGTGCACGGCATCACCCTTCGTGCTTTTACTCTCGTATTCGCCATATAATCAGTATAATCGGCATGGAATAGTACATCGTGCAGCACGACATCAACCTTCGTGCTTTAACACTCTCTCACCAAAACAATACACGGCATCACCTTTCGTGATTTAACACTCTTCCTCACCCAAACAACAATCACAAACAATAGGGCGAGGGAATAAATGAAATTACGATAAGAATCCTGGCAAGGGAACAATAGTTCAACAATTATGTCCTGGCAAGGGAACAATAGTTCAACAATCAAGTCACGGCAAGGGAATAACATCAAAAGCAACAATATCCCGGAAAGGGAGATAATATAATGATTCTCTTCTCTTTTTCACTTTTACTTGACAACTCAATTCACTGCTTTGAGACAATGCTCTAAAAGGTTCAATTTCCACTTATACTTTCACATTTCATTGTACAACTCGAGCCAATGCTCCTCAATGTTCAAATGTCACAATTACTTTCACAAACTTTGCCCAACAATAGAAATCTTCATCAAAGCATGAATAATACAACGAAGCCATAATAGTCACAATATAAGTCTCATGGGCATGCTTGACACCAACGTGTAGATACTCGTCACCAAGCCTATATGTCGTACTCGACAAATACCACATAGAAAATAGGACTCGACTCCTAATCCCTCAAGCTAAGGTTAGACCAAACACTTACCTCGATGCCTCGAACACAATTCGCATTTGTGAAGGAAATCTCGCATTTGCGAGTAAGAGCTGGCCTAGGCTGTTTGCATTTGCGACTCAGCCTTCGCATTTGCGAGCTAGGCTTCTCAAATGCAAAGCCTGCAGGCCTGATCACACCAGCTAAAAACCTGCAATTCACCAAGTCCAAAATCCACCCCGTGGCCTATCCAAAAATCACCGAGCCCTCGGGGCTCCAAACCAAACATGCACACCAACCTAAAAACATCATACGGACTCACTCGTGTATTCAAATCACTAAAATAACATCAACAACTATGAATTTAGTATCAAAATCATAAAATTTCTCAAGAAGTTCAAATTTTCCATTTTACAGTCAAAATTCATCATTTTTCACAGATTTTCACATAAGGGCTTTCCGGATATGCGCCTGGACTGCGCATGCAAATCAAGGTGATGCCACCTCTAAAACAACCATTCATCCTCAAACAGACATAAGAAGGAAGTACCTGATTCAGGGAAAATATGGGGATAACGACTCGGACTCGGACTCCCAGGTCGATGCCTCAGCAGGCTGACCTCTCCACTGAACACGAACAGAAGGAAAACTCTTCGATCTCAACTGACGAACCTGTCGGTCTAGAATAGCTACGGGCTCCTCCTCATAAGACAAGTCCTTGTCCAACTGGATAGTGCTGAAATCTACACGTGGGATGAATCGCCGTGATATTTCCGAAGCATGGACACATGAAACACTGGATGCACGGCTGATAAGCTCGGCGGCAACGCAAGTCTGTAAGCCACCTCCCCCACTCGATCAAGAATCTCAAACGGGCCAATGAACCTAGGGCTAAGATTGCCCTTCTTCCCAAATCTCATCACGCCCTTCATAGGCGACACTCGAAGCAATACTCGCTCACCGACCATGAATGCCAAATCACGAACCTTGCGGTTGGCATAACTCTTTTCCCTGGACTGAGTTGTACGAAGCCTATCCTGAATAATCTTGACCTTGTCCAAGGCGTCCTCTACTAGATCCGTACCCAACAACCGAGCCTCTCCCGGATCAAACCATCCAACCGGCGATCGACACCGCCTGCCATATAAAGCCTCATACGGAGCCATCTGGATACTCGACTGGTAGCTGTTGTTGTAGGCAAACTCCATTAAAGGCAAAAACTGATCCCACGAGCCTCCAAAGTAAATGACACAAGCTCAGAGCATATCCTCCAAAATTTGAATAGTCCGCTCGGACTGGCCGTCCGTTTGCGGATGAAACAATGTGCTCAACTCAACTCGTGTGCCCAACTCTCGCTGAACTACTCTCCAAAAATGGGAGTTAAACTGCGTACCTCGATCCAAAATCATAGACTCGGGCATACCATGAAGATGAACAATCTCCCGGATATAGATCTCAGCTAACCTCTCGGAAGAGTAGGAGACTGCCACAAGAATGAAATGTGCTGACTTGGTCAGCCTATCAACAATAACCCACACTGCATCAAACTTCATCTGAGTCCATGGGAGTCCAACAACGAAGCCCATAGTGACCCGCTCCCACTTCCACTCGAGAAGCTCAATCCTCTGAAACAAACCACCAGGCCTCTAATACTCGTACTTAACCTGTTGACAGTTCAAACACCGAGCCATATATGCAACAATGTCCTTCTTCATTCTCCGCCGCCAATAATGCTGTCGCAAATCCTGATACATCTTAGCGGCACCCGTGTGAATAGAGTACCGGGAACTATGGGCCTTCTCTAAAATCAACTCTCGGAGTCCATCCATATTAGGCACACAAATTAGACCCTGCAATCTCTAAACTCCATCATCACCTAAGGTAACCTGCTTGGCACCTCCGTGCTGCACTGTATCTCGAAAGATACACAAATAAGGATCATCATACTACTGATCTTGGATACGCTCCAATAAAGAAGAACGAGCGATTGTGCAAGCTAACACACGACTGGGCTCAGAAACATCCAACCTCACAAAGTGATTGGCCAAAGTCTGAACATCCAAGGAAAGCGGTCTCTCATTGACCGGAATATAAGCAAGACTGCCCATGCTGGCTGACTTCCTACTAAAAGCATCGGCCACCACATTGGCCTTTCCCGGATGATATAAGATGGTGATATCATAGTCTTTTAATAGCTCCAAGCACCTTCTCTGCCTCACATTTAGCTCCTTCTGCTTGAACAAATACTGCAAACTCTTATGATCCGTGAACACCTCACATGCCACGCCATACAGATAATGCCTTCAAATCTTTAACACGTGAACGATGGCTGCTAACTCCAAATCATGATCCAGATAGTTCTTCTCATGAATCTTCAACTACCGTGAAGCATAGGCAATGACCTTGCCATCCTGCATCAACACCGCTCTAAGTCCAATACGAGATGCATCACAATAAACCGTATAAGGCCCTAAACCTGTGGGCAAAACCAACACCGGTGTCGTAGTCACCGCTGTCTTGAGCTTCTGAAAGCTCGCCTCACACTCGTCTGACCATCTGAACTGGGCACCTTTCTGGGTCAGCCTGGTCATCGGGGCTGTGATAGATGAGAACCCCTCTATGAACCGACGATAGTAGCTTGCCAATCCCAAGAAACTCCAAATCTCTATAGCTGATACTGGTCTAGGCCAGTTCTTGACTGCCTCAATCTTCTTGGGATCAACCTTATTACCCTCTGCTGATACGACATGACCCATGAATGCAACTGAACTCAGCCAGAACTCACACTTCGAAAACTTAGCATACAACTGACTATCCCTCAAGGTCTGAAGAACCACTCTAATATGTTGCTCGTGCTCCTCCCGACTACAGGAATAGATCAAAATATCATCAATGAAGACTATCACTAACAAATCCAAGTAAGGCCTGAACACTCGGTTCATCAACTCCATAAAAGCTGCTGGGACATTTGTCAACCCGAGTGACATCACCAAGAACTCATAATGCCCGTACCGAGTGCGGAAAGCTGTCTTAGGGATATTGGATGCCCTAATCCTCAACTTATGGTAGCCAAGTCAATCTTTGAGAATACCTTGGCACCCTGAAGCTGATCAAACAAATTATAAATCCTCGGCAACAGATATTTATTCTTGATGGTAACCTTGTTCAACTACCGGTAATCAATACACATTCTCATCGATCCGTCCTTCTTCTTAACAAACAAAATTGGTGCACCCCAAGGCGAAACACTAGGTCTAAGGAAACCTTTCTCAAGCAAGTCTTGCAATTGTTCCTTCAACTCTTTCAACTCAGGCGGGCCCATACGATACGGCAGGATAGAAATGGACTGAGTGCCCGGAGCCAAATCAATGCAAAAGTCAATATACTTGTCGGGCGGCATACCCGGAAGGTCTGAAGGAAATACCTTAGGAAATTCACGAACAATGGGCATAGAATCAATAGAAGGAACCTCAGTAATAGAATCACGAACATACGCCTAATAGGCCAAACACCCCTTCTCGACCATACGCTGAGCCTTCATATAAGAGATAACACTGCGAGTAGGATGACCAGGAGTCCCTCTCCACTCTAAACGAGGTAAACCCGGTAAGGCTAAGGTTACAGTCTTTGCATGACAATCCAAGATAGCGTGATAAGGTAATAACCAGTCCATCCCCAATATGACATCGAAGTCAACCATGTCCAGAAGAAGCAAATCTACACGAGTCTCAAGACCCCCAATCACAACTATACAAGAACGATAGACTCAATCTACCACAACAGAATCACCCATTGGTGTAGACACATAAACAGGAGCACTCAAAGAATTACTAGGCATGACCAAATACGGTGCAAAATAAGATAACACATAAGAGTACGTAGATCCCGGATCAAATAAAATTGAAGCATCTCTACTATAAACCAGAACAGTACCTATGATAACCGCATCAGAAGCCTCAGCCTCGGGCCTGGCTGGAAGGGCATAACATCGGGGCTAGGCCCCACCACCCTGAACTACATCTCTGGGACGGCCTACTGCTGGCTAGCCTCCACCTCTAGAGGCCTGAGATCCACCTCTAATACCTCCACCTCTAGCACCTCTAACCCCACCTCTACCTGGTTGGGCGGGCTGCGGAACACTCGGTGCCTGAACCATGGCACAGGAACCCTGATGCTGAGAGTTGCTCGATGCTCGAGGGCAAAACCTAGCAATGTGACCCATATCACCACAAGTGTAACAAGCCCTTGGCTACTGAGACTACTGACCCTGACGACCTGAATGACCACCCCGAAAACTCTGAAGTAGTGGTGCACTGATAGGAGCTGGTGGTGCATTGTAGGACTGCTGATCAAAATACTATATATGAGAACCACGTCCACCTAAAGCACTGTGAGAAACCTAAAGTGCTGACTGGAAAGGCCTAGGAGGATGGACTCTACCATATGAATCTCTGCCTCCAAACAAGGTACCACTGAATCAACCCGAATGATGAGGCCTCTTGTCAGACCCCTGACCACCTCCCTGCAATAGAACCATCTCAACTCTCCTGGCCACATTGGCCGCCTCCTGGAAAGAAATTTCACTCCCAGTCTCCCTGGCCATCTAAAGTCGAATTGGCTAAATAAGTCCCTCAATGAACCTCCTCTCTCTCTCTCTCTCTCTCTCTCTCAGTAAGAAGTATGATAAGAGCATGACGGGCCAAGTCGATGAATTTGGTCTCATACTGAGTAACTGTCATAGAACCCTGCTGGAGACACTCAAAATGCCTTCGATAGATCTCTCTAAGTCAAAGCTGAGGATCCGGCTGGTCTAGACAAGCAATAATCTCTCCACCAAGTCTTGGCAGATCTAGACAAGCAAAAAGTAGCGAAATAAACCCCATTGGTCTCCACGATCCCTATGTTTCTGAGAACCTTATGACAGCTGTCTAGATAATCCTGGGGGTCCTCAGAAGATGCACCGCTGAAAGTAGTAGTGAAGATCTTGGTGAACCTGTCCAACCTCCACAAAGCATCGGTAGACATAACTGCTCCATGACCGGTCTAAGCTACCACACCCGCTGAACTACTCCAACTGGCTAGACTGCTAGAGTTTGGAACTGGGAAGCTACCTACTAAGGAGTGCGAGTATCAGGAGTCTGAGCTCCTCTTCCAGCCTGAGAGACGGCTGGTGCTACAGGAAGCAAGCTTGCCTAGGTGACACTCTCAATAAGGCCCACTAGACGGACCAGTGCATCCTGGAGTACTAAGGTACTAAGCTTGTCGTTCGGGTTCCTGTTTGAAGTTCTTGTTCTTGTTTGCGATTCACTTCAGTTCCTCATTGCTGGACTTTCTTGTTCTCACTTCTAGAATTAATTGAAATTCTGAAAATTCAGGTTCATTTCTGTCTCCCCTGTCGCGTTTGATTTGAGCTAGATTTGATCTCCCTTCGTTCCTTGTGTTCTATTTCATTTTCGTGCTTAAATGTCTATGGTTTCCAGTCTGTTCTGTTTGGACATATTGGATTGTTATATGATTGACTTTCGTGATCAGTGAATTAGTGTCGAATTGCGTCCAGTTTCACATGAATATGCAGTTTATTCCCTTAATTATCTTGCTTGAATTCTGATTGACTTTCCTAATTCACTTGTCGATAAAGATCTATTTGTGCCTCTTTGATATGGTTTGAGTTTGTTGTGTCTTTCATCTTTAAGGATTTCAAAAGATAAACATAAAGGTTCCGCCGGTTTGAGTTTGTAGTTCAGAATTATGTTCATTGTCATGTTCTCTGACTTTTATGTTTAAACTGACACTCGTCACTTAGTTGATCTTCTACCATTAGAGATTGGGCTGTGTAGAACTCGATGAACCTTGTTAGTGATGAGAACTGTGACAACAATGTGTGTTTTATGAGTCGAATTCTTGATGTACAAATGCCGACTTTACATTCCTGACACTTGCTTCTTGTGATTTCGCGCAAGGCTCAGGTTCATCTGATATTCTATTTTCTTTGCAAGTAATCTAAAACATGTTGAAGCATTCTGTTGAGCAGTGAGCTTTCTCATCATCATGCTTAGTTTAATTTTTCATTAGAAGCATTCTAGCTTTATATAGTAACCTGCAATTTTTCAAGCATGCTAGCTTACTGCTGCTAATTTGAATAGGTGTGCATCTGTCAACTTGATTCAAGGGAATCCTAATTAAACTTAGTATAAATTGTGAAATTGCAGAGTAGGAAATAGATATGAAATCAGTAGGTATGTATTTGCTTTCTGATTGAGATTCGTGTGCATAGAGGCTAAATTAGGTGATAGAAAACCAAAGGAATCAATATTCTGCAACCTTGTAGTGTGAATTAGTTCAGTAGGTTTGGCCTGAGTGTTCAATTGAAACAAAGTTGTTAGCGTCACTTGATTTTTCTTTCCCTCCCTTAACTTGATGTCTCGTAGTATGTTTGATTGCCTATTTTGTCTGGTTTTGATGCATTTATTTGGATTGTTGGGTCATGGGGAGTGGTAGAAAGGCCAAAGCCCATTAGCAATTAATTTGTTCCATGCTTTAGGCATCGGGCTCGGCCTAATAAAAATGAAAAGTTAAAAACAAAACATGAGCATGAATTGAATTGTTCTTTTACTTAGTTCTATTATTTAGTTCCTTTTATTTTCATTGTTGATGATATTGTTTGCTAGGAATATGCTTAGGCCGACCACCTTTGGGTAGGCAAGCCTTAAGATTTTTGGTGGTTTCAAGGCGAGAGGTCGTTCCCTTAGTTAAATTTATCCGGAGAATGGCCCGAAGGATTTGTATATATTTTATTCCGGGGTATGCCCCGAAGTATTTGTACTCGGAGATCGATAGTAGAACTCGTAGTATTTTATTTTTATTTTTATCTTTATTTTTCCTTTTATTAGGTGGGGACGACCTCGAGCCTCGTGTGTGTTTATTTTGATTTTCCGTGATTTCACCTCAACTTGAATATTTTAAAATACAACTAGATCAAGTACGCAACCGTATTAGTTACAGGACTTGGGGAGTACCTAACACCTTCTCCCCGAGTCAAATGAACCCCCTTACCCGAATCTCTGGTGTACACTTAGTTTTGGAGTCCAAAGTGTTTTAAAGGAAAAATCATTTTTTTTTAAAAATGGTGACCTGGCACGCCGAAATCAAAGTCAGGTGACGACTCTGAGTTATTTCCTTTTGAACACAATTTTGCCACTTTTTAATTAAAAAACCTTTTGAGCTTTACAAATCTTTTTATATTTTTAAGAGGGTTAAGTGAAGTTGGTTAAAAAGGGGTGTGACAGCTCTGGCGACTCTGCTGGGGAGTTGCAGGTTTGAGCTAGTACTTGATCTTGTTGGCTTTTTAGGATATTCAGTTGAGGTTTTTATGTGTTTTGTTTGCTTTATTTGATTTTTATTTTGTTTATGTCGTTTTATTTGCTAGTTTCTTATTTGTTTACAATATTTACTTTATGTGTTACTGCTTTATAAATTGACATCATTTGCATAACCTCGAGTCTTCTTTCTGCAACAAGTCTTCCAGAGTACGTTTGAGCGTACACGGCCTTTTTGTGTGTCACTCGTGTCTTTAGAGGGGTGGCGTCGGAGCGTGGAGTGGGCGGACAGCTAGAGCAACCGCCATCGACCACGTGCCGCCCCGAATTGCCTTGTCTAGTGAACCCCAACCGTAGGTCAGCCTTTAGGTCATGCTTATATGCATCATATCATTTAAACCTAGCAGGGTTCGGTCCCATGCACCGTGTCCCGTTGTAGGAGGCCTATCTAAATTATGTCAAAATGGCCTTATGGCACAAAAAGATATTTAATCATCCATATGTGCTACATGCTGCATATTTTCAGGGGTAAAAGGGTCATTTGGCGAACCAAGGATATTTGAGGGTAGAATATAAAATGAAGCAAATAGGGTCCACTCATATTTTTCTTTCATAGTTTTCCAAAAAATAAAAAAAAAAGAGAAAATCCAAAAGATTTGACATTTTCCATCATTTTTCAAAAAGACAAAAATAGATTTTCCTAACCATGGCAGTGGTTAGGCCTGCCATGTTATATGGAACTGAATGTTGGCCGATAAAGAACTCACACATCCAGAAGATGAAAGTAGCAGAGATGAGGATGTTGAGGTGGATGTGCGGGCATACAAAGATGGATAAGATTAGGAATGAAGATATTCGAGAGAAGGTGGGTGTGGCCCCCATGGAGGACAAGATGCGGGAAGTAAGACTCAGATGGTTCCGGCACATTCAGAGGAGGAGCACTGATGCACCGGTGAGGAGGTGTGAGCGACTGGCTGTAGTGGGCACGCGGAGAGGTAGAGGGCGACCTAAGAAGTATTGGGGAGAGGTGATCAGACAGGACATGGCGCGACTTAGGATTACTGAGGACATGGCCCTTGACAGGGAATTATGGAGGTCGAGCATTAAGGTTGTAGGTTAGGGGAAAGTTGTGAATATTTCTACAGCACAATAGAGTGAGACTAGCCAGTTAGGAGTTAGACTAAGAATGCCATTGGTCGTCTATTGATGCAGGGCTTTACCTGCTAGTTTTTACTATACCAGCCATCTATTTCGTATTTCGTATTCTGTATTTCATATCTCTTAAATTGCTGTTATTTTATTATGCATTATTATGGTACTAATATATCGTCTCCTGTTGCTTTTTTGAGCCGAGGGTCTCCTAGAAACAGCCTCTCTATCTTTCGGGGTAGGGGTAAGGTCTGCGTACATATTATCCTCCCCAGACCCCACTCGTGGGATTATACTGGGTCGTTGTTGTTGTTGTAGTTTTTCCAAACTAGTTGCATTTCATTTTAAAGCTTTCTTCCATGTTCGATCTTCCCGAACTATGCATACCTGATTCTCGTCTTTCGGGGCGGGATATGTAGGCAACCCACATAGGGTCCGGTCTTCCTAGTAAGTTTTAGGTTCTTGGTTTTGCGGGGTCTTAGCCAAATTTTGCATTTTTAGCCACTTTTGGCCACATCGGCCATTCTCGCAAATGAGGTCATTTTTACAAAAGTGGTCCAATTACCCATGTCTTAGAATCTTGAGTCCACAACTAGGTGTCATATTACTTTATAGTCCATCCTTTTCGAGTTTGCATCTTTATCCACTTCTGGCCATATCGGACGTTTTTGCAAAATGGGTCATTTCTGCAAATTAATTTTGGTCCATGATTATTGGAAGTTTGAATCCATATAAGCTTTAGTGAGGTATTTCCATGTCTTTGAGGTCGCCTTTGTTGAGTTTTCACTTTTAGCCACTTTCAGCCCCTCGGGCCATTTTGCAAAAATAGCCCAACCGTCCCCTAGGAAATATCGTGGTGTCACATAATGTCTTGAGTCATTAACCATGTTTTTCCCATTTAGGTATGTATCCACTTACCAATGCTAGAGTATCAATGGTTGGCAAAGCCCCTAGAAGGCTAGTAAAATGGTGGAACATGTTCACATTACTTGAGCAGCGTGATCTGATGGGTAAATTAGGGACTCTTATTTCTTTGATGGATATCACCCCCCATCCCGACTTTGTAGAAGCAATGTTGACATTTTTGGACCCACAGGGAATGGTATTCAAGTTTGGGGATCTTGAGATGACACCCACCTTAGCTTAGATAGCCAGGTTAACTCGCGTGCCATACCTAGACAAGGATTTGATTTACACAAGGGCTCATTCAAGCACAAAGTTCCTTAAGATCATAGGGATGGATTTGGAAAATGACATGGTTTGTCTAGATCAATCTTGGCTACCTTTGGACTTTTAATTTGAGAGGTTTGCTCGTCCAACTAGGTATGAGACCTTCGTAAATTAATTTTCTATATCATATAATTCTTGGAAGAAGAGGCCTCATATGGTCTTCGCTATTGCATTGTTGGGTATCCTGGTATTTCCTTTGGAGGGTAGACATATTAGCATGCGTCTGGGGTCAATAGACTTTGCACTTTTCCATGATAAACACAGTATTAAGTTCACCTTGGTTCCGACAATTTTGGCAGAGATCTATCGTGCTTTGACCAGGATTCGAGAAGGTGGGAGGTTCTTTGAGGGAAGCAACTTGTTGCTGCAGCTGTGGATGATGGAATACTTATATCCCACCACCATGTTTGAGAAATATGTGATTGACCATCGTATGAGAGATCGAGTGAAGTGCATCGAGCATAGAATGACGTTCGATAAGTTTGCCTTACCACTCGGAGTTTAGGCTTGGGTTGATCACTTAGGATCCTTGACTGAAGAGAAGATTTTATGGTCATACCTTTGGATTGATTTGGACATGATCTTAGCGGGATCTCGCGTGCATGACTTCTTGGTACTGATTGGACTTTGGTGTACTAGACCATATACCCCTGCTAGAGTGATGCGTCAGTTAGGGAGGTGGCAAGAAGTCCCCTACATTCATGATTCATCTGAATTCATTAGGGAATTTGACACTATGACTCACAGGGAAGTCTACATCCAGACCTATTGGCGTCATGCAATGAAGATGGGTAGGGATACTTTAGCAGCTGACCCACATTCATCTGGGTATACCCATGAGCACTTCATATGGCTACAGTTTACTTAACGAGGGGTTAGCATGCCACTGCCCCGACATGTTAGAGGAGTATTTGATGAGGAGGCCACCTCGCGGATATTGCTTAGACAGTTGATGGATCGATTTACCCATGAAGAGGAGGCCCATGCAGCAGAAAGGATTGGGGTTCGAGCTACACTTCAGTCATTGAGATCACAGTTGGCAGGATTGGTAGAGAACATGGGACAGCACCGTGAGTACCTTACTAGAGTCAGCCTTCCAAATGCAGGCGCGCATTCCAGGATTCTCATTCCAAGTTTTGAGGTGTCTTTGCAGGGTATAATACAAAGCTTAGATTCGACAGGATTGACGGGGCCATTCAAATCTTCATCAGACCCGTCCCAACCAGGACCGTCACATTCAGGAGCAGTTTGAGGAGTCATTCTATTTAGGTGTTTTGAGATTGCCTTATGTTGTATTTTACTTTCGTGTCTTGTCTAGGAGTACTGAGTCTTTTAGGTAGTGTCAGAGTCTGTCGTAGTGTAGTTGAGTCTGTCAGGTCTTTCATTATCGTACTTCCCGTTGTATTTTAATATCGAAAAAATTTTAAATGAAAAATCCCAAAAATATTTTTATTTTAGTTTATTTGTCCATTATTTTTTCAAAACTACGCTTGATCTGATTTATGAGGGACATGATACGTAGACAACCTACATAGGGTTCAATCAAATCATTTTTAAAAAAAGAGAGAATGAAGTTGTGGGACGTGAGAAATAAGAGGAAAGAAAAGAGTGATAATAAGAAAGAAAAGAGGGGGAAAGAAATGAAAAGCTAAGCGGTGTTAGAAAGGAAAATGAAGAAGGAAATGGGGCAAGAAGAGTGAAATTGGGATGATGCCAACTGAACTTGCGACCCTCGAAGCCATTCTAGAACCGTTAATTATTGCTAGGGGCATTGCACTGAATGTGATATTTCTATCTGATAAATGCCTAACGCTAACATGTTGTCTTTGTTTTGCTCCCATTTGTTACTTTCATTGTTATCATAATAGAGGGTGGTTACTTTGTGGCTCTTTGGTGAGTCATCTGGACAACACAAGGTCAAAGAGCAAGGCAGATATGGCTAGCAAAGAAATGGACACATGAGTTGTTGACCCGTTGAGGGAGTTTGTGGAGTCGGAGTATGAATTGAAAGGGAGGTCCAATGGTTGAAACAGCAGATGGCAGAAATATATCAGTCTTGGATGAGGGGACATCCTCCACCTTCATTCCTCACTAACTGTACTGAAATCCTACAACTATCCCACCACCATCACAAGCCCAGGTTCCCACTACTGTTGACCTTTCCCCTTAACACGCACCAGGCTTCACCCTTTACCATAATTACCCTGGCACTTCGGCCCAAATTTTCCATGCTCCGCCAGCCAAAACAATATCATACCCAGCTTCGACATCTGCTCCTATTTTTGTACCCCCTACGCAAGCTACCCTCCACCGATGAAGGCTATGTTCATATCAAATCTTGAAAACTTGAATTTTATTAGGTGTAATGCCGCAATTCTGCTGAGAAGTTCACACATCACCCCTAGGAGACGAACTTCCTAGTCTGGGTCTTTCAGGTTATACTTTATTTTAGGAGATGCACTTCCTAAATTGAGATTTTACCCCTAGGAGACGCACTTCCTAGTCTGGGTTTTTCAGGTTATATTTTTGTTTTAGGAGACGCACTTCCTAAATTGAGATTTTACCCCTAGGAGACGCACTTCCTAGTTTTGGGTCATTTAAGTTTATTCCTAGGAGATGAACTTCCTAGGTTTGGGTCATTTAAGTTTATTCCTAGGAGACGTACTTCCTAATTCTAGTCATTGAAGTTTAACCCCTAAGAGACACACTTCCTAGTCTGGGTCTTTCAGGTTATATTTTTGTTTTAGGAGACGCACTTCCCAAATTGAGCTTTACCCCTAGGAGGCGCACTTCCTAATTTTTGGTTCATTCAAGTTTCAACCCTAGGAGACGCACATCCTAGTCGAGTCTTTAATTTTACTCTCATCATTGCATCAATAACATAGGTGATTTACAGTTTTGCTAACAACTCACAAATCTTCCTAGTGCAAACTGGGGCAGAAAATTTTGTTTATTTTGTTGTTTTGATTGCAGGCACCCACCTCGAGAATGAGGGAATTCGTTTCGGAATTATTTTGAGTTTTGACAATCAGGCGCCCACCTGGAGAACAAGGGAATACAGTTCAAGTTTTTGGCAATCAGGCACCCACCTGGAGAACAAGGGCATACAGTTCAAGTTTTGGCAATCAGGCGCCCACTTGGAGAACAAGCGAATACAATTCAAGTTTTTGGCAATCAGGCGCCCACCTGAAGAACAAGGGAATACAGTTCAAGTTTTGGCAATCAGGCACCCACCTGGAGAACAAGGGAATACATTTTAAGTTTTGGCAATCAGGTGCTCACCTCGAGAACAAGGGAATACAGTTCAAGTTTTGGAAATCAGGCGCCCACCTGGAGAACAAGGGAATTCATTTCAGAGTTACTTTCAATTCGCAAATTCAAGAAGCATCAGGAGCCTACTTGAAGAATAGGGTCCATTTTTCAGTTCCATGTTGGAGATCAAGTAGAAATTCAAGGAAGATTCAAGACAAGAAGTAGATAGGATCTTGTATTTTTCATTTACTTTTGTTGTAATTTTTCATTTTATTTTCAATGACATGGCAGGAACCGCGGACCAGAACCTTGACGGCACTTCACTCGGCTCTCCACCTCGGTATACTCCATCGCTCATTCACTTCTGAACTACACGTGGCCTGATTCCTTTATAGCCAAGGATATGTAGGAAACTCAGATACTAGGGCTCAGTCACATTCTCCTTCCTCTTAGTTTTTGGTCTCCCTAAATAAGGATTGGGTCAAAAAACCTGTCTAGCCATTCTTTGTCTGAAAATACTTCGTATTTCCAGTCAAAGAGGGGCAACTGTAGACATATGATTTTTGACCTTCCCCAAGATTTTACATATTTTAGCATTTAAATATAATTTAGGTCTAATATAGTTATTTCAACTAATTTTGACTCTTTTACATTATTTTTATCACAAAATTGAAAAATACAAAAATAGTTCCATATTTCTCTAATTAATTCACGTATTAGATATTCTTAGGAGGATATGTTACTTTGAACCTATTTTATTTTAATATAATCTTTGAAAAAACCAAAAATAATTTCAATTTAAATTTTTAGTTCTATTTTAAATATAATAGTTTACCATAATAATTTCAACTTTAATTTTTAGTTTTACTTGTATCTTCTTATAAGTATTTTTAGAAGTAGATTAAATTTTTAGCCTTTTCTTAGCCTAATTTTATAGAATTTTTAGCCAAAATTGAATTCTTGCAAAAGGCCCAAGTTAGGCAACCCACACCCTATACCCATAAAACCCTAAATATTCATTTTCTCCAAGGAACCTAGACATATTAGACTACTAAGACCTAGAACCCGAGGAGAAGACCTTCAGTCGAACACCAACCTACACAAACACAAAAACCATCGCCCACCAGCTTCTCTCACACCGTCCAGCGATCACCCCTTCTCAAACCCACCAGAAATCCGCCACCCTCACCATACTGGCCGCCGCCGCCAACCATCTCCAGCCTTCAATTCACAACTGCAACAACAACCAGCCGCCAGCCATCTCCACAACCTCCCCAGCTCTCGATCTCTCTCTTAGCAGTCGCCGAAACTCGAGCTTAGGTTGAAAATCGACGTAGATTTGGGAAATTCTTGTGGTCTCTTGATTACTCCTTTAAGCTTTGTTTCTACTTCTCTTCACAATTTCAAAATACATATGAAGAAGAAAAGCAAAAATGCTTCTGCTAGTTGGTGATTGAATTTCAAAAATACTAAAATATATACACATATTACTGTTAGTTTCTTCCTTTTGATTTGAGTTTTCAAATACGGAGCTTGGTTGATACTTGAGACACCGTCGAGTTGAAGTGACGCTCGTGTTCCCGGCGGTTTGCAGATCGTCTTTGATGTTGCTCTTCTCGGTTGATTTTTTTCAGATTCGAAGTTCTGTATTTACGGATTCTTCTACACTAATTAAAGGGATTTTACTCCTGAGGTCCACTCGTATCTCTTATCTATTAGTTACTCGTTTTTGACTTCATATATGTGATTTCTTGCTAATATTGCTTTGTTGATTAATCTTGTGAGATCTCTGTTTGACTGATGATTTCTATCATGGAACATGTTTTTCCCTATCAAAAGTTGATTGTTTGGTCAATTTCCTGATTAGCTAATTGTGTCGATTAATTACGTCCTTTTGGCCTCAACCTTTTAGCTAGTATTAAGCCAATATAATTTTTATCATTTTTCTTTTCTTTCATATTCTTTCTTTGGTTCCTATTTTGAAGGTCGATTCTGTTACTTTAGGAAACATTGAGTGAATTTTAGATACATGTGGGCCATGGGAGGTAATTCTGTACATAAGAAAGAAATTGGACCTTAAGGAGATATCTTGCTCTTATTTATTTTGTTGGTCTTATTTTGAATCCGTTAGTAACATGTTAGCTGGCCACACTCGGGTAGGCAAATTTTAGGTCTTGTCTTTTGTTTCATTCGAGGTTAGAGGTCGTTCCCTTTAGTTTATATTCAAGGGAATGCCGCGTAGAGTTTGTATATATTATTGTTATCCGGGGTAAGCCCCGAAGTGAATGTGACGGAGGCCGCAACTACACCGTGGAGGAAGTATAGTGTAGGTTAGCTTAGGATTTTACTTTTTATTATTTTTATTTTTATTTTTCTTTTATTAGGTGGGGACGACCTCGATCCTCTTCCGTCTTTATTTTTGTTTGTGTGTTTTCACCTCAATCTGAGTATTCTTAAAAACCGACTTGATCATGTACGCAACCGTACTAGTTACGGGACTTGGGGAGTACCTAACACCTTCTCCCCGAGTCAAATGAACCCCCTTACCTGAATCTCTGGTGCAGACTTAGTTTTCGAGTCTAAAGTGTTTTAAAGGAAAAATCATTTCTATAAAATGGTGACCTGGCACACCAAAACCAATGTCAGGTAGCGACTTTGAGTTATTTCATTCTGAACACAATTTTGTCACTTTCTAATTAAAAACCCTTTTGAGCGTCAAAATCACTTTTATATTTTTTAAGAGGGTTAGTGAGGTTTGTAAAAAAAAGGGTGTGACAACATCTTGTACTAGATCCGTACTCAACAACCGAGCCTCTCCCGGCTCAAACCATCCAATTGGAGACCAACACTGCCTACCATACAAGCCTCATACGGAGTCATCTGGATACTCGAGTGGTAGCTGTTGTTGTAGGTAAACTTCACTAAAGGCAAAAGCTGATCCCACGAGCCTCCAAAGTCAATGACACAAGCTCGGATCATATCCTCCAAAATCTGAATAGTCTGCTCGGACTTCCCGTCCGTCTGAGGATGAAATGTTGTGCTCAATTCAACCCGTGTGCCCAACTCTTGCTAAACTACTCTCTAGAAATGGGAGGTAAACTGCGTACCTTGATCCGAAATGATAGACTCGAGCACACCATTAAGACGAACAATCTCCCAGATATAGATCTCAGCTAACCTCTCGGAAGAGTAGGATACTGCCACAGGAATGAAATCTGTTGACTTGGTCAGCCTAGCAATAAGAACCCACACTGCGTCGAACTTCCTTTGAGCCATGGGAATCCACAACGAAGTCCATAGTGATCTGCTCCCACTTCCACTTGTGAAGCTCAATCCTCTTAAACAAACCACCAGGCCTCTAATGCTCGTACTTAACCTGCTGACAGTTCAAACACTGAGCCACATATGCAACAATGTCCTTCTTCATTCTCTGCCACCAATAATGCTGTCGCAAATCCTAATACATCTTAGTGGAGCTCGGGTGAATAGAGTACCGGAAACTATTGGCCTCCTGTAAAATCAAATCTCGGAGTCCATCCACATTAGGCACACAAATTCGACCCTGCAATCCCAAAACTCCATCATCACCTAAGGTAACCTGCTTGGCACCTCCGTGCTGCAACGTGTCTCTAAGGACACACAAATAAGGATCATCATACTGCCGATCTCAGATACGCTCCAATAAAGAAGAACGAGCGACTATTGAAGCTAACACACGGCTGGGCTCAGATATGTCCAACCTCACGAACTGATTGGCCAAAGACTGAACATCCAAGGAAAGCGGTCTCTCACCGATCGGAATATAAGCAAGACTGCCCATACTGGCTGACTTCCTACTAAAAGCATCGACCAACATATTGGCCTTTCGCGGATGATATAAGATGGTGATATCATAGTCCTTTAATAGCTCCAAGCACCTTCTCTGCCTCAAATTTAGCTCCTTCTGCTTGAACAAATACTGCAGACTCTTGTGATCCGTGAACACCTCACATGCCACGTTATACAGATAATACCTCCAAATATTCAACGCGTGAATGATGGCTGCTAACTCCAAATCATGAACTGGATAGTTCTTCTCATGAATCTTCAAATACCGTGAAGCATAGGCAATGACCTTTCCATCCTGCATCAACACCGTACCAAGTCAAATACGAGATGCATCATAATAAACTGTATAAGGACCTGAACCTGTGGGCAAAACCAACACCGATGTCGTAGTCAGCGCTGTCTTGAGCTTCTGAAAGCTCGCCTCACACTTGTCTGACCGTCGGGGCTGCGATAGATGAGAACCCCTCCACGAACTGACAATAGTAACCTGCCAATTCCAACAAACTCCTGATCTCTGTAGCTGATACTGGTGTAGGCCAGTTCCTGACTGCCTCAATCTTCTTCGGATCAACCTGAATACCCTCTGCTGATACGGCATGACCTAGGAATGCAACTGAACTCAGCCAGAACTCACACTTCGAAAACTTAGCATACAACTGACTATCCCTCAAGATCTGAAGAACCACTCTATGATGTTGCTCGTGCTCCTCTCGGCTACGGGAATAGATCAAAATATCATCAATGAAGACTATCATGAACAAATCCAAGTAAGTCCTGAACACTCGGTTCATCAACTCCATAAAAGCAACTGGGGAATTTGTCAACCCGAATGATATCACCAAGAACTCATAATGCACGTACCGAGTGCGGAAAGCTGTCTTAGGGACATCAGATGCCCTAATCCTCAACTTATGGTAGCCAGATCTCAAGTCAATCTTCGAGAATACCTTGGAACCCTGAAGCTGATCAAACAAATAATCAATCCTCGACAATGGATATTTATTCTTGATGGTAACCTTGTTCAACTGCCGGTAATCAATACACATTCTCATCGATCCATCCTTCTTCTTAACAAACAACACTGGCGCACCCCAAGGCGAAATACTAGGTCTAATGAAACCTTTCTCAAGCAAGTCTTGCAATTGCTCCTTCAACTCTTTCAACTCAGCGGGGCCATACAATACAGCGATATAGAAATGGGCTGAGTCCCGGAGCCAAATCAATGCAAAAGTCAATATCCCTATCGGGCGACATACCCAGCAGGTCCGAAGGAAATACCTCAGGAAACTCACGAACAACAGGCACAGAATCAATGGGAGGAACCTCAGCACTAGAATCACGAAAATAGGCCGAATACCCCTTCTCGACCATATGTCGAGCCTTCATATAAGAGATAATACTACGGGTAGGATGATCAGGAGTCCCTCTCCACTCTAAACGAGGTAAACCCGGTAAGGGTAAGGTCATAGCCTTAGCATGACACTCCAAGATAGCGTGATAAGGTGATAACCAGTCCATCCCCAATATGACAGCGAAATCAACCATTTCCAGAAGAAGAAAATCTACACGAGTCTCAAGACCCCTAATCACAACTATACAAGAACGATGGACTCGATCTACCATAATAGAATCACCCACCGGTGTAGACACATAAACAAGAGCACTCAAAGAATCACTAGGCATGACCAGATACAGTGCAAAATAAGATGACACATAGGAGTATTTAGATCCCGGATCAAATAAAGTTGAAGCATCTCTGCTACAATCCAGAACAGTACCTGTGATAACCGCATCGGAAGCCTCAGCCTCGGGCCTGGCTGGAAGGGCATAGCATCGGGGCTATGCCCCACCACCCTGAACTACATCTCTGGGAAGACCTACTGCTGGCTGGCCTCCACCTCTAGTAGCCTGATCTCCCCCTCTAATACCTCTACCTCCACCTCTAGCACCTCTACCCCCACCTCTAGATGGCTAGGCGGGCTGCGGAACACTCGGTGCCTGAACCATGGCACGGGAACCCTGATGCTGAGAGCTACTCGATGCTCGAGGGCAAAACCTAGCAATGTGACCGATCACCACAAGTGTAACAAGCCCTCGACTGCTGAGACTACTGACTCTGACGACCTGAATGTCCACCTCGAAAACTCTGAAGCGGCGGTGCACTGATAGGAGCTGGTGGTGCACTGTAGGACTGCTGATCAAAATATTGTATATGGGAACCACGACCACGTGAAGCACCGTGAGAAACCTGAAGTGCTAACTGGAAAGTCCTAAGAGGATGTCCTCTACCATACGAATCTCTGCCTCTAGACGAGGTACCACTGAATTGGCCTGAATGACGAGGCCTCTTGTCAGACCCCTGACTACCTCCTTACGATAGAACCATCTCAACTCTCATAGCCACATTGGCCACCTTCTGGAAAGAAATCTCACTCCCAGTCTCCCTGGCCATCTGAACCTCCTCTCTCTCTCTCTCTCTCTCTCTCAGTGGGAAGTATGATAAGAACATGACGGGCCAAGTCAATGAATCTAGTCTCATACTGAGTAACTGTCATGGAACTTTGCTGGAGACACTCAAACTGCCTCCGATAGATCTCTCTCTGAGTAATAGGGAGAAACTTATCCAGAAATAGCTGAGTAAACTGCTCATAAGTCAAAGCTGATGATCTGGCTGGTCTAACCAAGCAATAATCTCTCCACCAAGTCTTGGTAGATCCAGACAAGCGAAAAGTATCAAAATCGACCCCATTGGTCTCCACGATCCCCATGTTCATGAGAACCTCATGACAGTTGTCTAGATAATTCTGGGGATCCTTAGAAGATGCACCGTTGAAAGTAGTAGTGAAGAGCTTGGTGAAACTGTCCAACCTATACAAAGCATCGGCAGACATAGCTACTCCATAACCGGTATAAGCTACCACACCTGGCTGAACTACTCCAACTGGTTGGACTGCTGGAGTCTGGAACTAGGGAGCTACCTGCTCCGGAGTGCGAGTATCAGGAGTCTGAGCTCCTCCTCCAGCCTGAGAGACGGCTGGTGATACAAGAATTAAGCCTGCCTAGGTGACACTCTCCATAAGGCCCACTAGACGGACCAGAGCATCCTGGAGTACCAGGGTAGCAATAAACCCCTCTGGGACCTGAGCTGGGCTCATCGGAACTACCGGGGCCGGAACCTCATCTTCAAAATCAACCTGAGGCTCTGCCGCTGGTGCTGCTGCTCTAGGATGAGCTCTGCCCCTACCTCGGCCTCTAACACGGCCTGGGCCTCGCCCTCTGCTGCTGCTGGGGGCTGGGGCTGCTGGTTAGTGGATGAGGAAGCGCATGTTTTCGCCATCTGTTAAAGAACATAGTAGAAATTCAATTAGCATTGAGATACCAAACCACACGATAGGAAAGAATAAATGTGAAGTTTTTCCTAACTATGTAGCCTCTAGGGGATAAATACAGACGTCTTTGTATCGATCCCTCAGACTCTACTAAGCTTGTCTGTGAATTGTGAGACCCATGTAACCTAGAGCTCTGATACCAACTTGTCACGACCCAGATTTCCCACCATTGGGAGTCGTGATGGCACCTATTAATATGAGCTAGGCAAGCCCACTATTGAAGAAATTACCTTTTTATCCATTTTATATTCCTTAACAATTGTGATGCAATAACATTTAAACAGCGAAATTTAACATAAGCGGGAGAAAACGTAATAAACTATCTGAACATGAATCCAATACAATTGTTTGAACCTCTACTACCCAGAACTGGTGTCACAGTACCACAGATGATCTAAGAATGCTACATACAATGTCCGAAAATAAACAATACACTATTTCTAAATTAAGGAAATGAAACAGCAATAAGGGGATAGGGGGAGACGCCAGGGCCTGCGGACGCCTGCAGGTCTACCTTGGATCTCCCTGTGGACTGAAGGCAGCCACCCAATCTACAGTCCAAATGTTGCTGCTTCGAGATCTGCACATAGTGCAGAGTGTAATATCAGCACAACCGACCCCATGTGTTGGTAAGTACCTAGCCTAACCTCGGCAAAATAGTGACAAGGCTAGGACCAGACTACCAAATAAACCTATGCAATTCAACTATATACAACATAATAGAAGAATAGTAATATACAGTCAAGTATGGGAGGGGTAACATGCTGCGGGGAGGCTATCAATTTAGAATAGAAAGACAACAAGTAATTGAAAGAAACAATATATCTCAGATAGCAAAGGACCAGAATTAATAAATGCACCGAATCACCCTTCGTGCTTTTACTCTCGTCCTCACCAAAGCAATCAAGTAATGAAAATATGCACGACATCACCCTTCGTGCTTTTACTCTCGTACTCGCCATATAATCAATATAATCGGCACGAGATGGTACATCGTGCGGCACGGCATCACCTTTCGTGCTTTAACACTCTCTCACCAAAATAATACACGGCATCACCCTTCGTGCTTTAACACTCTTCCTCACCCAAACAACAATCACAAACAATAGGGCAAGGGAAAAAATGAAATTACGAAAAGAATCCCGGCAAGGGAACAATAGTTCAACAATCAAGTCCTGGCAAGGGAACAATAGTTCAACAATCAAGTCCCGGCAAGGGAGATAATATAATGATTCTCTTATCTTTTTCACTTTTACTTCACAACTCACTTCACCACTTTGAGCCAATGCTCTAAAAGGTTCAATTTCCACTTATAATTTCACATTTCATTGTACAACTCGAGCCAATGCTCCTCAATGTTCAAATGTCACAATTACTTCCACAAACTTTGCCCAACAATAGAAATCATCATCAAAGCATGAATAATACAACGAAGCCATAATAGTCACAATATAAGACTCATGGGCATGCTTGACACCAACGTGTAGATACTCGTCACCAAGCCTATACGTCGTACTCGACAAACCAAACATGCACACCAATCTAAAACGTCATACGGACTCGCTCGTGTATTCCAATCACTAAAATAATACCAACAACTATGAATTTAGCATCAAAATCATGAAATTTCTCAAGAACATCAAATTTTCCATTTTTTCTCAAAAACGATCTGATTCACGTCGTTTCAAGTCCGTTTCTTACCAAACTTCACAGACTTATCTTAAATCATATATAAGACCTGTACCGGGTGCCGAAACGAAAATACAGGCCCGATACCATCAAGTTTTAAACTCATTTCATTTCCAAAACTCAGAAATAATTTCAGAAAACAATTTTCTTTAAAAAATTCATTTCTCGGGCTTGGGACCTCAAAATTCGACTTTGGGCATATGCCCAAGTTTCATATTTTCCTACGGACCCTCCGAGACCGTAAAATTACGGGTCCAGATACGTTTACCCAAAATATTGACCGAAGTCAACTTAAATCCATTTTACAGTCAGAATTCATCATATCATAGATTTTTACATAAGGGCTTTCCAGATACGCGCCCGGACTGCGCACACAAATCGAGATGATGTCGAAAGAGGTGTTTAAGGCCTCGAAACGTAGAATTCATTTTAAAACATGTGATGACCAAGGTCATCAAAAATAATCAATATAGGATCGAGTTTTTGGCTCAATAATCTTATCTCAAAGAAGGTTTCATGAATTCCTCCTTCAATCTCCCTCAAGAAGCTCTAAAACTGACCTAAAATGGTGAACTATGGCCAAAACTTACGCGACTGACCTCATTTAACCTTACGAGATCGCGAAGCACTGGCTCTGCAAACTTACGCGATCGCGGCCTCCACCATGCGATCGCATAGAACAACATGCCTACTCCTCACCAGTTCCTCTCCTTCTACGCAAACGCGACCCTGACCCTGTGTTCGCGAACAACAACTTCATAGCCTAACGCGATTGCGCCCTGACCTCTGTGATAGCATAGAACAAATTTTCACCCCTGCCCAACTGAGCCTACGCATTGTGAACACTTATACGCGATCGCAAAGAACAAAAATGCCTGCAACTGAAATCAGAAAATTTGCAACTTTTCAAACATGAATATGATCCGTTTAACCACCCGAAACTCACCCGAGGCCCTCAGTAGTCGTGATGGCACCTAACCGAACCTGCTAGGCAAGCCAACTAACAAATATCCAATTTCAATAATATTAATAAGATAATTAAATGGAAGAATTATCTAAATCTTATACATTTTTCAAGGACTGGTAGTACAAATCATGAGCTTCTAAGAATAGAATTTACAAAGCTGATATGAATTAAATATATCTTCCGTTTGAAAAGCACATAAATAGAGTTTTAAAATCTAAGGCTACCATGAACAAGAGGTAGCTATAACAGGGGTGCAGGTACATCTTCCAATCCAGCTCCTATCGAACACAGCAATATCGGCATCCAAAATCTGCAAGCATTGTGCAAGAAGTGTAGTATAATTACAACCGACCCCATGTACTCAATAAATAATAATCCTAACCTTAGGTTGAAAGTAGTGACGAACTGGAACATGGTCGGGTCCAACACCAATAGCCAACAAAAATTCATAACAACGTAGAGCACATAAATAAGGAAGCAACTCAGAAATAAAATGCTCAGCTTTTTCACAATTTTCTGTAAATAGTTTCGCTTTTCAAGAATAACAGTAAAAACCCAAACCCTTTACCGAAATCGTCAAAAAATATGAGATAGCTTGAAAACTATAATTTTTCCAAAAAATCCTTTTCACAATAGATAAGATGTTTCATTTTCTTTCCAGATAACAAGTGTTAAATACCTCTCTACGCCCACATATCAATGTGTGTAAAAGTCATGAATGACGTGATACCGTATAGCATGAGGAAAAATGCACCTCTATGCTTGCATGTCATGTGTGCATGGAAATGTCATGTATCTCAGAGATGAATCATGTACTCACACTCTCAGAGTACACAATCTCACTACCTCACACTTTTCACTCATCATGCTCAACCAATCGATACTGTATATGGCCCATACGGCCCAGGGAAGATCCTTCTTGGAACATGTACATCACTGACCATCAGTCACTCAGTACCGAGGAAAGCTGATCCGGCCCTATTAAGAAAATCCATCTCCGGGTATATAAATGCTTCGGAAAAGATCTATGTCCAGGGAAGATCCATCCCTCAATATAATCAACCATGATCACTAAGGGAGTGTGCAGACTCTGGAAAGGCTCCTTCAGCCCAAGTAAATAATTTCAAATGATAAAGATCGAATCAAATCCCGAATTCGGCCAAAAAATAACACCCGGTACCGCGCCTCATAACCCAAAAAAAATTACAAAATCCGACAACCGATTCAATTTCGAGTCCAACCATACTAGTTTCACTCAAATCCGACTCCGAATCATTGTACAAAATTCAAAAATTCATATTATGAAACTTTAGGCCAAAACTACCAATTTCTCTTTAAAATTCATCAACCAATTGCCAAAAATGAAGATATATTCATGAAATATAATCAAAACTGAGTAGAGAACACTTACCCCAATCATTGTTTTGCTTCAAAAATTGCCTCAATCCGAGTCCCACATCTCAAAATATGGAGAAAGAACCAAAACCTCGATTTTTATAACTCTGCCCAGCTATTCCGCATTTGCAGTTACAATGTTGCATCAGCGACCTCCACTTCTGCGGATGATGCCCCACTTCTGCGAAGCCCGTGGAGACTGGCCCTTTCATATCTCTGGATATCCCCCGCTTCTGCGCATGCTCAAGTGCGCCAACAAAACTTCGCTTCTGCGCCACTTTCCGCTTCTGCAGCTCCACTGTCACTTCTGCGACCATCACACCTGCGCAAACCAGCCGCAGGTGCGATCACACCAGAACCAGCAGTAATAAACCTTAGCTAAAATTCCCAAAATGCTCCGAAATCAATCTGAAACACAATCGAGCCCCTCAGGACCACGTCCAAACATACTAACAAGACCCATAACATAACACGGACCTACTCGAGGCCTCAAAATACACATAAAAACATCGAAACAATGAATCACACCTCAAATTCAAAATCGATGAACTTGAAACTTCAAACTTCCATAACCGATGCCAAAACCTATCAATTCACGTCCGACTAACCTCAAATTTTGCACACAAGTCACATTTGATATTATAGACCTGCTCTAACTTCTGAAATCAAAATCCAACCCTGATATAAAAAAGTCCACTCCCAGTCAAACCTTTTAAATTTAAAGCTTCAAGATAAGAATCATTCTTCCAAATCAATTTTGAATAACCTGAAAACCAAAACTGTCAATTCACATAAGTTATAATACATCATACGGAGCTACACATGCCCTCAAACAACCAAGAGAAGAGCAAATGCTCAAAATGACCGATCAGGTCGTTACACGCTGATTCTCCCTGATTTTTGAGAGCCCGAGAGATTGGAGAGATTAATGACTGAGTGAGGCCGAGGGACTGATTGTGAGGATATTTATGGGATCGGGCTGCATGCCACAACATGTTTCATTGATCTATGCCATGATTGGCTTGATATAGCGCTAGGGTTCTAGGAGCCCCTCCGGAGTCCGTACACACCCCGAGTGAGCATTGGTACCTACTGAGTGCGAGTGTGAGTGCCGAGTGATCGTGAGAAAACATAACATTGGAGGAGAGACAAGGGTTACTCATGGCTAGATTCGGGACATTTGGAGGCCGACTTGAGAGGCAAAGGCATTGTAGAGTGGGATTTTGCTCGGATTGAGGTAAGTAACAGTTATAAATCTGGTCATGAGGGTATGAAATCCTGAATTTTGTGTCATATGACTATTTCGGAGGTGACACACATGCTAGGTGACGGGCGTATGGGCGTGCACCATAGGAATTGTGACTTGGTTCGTCCCCTGAGACTGTAGAATCGATTAGCCTACTGTTTACTACATGTTCCCTCTATTTTTATGGAAATTGGTTGCACTTCATGTTAGAAATCATGTTTGGTGTTATGATATCACTGTTGAGACCTGTGAGGTCGTGTACTTGCTGAATTAACTACTATTTGTTGTTTCGTTGTCAGTCGTGACATTACTTGCGTATTTTCCTCTGTCTCTTCCTATTTATCATTGATACATATTATTATCTCTGTTTGGGATGAATTATATGCTTTCTGAATGATCGAGGGACTGGCGAGGTTGGTAATTGAGATAGGGCCTGAGTGCTGAGCTGTGAGCTATATGAGTATATATGGATCGAGTTGCATGCCGCAACGAGCCTCAGGGCTATATATGTATATATATTGGATCGGGTTGCACGCCGCAATGAGCCTTATGGCTATTTATATATTAGATCGGGCTGCACACCGCAACGATATAGTACTTGGGATGAAGGAGCCCGTTCGGAATCTGCACACCCCCAGTGAGCGCAGATACCTATTGAGTGTGAGTACTGAGGGATGAGATCCGAGTGATTGAGCTGTTGAGATGAGTTGAGTGACTTTTGCCTTGAGAGGTTGTACTTCCTTTCAATTACTTGTTGCACTTAGTTTTTACCTATCCTTGTTGTGCAAATTTCTGGATATCTGGTTTACTTGAGTACGAACTGATTTGACTTAAACTACTAAATTTGAAAGCATGACTGTTCCTTATTGAAAAATATTGAAATAAACTGTATCTTCATAGTTCGTCACTGCTACTCAGTTCCTTATTTGTTTCTGTTACTTAATGAGTTGAAAGAACTCACATTACTCCCTGCACCTTGTGTGTAGATTTAGGTGAGACCAGTCGCGGAGGTCATTGAGTTCGTGCGCAGTTGGCTATCAAAGACATACGAGGTAGCTGCCAGCATCCGCAACCCTTGTCTCTCCCTCCATTGTTATCTTTTCTTTCTGTTTTGGCATTAGTAGACTATTGTAAACTAAGATTCTAGACTGATTTTAGATGCTCACGACTTAGTGACACCCCAACGTGGGTGTAAAGCCCTAGAAAATTTTGCTTAGTAATTTAAGATTTCGTGGTGCCAAAGTAGGTCAAATATTTTATCTTGCGTGCAAATGAGGATTAAGGAGGTTATCAATTGGATATGTTAATAAGTGTATAAGTCATAGTAGAAGTGAAATGGGGTCTAAGGAGAGGTCTAAGTCTAAGCCAAGTTGGAAAATTTCATAAGAGACGAAAGTTGCAAATGAGTGCGCACAAGACCTCACTTTGGACAATCATATCTCCAGTTATATAAGGATTTTGGTGATGAACAACCTATCAAATAAAAGGTATTTGAGTCTAGTTTCTAACTCTTCAAAGCGTTCATCATTCGGACACTCCTATCAAAGGTTATGACCAAATTACCAAAAGCAGCGCGAATTTTACACTACCGCGCCGCCCCATGCGGCGCGGCTGTGTAAATTATCAAAGCACCTCCAGTTTCGTTTCTAAACACATTTTTCATTACCACGCTTCCCCAAGCGGCTCCTCGTGCGACACGACTATGCAAAAATTGGGGTTTTTGTTATAAAACAACCTCATTTCGTCAAATAGATTCAAGGGACCATTTGTTGAGCAAAAATCACATATTTTTAGAGTGCGAGAGTGCCCTAGAGTGAGAAAGTATCCCTCATCAATTCTTATACAACTCTTGCTCAAATCTTAAAGGATTAACAAGGAAAACCACACTAGGCCTTCATCCTTGAGGTAAGATTCTATACACTAACCTTTAATTTCGAATCTAGCTAAAGATGGGTAATTATAAAGAATGTTTGTGGGTATTGGAGTTGTTATCTTGCTTGCATGTATTGTCAAAGGTTGTAGAAACATTGTTGAGCTAAACATGGTAAAGTATGGGTTGTGGGTTGATGAAATCCTCTATAAAAAGACCATAAAGATTTAACGCACATATGGTGTTTGATAAAATGCTCGAATGAGCTAGAATTATGAATATCTTCCTAATTTGTATTCAATTTTGTTATGTCTCGAAGTAGATTGGCAATGCTAGAATTTCCGGAACGTTGTAGTAACTTAAGGAAAAGCGCTTTGAGGTATGTATGGCTAACTTTAACTCTTGTAGAACCCCTTTGTTGTGACGAGCATACGGTATGTGTACCTTGTATGAAAATATGTGTATTGATTGTCTTAGTTGAGTTCCACACCACCGTGTTACATGTGATTGTGAAAAGTGATTTGATGTGCCTATCTTATTATGTGTTAAGCTTGTAAATGCTTGAGGATGACGATATGGGAGTATGTGTTAACAAATGAAAGAACGTTAATGTGTCCAAATGTGGGAATGTGTATAATGGCTAAAACCCTGAGTGGTAAGTAATGAAAGATGGTATTGTGAAATGACGTAAATGAGTTGAACGATTATGACAACACCTTGTACATGAATTACTGCTTGGTGACATATGTGGTGTATTGGGCCGAAATGTATGAATTGTTGGTATGAACTTGTGCTTCCTTGAAATGATAATTCTTGTGATTAATATGCTTTGAACGTTGTTGGTTAAGTCTCGCGATATAATGGTGTAAGTAAATGGAAACAAACCAAGTGTGTGTGTGTGTGTTCATGTGCTCATGTGGTAAGAACTGTGTAACAAATGATGGAAAGAAATCGTAATTGATGCAATTGAAACAACTGTGGTAATATCATACGTGACTTGTCGCGGGCAATTATCGTTGTGACTTAAATTGTATACGGGTTGTTGCATATGATGGAAATGGTATTGATGTTATGAAAATTCTTTGTGAATTATTGTTGTTGTCGTGTGAAATTTGATTGTCCGGTGGGATCGGGTTGCACACCGCAACACGAAGTTATAAGATGTGGGTTGTGGTGATAAGGGTGGTCGAGGTAATAAGGGTGGAAAAGTGATCGAAATCACTATTGAAATAAAAATATGTGAAAGTTGTGAAACCATTGATGTGATGAAATAATGTTGAAAGGGGAAAAAGAGAGATTGTGGAACTTGTTTGGCTTTTGTTGTTCCTTTAATGTGCATTGGATTGTTGATTCTATTACTGTTTGTTACCTGTGTATTTCTTGATTTTACTTGGGGTAAAGTTTGTTCATACATACCAGTACAATTCAAATGTACTGATGTTGCTTTTGCCGAGGGCGCTACATTCGTGTTATGATTGTAGGTGGTTCTATAGCAGGTACTCCAGTCCACCAATATTAGCACTCCTTCACTTTCCCTCAACTGTATTGGTGAGCCCCTTTTTCCTCTCGGGGCCCTGCGTGGCTCATGCCGCTTTTCCTCCCAGAAATCTTATTTTGGTATTTGTGTAAGGTATAGCCGGAGCCTTGTTACCGGCAAGTACTGTAACACTCTTTTGTATCCCTAGAGGCTCCGTAGACAGGAAATATGGGTTATGTATTTTGTATTTGGGCAGTGTAACTTGTAAACCACGCTATGTAACCATGTATAATATGTAAATCTCGTAAGAATGTGTTTAAATCATAAATGGCTATTTCACTTGGTTAACGGATAATGAAAATGCGGGGCAACACGTGGGATAGGAAAGGCACACAGGTCCGCTTGACTAGGGTTACCCGGTCAAGCGCCGGTCGTGCCCCACGGTTTTGGGGCGTGACAAACTTGGTATCAGAGCCTAAGGTTTTAAAGTGTCCTAGGATGTCTCGGAGCCGTGTCTAGTAGAGTCCTTCTTATCGGTGTGTTGTCGACCACATCTGTAAGTTGGAGGCTACATGGACATTTAGGAATGTTACCCTTCTTCAACACTCCAGATCGTGCGATAAAGTTTTACTATAAGATTGTTTTATAACTCGTGCGTTGAGATTCAAGGTAAGTTTAGACGCTCTTTCGTCCATTTCAAGTAATGTTGTCATATGGAATGACCAGTGGGCAAAGGCCTAGATATTAAGGAGATGGCATATGTGTTATGTTGAATGAATGGTACAAATGTATGAGGTACATACATAGTACCAGAAGCATACTTTATTCGAGAAAGTGTTAAAAATGATTGTAACCTCCAAAGAAACATTGGATTGATAAGTGCTATATAAGCTTGAATAGCACATGTGGGTAGTGTGAGAAGTATGTAAATGATCCTAAGGTGTGAAAGAAAACTAGTTATATAAGTACGTGATATATGGGACACATGACTAGGAGATTGATGATGAGAGTGCAAGTCTCTCCTAGGAGACAAGAAGCTATGAAATGAGAGTCAATTGAACCCATAATGAGAAGACCCTTATGCTACGAATGTTATAAGAACCCCATAAGTGCATGAAGTTTTGTTACACTCCTAAAGGATATTAGTATGAGGAATTGGAATCCCGAGCCCGTGTGGCTGAATAAGAGCAAAGGACTTATGAGGTTAATACCATTGTGACTTCAATCTCCCTAATACTCGAACATATATGTGAGGGATAGAGAAATGAAACATATGTCCATGAAGTTTCTAAATTCATGACTTGTGTGAAAATTCGGGACATTCGCCCTAAGTGGGGAGGAAGGGACATAGCAAGGCCACTTAAATACAATGAAACAAGAGTAAGACCATGTAGCTTTGATGTTTGAATATTTTTGTTGAAGACAGGCGTAGTCTAGAAAAGTGGTAATGGATAATGTGATTATCTGAAAGGATATGCTAATGATAGACCACTAGTACCTCCAAAATGGTGGAAGGTTAAGGAAGGTAAATTCTTCATACATGGAAATGTGAATGATAGGGTCAACGATCCTAGAAACTAAGAGTAGGTTTGTAAAGGGGTTCTATACTTGTTAGAGGGCTTGGGACAATGCATCCCAAGGAAGTACTATAGGTAAAATGTGGAAGGTTGCGAGATTTAGAATGGGTTAATCATAGATCTGTGATTTAACCAAAGTACCAAGGTGTTAAGAAAGGTGGAACGAATGGGAGAAATAAATGTGATGCTATAATAACCCAAGAGGGTATTTGGGTTTGAGGGAGAGCCTCTAAAGAATCTTACAAGCAAAGAAGTGTTAAGTGATACGAGGATGAACACACTTTCCCACGGATGTCGTAACAAGAGTTAAGAGGTGAGCGGGATGAAATAACTTAGGGAAAAGACCACGTAACATGTGGAAGAATGCATGTCTATTCACTAGCTAGGAAGAATGAGGTGAGAAGAAATGGGGAGAAAACCTATAAATTAAGATGGTCATGGTTATCATAAAATATCTTTACCAGAAGGGTGGACGCGCTTAGAGAATAAGTGTTAATAAAGGTTATAAAGGGCTAACCTTAATGCAACGTGACACCGGATATCAACTAAAGGATCTAGAGATAGTTCATGTCGACATATAATGGAAAGTAAGACTACTGGTGGTGAAGTTGTGATATGATAAACTCATTAAACCAGGCACAATGATATTACAAGTTCACGGGAGGTGTACGTGTGTGGCAAATTAAGGATATCAATTATGCACTATGAGCAAAATAGACTAGGAATGAATATTCCATTTAGAAAGAAAAGATGGTACCAATATATTGTTCGGGCCAGTGGCGCTTTTTGAATTGAATATGTACAAAGGGTGTTGATATGCGTTTTGGGTGGTGTTGAACAGTAAAGAGAGTTCACGAGAATGTTTACAAGGGAAAGTGGAGTGGTTTCTTAAATCCTATAAGGCACACAAGGAGGAAAGAGGTTGACGAGGAAAGGTCTAAGCACAATGTTACATTACACCTGATGCAATGTCGTGAATGTTAATGATATTAAGGTGTGTGCACAGGCTAGGAGATGTTATTCCTTTGAAATAGAAGGTTCTATAAGAAAACTCATCCAGTAATGTCTTTTGTTGAGAATTTGGAAGAGCAAGTTGCAAGAGAAATGTGATATAGATGGTTCACTATTGATGGAACATGGCCAGGTGATCACTTATGCCTCTAAACAACCCAAGAATCATGGAAAGAACTATCCGGCACATGGTTTAGAACTTGCAGCGATAGTTTTTGTATAAAGATTTGGCAACATTATGTGTATGGGGTCCACGTTGATGCATTTATGAACCACAAGAGCCTTCAATATATTTTTAAACAAAAGGAGTTGAATCTGAGACATAGAGGATGGCTCGGGCTACTCAAGGACTATGATATTGAGATTCTCTATCACCCGGGAAAGGCCAATGTTGTGGCGGATGCTCTTAGACGGAAATCTATGGGTAGTTAGCTCACTTGGAGATATATCAAAGGTCGTTGGCCAGGGAGGTTCACCAGTTGGCTAGTCTAGAAGTTCATCTTGCGGATTCTAGTGAAGGGAGAGTAATTGTGTAGAATAAGGCTGAATCGTCGCTTGTAGCGGAGGTCAAATAAAAGCAATACAACGATCCATTGTTGGTACAGCTGAAGGAGGGAATTCATAAACACAATATCACATCTTTTCTTTTGGCATTGATGATGGTGCCCTACAGTGCCAAGAACGCCTATGTGTTCTAGATATTGATAGTCTTCGGGAAAGGATTTTGGCAAAAGCTCACACTTCTAGGTATTCCGTACACCCAGGTTCTACTAAAATATATCATGATCTCAAAGAAGTTTATTGGTGGAATAACATGAAAAGAGATGTGGCGGAGTTTGTGGAAAAATGTCTGAACTGTCAACAAGTGAAGGCTGAACATCAAAGGCCTGGAGGATTGTTACAAAGCATAGAAATTCTAACGTGGAAATGGGAAATGATCAATATGGATTTTGTGGTAGGATTACCTCGCATTATGCACAAGTTTGACTCAATTTGGGTGATTGTGGACAGACTCACGAAATCAGCGCACTTCTTGCTAGTCAAGTCCACCGATACCACAGAATAGTATGCTCAGTTGTACATCAAGGAAGTAGTCAGACTTCACGACACTCCAGTTTCTATTATCTCGGATTGAGGGGCTCAGTTCATAGCAAACTTTCAGACAAAATTTCAGCAAGGTTTGGGTACTCAAGTAAATCTCAATACGGCCTTCCATCCGTAGACTGACGGTCAGGCAGAGCAGACTATTCAGGCACTTGAAGATATGTTGCAAGCTTGTGTTCTAGCTTTCAAAGGTAGTTGGGATGACCATTTGCCGCTTGTTGAGTTTGCTTACAATAACATCTTTCACGCTAGTATTTAGGTGGCCCCATTTGAGGCATTATATGGAAGGAGGTGTAGATCTCCGATTGGGTAGTTCTAGGTTGGTGAAGCAGAACTGTTAGGGGATCTTGTGCATCATGCTATGGAAAAAGTTAAAGTCATTAAGGAGAGGTTGAAAACTGCTCAAAGTCGTCAAAAGTCTTATTCGGATATTCGTCGCAGAGATTTGGAGTTCAAAGAAGATGATTGGGTATTTTTGAAGGTTTCCCCCATGAAGGCATCATGCGATTCGGGAAGAAAGGGAAGTTAAGTCCGAGGTATGTCAGACCATATAGAATCATTCAGAGGATCGGTCAGGTGGCATACAAGCTCGAGCTGCCACCCGAGATGTCGCTGGTACATCCGGTCTTCCATGTGTCTATGTTGAAGAAGGTAGTGGGAGATTCATCCGTTATTATGCCAATTGAAGCTATTGAGGTTAATGAAGAACTATCTTATGAAGAAATTCCAGTTGCCATTCTTGATAGGCAAGTCTGGAAATTGAGAACTAAGGAAAGTGCCTCTGTAAAAGTGTTATGGCGGAACCAGCAGGTTGAGGAAGCCACTTGGGAAACCGAGGAAGAAATGAGAAAGAAGTACCTACATTTGTTTGAATAGTTATGTAATAGCTTTCATGCATTTGGTTCCCGTAAACTCTTATCTTTTGATTTGATCTATGTTAAACTATTCCATTTTTACTATGTATGTTGCCTATGCGGCCATGGTTGGTGTTGTACAAGTTATGTTATGCCTATGAAACATGTATATACTGTTAGGATATGTATCTGGGGCCCTCTGACAGGTGGATAGGTCTAGTTACAAAGGAAACTCTGGCAAAATTTTCGGAAATTTAAGGAGTTAGCCAAATTCGGGGCTGATGATATATTTCATAATGTGAAAAAGCAGAAGTTACATAAGGATGGATAATGAATGAAACTTGATCCTCATTCGAGCACGAATGATCTTAAGCGGGGGAGAATGTAAAGCCCCAGAAAATTTTGCTTAGTAATTTAAGATTTCGTGGTGCCAAGGTAGGCCAAATATTTTATCTTGCTTGCAAATAAGGATTAAGGAGATTATGGATATCAATTGGATATGTTAATAAGTGTATAAGTCATAGTAGAAGTGAATTGGGGTCTAAGGAGAGGCCTAAGTCTAAGCCAAGTTGGAAAATTTCATAAGAGACGAAAGTTGCAAATGAGTGCGCACAAGACCTCACTTTGGACAATCATATCTCCAGTTATATAATGATTTGTGTGATGCACAACCTATTAAATAAAATTTCTTTGAGTCTAGTTTCCAACGCTTCAAACCGTTCGTCATTCGGACACCCCTACCAAACGTTATGACCAAATTACCAAAGGCAGTGCAGAATTTTACACTACCGCGCCGCCCCATGCGACGTGGCTGTGTAAATTATCAGAGCACCTCCAATTTCGTTTCTAAACACATTTTTCATTACCACGCCGCCCCATGCGGCGCCCCGTGCGGCGTGGCTGTGCAAAAATTGGGGTTTTGTTATAAAACGACCTCTTTTCGTCAAATAGATTCAAGGGACCATTTCTTGAGCAAAAATCAGATATTTTTAGAGTAAGAGAGTGCCCTAGAGTGAGAAAGTATCCCTCATCAATTCTTCTACAACTCTTGCTCAAATCTTAAAGGATTAACAAGGAAAACCACACTAGGCCTTCATCCTTGAGGTAAGATTCTATACCCTAACCTTTAATTTCGAATCTAGCTAAAGATGGGTAATTATAAAGAATGTTTGTGGGTATTGGAGTTGTTATCTTGCTTGCATGTGTTGTCAAAGGTTGTAGAAATATTGTTGAGCTAAAGATGGTAAAGTGTGGGTTGTGGGTTGATGAAATCCTCTATAAAAGGACCATAAAGATTTAACGCACATATGGTGTTTGATAAAATGCTCGAATGAGCTAGAATTATGAATATCTTCCTAATTTGTGTTCAATTTTGTTATGTCTCGAAGTAGTTTGGCATTGCTAGAATTTTCGGAACGTTGTAGTAACTTAAGGAAAAGCTCTTTGATGTATGTATGGCTAACTTTAACTTTTGTAGAACCCCCTTGTTGTGACGAGCATACGGTATGTGTACCTTTTTATGAAAATATGTGTATTGATTGTCTTAGTTGATTTCCACACCACCGTGTTACATGTGATTGCGAAAAGTGATTTGATGTGCCTACCTTATTATGTGCTAAGCTTGTAAAGGCTTGAGGATGACGATATGAGAGTATGTGTTAACGAATGAAAGAACATTAATGTGTCCAAATGTGGGAATGTGTATAATGGCTAAAACCCTGCGTGGTAAGTAATGAAAGATGGTATTGTGAAATGACGTAAATGAGTTGAACGATTACGACAACACCTTGTACATGAATTACTGCTTGGTGACATCTATGGTGTCTTGGGCCCAAATGTATGAATTGTTGATATGAACTTGTGCTTCCTTGAAATGATGATTCTTGTGATTAATATGCTTTGAATGCAGATGGTTAAGTCTCGCGATATAATGGTGTAAGTAAATGGCAACAAACCAAGTGTGTATGTGAATGTGTTCATGTGGTAAGAATTGTGTAACAAATGATGAAAAGAAATCATAATTGATGCAATTGAAACAACTGTGGTAATATCATATGTGACTTGTCGCGGGCAATTATCGTTGTGACTTAAATTGTATACGGGTTGTTGCATATGATGAAAATGGTATTGATGTTATGAAAATTCTTTGTGAATTATTGTTGTTGTCGTGTGAAATTTGATTGTCCGGTGGGATCGGGTTGCGCACCGCAACACGAAGTTATAAGGTGTGGGTTGTGGTGATAAGGGTGGTCGAGGTATTAAGGGTGGAAAAGTGATCGAAATCACTATTGAAATGAAAATATGTAAAAGTTTTCAAACCATTGATGTGATGAAATAATGTTGAAGGGGAAAAGGAGAGATTGTTGAACTTGTTTGGCTTTTGTTGTTCCTTTCATGTGCATTGGATTGTTGATTCTATTACTGTTTGTTACCTGTGTATTTCTTGATTTTACTTGGGGTAAAGTTTGTTCATACATACCAGTACAATTCAAATGTACTGACGTCCCTTTTGCCGGGGGCGCTACATTCGTGTTATGATTGTAGGTGGTTCTATAGCAGGTACTCCAGTCCACCAACAATAGCACTCCTTCACTTTCCGCCAGTTGTATTGGTGAGCCCCTTTTTCCTCTCGGGGTCCTGCGTGGCTCATGCCGCTTTTCCTCTCGGAAATCTTAATTTGGTATTTGCGTAAGGTATAGCCGGAGCCTTGTTACCGGCAAGTATTGTAACACTCTTTTGTATCCCTAGAGGCTTCGTAGACAGGAAATGTGGGTTATGTACTTATGTATTTTGTATTTGGGCAGTTTAACTTGTAAACCACGCTATGTAACCATGTATAATATGTAAATCTCGTAAGAATGTGTTTAAATCATAAATGGATATTTCACTTGGTTAACGGATAATGAAAACGCAGGGCAACACGTGGGATAGGAAAGGCACCCAGGTCCGCTTGACTGGGGTTACCCGGTCGAGCGTTGGTCGCGCCCCTCGGTTTTGGGGCATGACAGTAGGGCTATCTTTTCCACATTTTTATTTTGATTTCAAATCTTTTATGAAGTTTTAATTATGAAAAAGCTTTGACTTAACTTTTTTTATATGAAATATCGAAGTATTTTTGAAAGGTGTCGGCTTGCCTAGTTGTAACGACCTGGCCGGTCATTTCATGAATTAGCCCCATTTCCCCCATTTCTGCTTCTTTATATATGTTTCAGCTGTATTGTGTCGTATCAGGTTGGTTGGTTTGGGTCCGGAGTGGTTGTGGTGTGGAATGAGACACTTAGTCTCTTATTTAGATGCTTAAGTTAGAAAAGTCAACCGACTATTGACTTAGGTGTAGAAGATCTCGGATGTGAATTTAATGGTTCGGTTAGCTTCGTTAGGTAATTTTGGACTTAGGAGCATGTTCGGAATGTAATTTGGAGGTTCATGGTAGATTAGGTTTGAATTGGCGAAAATGAAAATTTGGCATTTCCCGGTCGGCAGTGGAAATCTTGATATCGGGGTCGGAATGGATTTATAGAAATTGGAGTAGGGCCGTAATGTCATTTGTGACGTGTGCGCAAAATTTCACGTCATTCGGAGGTGATTTAGTGGGTTTCGGCATCATTGCGGAATTTGGAATCTTAGAAATCCTTAGGCTTGAATCTGGGAGTATAATGGTGTTTTGATGTTGTTTTGAGTGTTCCGGATGTTCGACTAAGTTGGTAGGTTGATATATGACTCGTTGTCATGTTAGGTTGAGGTCCCGAGGGGCTCGGGTTGATTTCGGGAGGTTGACGGATCAAGGATGGGATTTGAGTTAATGTTGAAGATTTTCTTCAGCTGTCATAACCGCACATGTGGAGTAAGGACTGCAGGTGCGAGGTTCACAGAAGCGGGAAAGCAGCCGCAGAAGCGACCATAGCTGAGAAAGGCAGGAGCCGCAGGTGCATATATGACCGTACCTGCGAGATCGCGGATGTGAGATTTTGACCGCAGAAGTGGTTTTTGAGCTTTAAGTAAAAACTGCACCTGCGATGGATTTTCTGCAGGTGCGGCATTGCAAAAGCGACATGTGGACCGCAGATGCGGAAGTTCTGGGCAGAATGTATATAAGGCGAACTTCGCGAATTTTAGTTCATTTTCCACCGTTTTTAGACGGCGTTGGAGCTTTTTAGAGCAATTTTGAGGAGGAATTCAGGGGTTTATCAGCAAGGTGATTGGCTTGAGCCCTAATACTTGTATATTTGATGATTTCCCGTTGATTAATCATGAAATTTATAGAAATTAGAGATGAAATTTACGGGATTAAGGCTTGAAATTGGAGAGTTTGATTTGGGGATTTGAGGGACCATTTGAGGTCAGATTTTGATGAATTTAGTATGTATGTGAGTGAAAGGAGTTTCTAGTTTTGTGATTTTTATTGGTTTCCAAGACGTGGGCTCAGGGGCCGGGTTTTGGGTGAATTTTGGGGTTTTGGTTTGAATTGATAGTTTTTTGTTTGAAATTGATCCCTTGGCCTATATTGATCACATTGCATTGCTTTTAGTCAGACTCGGGACGTTTGGAGGCCGATTCCAGAGGCAAGGGCGTTGCGGAGTAGGGATTTGGCCGGTTCGAGGTAAGTAATGATTGTAAATCTTGTCCGGAGGGTATCAAACCCCGGATTTCACATCGTTTTACTATTGTGAGGTGACGCGCATGCTAGGTGACGAGCGTGTGAGCATGTACCGTTGGGATTGTGACTTGGTCCGTCCCGTAGCAGCTATAAAGTTGCATATTTGACTAGAAAGTATTTGATACTTATGTATTTTAGAAAGAACTACTATAAATTGGGTTGAACGCCATATTTTTGCCTTGTGCCAAAGCTATTTGGACCTTAGTGGTCTTTTCTAATTATCCTCCCTATTTTGGTTTAAGATCTATACTCAGTCATGCTGTGTTTTACTGATTTCATAACTCAGTCTTTATTACTCCGTTTTTGATGCATAAAATGATATTTTGGGTTGAGCACCCTGTCTTTTTACTGATAACCCGAGTGGCTTGAGAGGTTTATGACTGAGTGAGGTTGAGGGCCTGTAATTATGAGGATGTTGAGAGTATAGCACGTGAGTTGTCCGTCCGGATTCTGATATTGATATTATACCACGCAAGTTGTCAGTATAGCACATGAGTTGTCCATGCGTGTTATAGCGCTTGGGTTATAGGAGCCCCTCCGGAGTCTGCACACCCCTAGTGAGCACGTGTACCCTGAGTGAGTGATATGATGTTGCCCGAGGGGCTGTTCTTGATTCATGTTTTACCCGAGGGGCTATTTACGAGTGACTGTTGTAAGCACGTGATTTTTGCCCTATATGAGAATTACTCCCAAAAAATTTCAAAAATAAAATGATTTTTCTTTGGTGTGCAATTTTGTGATATTTTGAATAATTATTTGTATTTGTCTGTGCATGTTTATTTGCTAAATTAATAAAAAATACAAAAATATGTCGCATTTTGCATGTAGGATTTAATTCTACAATTGTTAGTAATTAAATTTGTTTTACAAAAATTAAAAATTACAAAAATAGGCATCGTTTGCATTTTTAGCATTTAATGTCCAAATATACAATTTTATGCTTAATTATTACTTAATTGTGCGTTAATTGTTATTGGGAGTTAATTTGCGCTTTTATAACTTAATTTAATTCTTAATAATAGTTTAAGTATTTTTATAATTTAGTTTTAGAGAAATAAAAGAAGAAAGAGAGCGAAAATATAAAGAAAGTCGGAATTGGGCCTCTTCTTCGATTTCAAGCCACAGGCCCAAAAAATGGCCCAATCTTCCCTACGACCCAGTCCATTTCGAACTGGGTCGACCCAGTCCATAACCCAAAAGACCCAAACCCCTTCTTCATTTTTCAAAACACAAAACAAAAACAAAACCAAAAAGAAAAGAAGAAGAAGAAAACCCTAAGAAATCCATCCGCCCCCTCCTATCTTCTTCTTCTTCCTCAAGCTTCCCCAAGCTCCTCCCATGGCAGACCTTCCCCCCTCACACCCCTGCCCCCCTCACGTCAACACACACACAACACAACCACTCTCACCCCCACAACATCCCCTCGCTGCCATGGTTGCGTTTTTCAAGTTCGTCGAGCAACTTCTACGCCACCATTGTTGCCCGTAGTTGCTTCTCCTCCTGCTGTTGTGTTTTCTTCTTCTCCAACACTGCTGCTGCTGCGTTTTTCATCCTTCATGTTGCTGCTGTGTCGTCTAAACAAACCACCACAACTGCTGCCCGCCGCGTCCAGCCATGGACGAGCTTCATCGAGCTCGAACTCGAGCTCTCATGGCTGCCGTTGCATCTTCTCCGACACTGCTGCTACTACTATTCCATGTTGCTGCTCCAACAGTGTTGCTGCTGCTGCCTTCTGCTTGTGGCGGGCTTCCATTGTTCGTTTTTAAACGATGCCAAACGACCACCTTCTTTGGTCGTCCGTTCGTAGTCGTCTTCGACGTCAAGTTATCTTGGTGCGAGATTCGTTCTCGGACAGATTTGTTTACAATCAAAGTTCGTCGTTGATTCATCTCCGGTTAGTTGTTTTTGAGTTTTATTTTTGTCCATATTTTTGTTTGATATTTTCCGGATCCAAAATCGTTAAAGAATTCAATTCTTGTTTTGTTCGTTGTTCATCGTTGAAATCATTTTTCTAGTTTGTTCATGTTCATGTGCTTTGTTAAAATTAATTTTCAGATTTCAAAATAGAAGTTTAATTAGTTGTTTTCATATTCATTTCATGTTTGTATTATTGTTTAAGTGAATATTTGTTAGTTTGATGTTTGTTAGATTCAAATTGAAATTTAATTAACTATTTCTTCAATTTGTTTCATGTGTTTATGTATTGTTAGAAATTGTTAATATTGTTAAGTTCAAGCTTAAGTTCATAATTGTTTATTCGTCGATCTTGTTATTTGTCTAAAAAGAATTTAGTTGTGTTAAAGGAAATATATTGATTTAATCGTTTTAATCCGTCATGTTTGTTGTGTTAAAATAGATTCATTCATGTTCATACTTTGTTTGGATGATCTTGAATCCGAATTTTGTATAGTTTGATTTCTTGTTTATCATTTATGATTATTTCTTGAATTGGTCTCATAATCTTGTTTAAAGTTTAATATAAGAATTGTTTGTTGTAATGTTGTTAGAATAGTTGATTTTAAGTTCAATATTATTGAATTTAGAAATCTAAATATACTTGTTTGTTGTTGTTGTTGAATCCAAAAATAGGATTGTTTGTTGCTAAAATATTGTTCAATCAAATTTTAGTTGTTCTTTGTTGTTCAATTCATGTTCATGTGCTTTGTTGTTGAAATGTTGAAGAAATCATGTTCATGAAATTTGTTGTTTGAACATTGTTAGAAATTAATCATATTGTCTATATTTTGGTTAAGTTTGATTAAATGATGTGTTATAGCTGATGGGTAGTTTGGTAATTTATAGTACTTTCGGGGGTAAAATAGTAATTTGCAATAGGGTCGGAGGGGTAGTTTAGGAATTGTACATTTTGTAATTGTTTATTTGAAGCATGGGGGACAAAATGAAATGGGGTGGGTTGTGATATGGTTATTTAATATAAAGGGGGGACAAGACAAAATTTAGTGGGGGGAATCTTGTATTTTTTTTATGTTAGGCATGGGGGACAAAATATAATGGGTGGTGTGATATGTTTATTTAATGTAATGGGGATGAGTGGGAAGATAATGGGTTGGGTAGAGAAAAAGTATTGATTTTAATTAATGGAAAGATTTATGGGATGGTTTATAAGAAGTCTTGAAATCAGAATAGAAAGACAGATAGAGAAAAAATACACACAGATACAGATAGAGAGAGAAAAAACGAATCTGAGAAGAAAAAGAGAGAAGAAAAAAAAGGGCTGAACATTTAAGAGAAAGAAAAATTCCGAAAAATATTTAAGCTTTCAAAAATAAAAATAAAAACTAAAAAATCTTTTGCTTTCTTTCTTTGTTTGAAATTAGTATTAATGGTTGTTGTTTCATTCAAAGCTTGAAGCTTTTGTTTTTGGGATTATTGTTCTGCTGGTTTGCAAACTCTGTTCCTGGGTTGTTACTGTTGCTGGGCAGTTGTTGCTGTTGCACTGTTATTACTGTCGCTGATTCTCATCTTCATTTTCTTTTGCTTCCAATATCAGGTACCTATCTGTAAATTCATGTCATGAAAAGCTTCAATATGGCAAGTAAATGAAGTTTGGAATTATAAGGATGTCTTCTACTCATTTAAATTTTATTAGTTTAAGTTTCAGTTGGTTAATATAGTATTATACTTGACATGATAAATTGTTAACTAATTAACCTTCTGGAGTAGTAAATTCCACGATAATCTTATATGTTTTGAGGACTAGTGATGACATTTACTGTTTAAATTGTTGAGATAGGGAACATTGCAGAAAATTGGCCATTAATTAAATCTTGTGATATTGTTAGCTAAGTAAAGAATAGTACGGAAATACCCAGAAATTACATTACTAGCTTATTTTGTCAAATATCCAATTTTGTTTAAGGCTAGATGATGTCGTCTTATTAAATCAATTGGTAGATTAGTTCTCTTTCTTAATAACAAATGGCATAGTTATTTTAGGAACGCGATCAACTCATTTCTTTTAATGTATGAAATAATGTCGATGATTTTTTACAAAATATAGAGTTAGTGTTTGCAAATATTCGCTTAGGCAGAGAATAAGAATTGGTTTATTTATCTCAAACTCAATCTTCGTAATCAAAAATTAACTAATAATTATAACTTTGGACTAAAAACAAGTATATGAAAAGGATATGGGATTTATAAGCACGAATTGCAATATTTTATGTCAAGGATATGTAGAAATAGAGTTCGCATTAAATATAACAATGAAAATTCTTCAGAAACTATTAATTTGTCTATCAAATTAATTCTCTTTCCAGTTTTATATGCGATTCGATTTTTGGATATATTAATGTTGTATCCACGATAAAAATGGTAGTATTTTTAGTTACATGTTGTTTGTCTCTTTTTCATATCATTAATTTTTTAAAAATTTGAATAGTTTTGAGGTATATAATTCATACGCGTAAAATAAGACTTGTAGCAACGCCTAATAAATTTTGAATTCTTTGTCAAGAAATTTGGTGGCTTCCCAATCGGTGATTCTCCATGTCTCTTACATTTAAAAATAGATGGATGCAATAAACATTTGTAGAGAATTTATATTACTATCAAGAATATTTGCATAATTAAGGATGCGTTCGCGTGACTTGATTATACTTCTAAAGGCAATTCGGATTATGCGTTCGCGCAATTTCGAGCAAATTTTTATCAAAAAAGAGATTCGTCGGGGGATATTAAATTAATTTTATAAAACCCGAGATGTGTGGTTCACTATTTAAGAAAGGCGAATGTTCTTAATTTTATTTTTAAACACAATTTCGAAAAAAATAATAATTATTTTTATAATAAATATATTATCAATATCATTGTGTACAGGTACGCGTGACACGATTTCTCACGTAAAAAAAATATAATATATAAAACAAATACACGTACGCGTGATTCGATTCGAAGAAGGGTCTTTAATTATAAATAATCTAAACAGAAGCGGTAACAAAATCATGCAATAAAAAATATAAAATCGAGATAATTAAGCCAAGAATAAAAACAGTTAAGCGACCGTGCTAGAACCACGGAATTCGGAAATGCCTAACACCTTCTTCCGGATTAACAGAATTCCTTACTCAGGATTTCTGGTTCGCAGAATAATAAACAAAGTCATATTCTCCTCGATTCAGGGATTAAAGTTGGTGACTTGGGACACCTTAAAATTCCCAAGTGGCGACTCTGAAACAAACAAACAAATCCCGTTTCGACTGTCCTTTAATTGGAGAAAACTCCCTGCACCCTCGCGGGGCGGTAAAAGGAGGTGCGACAGCTCTGGCGACTCTGCTGGGGATATGAGTCCGAGAACCACTGGTTCAGGGTTCAAGAATTCGAGCTTAAAATAACTGTTATAGTTGGCTTTATTTATTATCTGATTTTTACATGATATATGCTTAATGTGCTAAATGATGCTTTTACCGCTTTAATATTATCTGAATTGTGTATATAAAACTGCTACGAAACCCTTCTTCTTTCTGAGTCTTCTAAATTTATGGTGTACACGTGCGCGTGGCCCACCTTTCTGTTAGAAGTCATACCAAATAAGACGAAGTTGGGACAAGTAACTAGGCCGGGCAGACTTTCGTGCTCCCGGTACGTTGCCCCCATTTCGGCTCAAGCTGTCCACTTGGGTAAGCCAGGGCTAGAACAATATGCCTCAGGTTTTTTTTCACTTAGAATAACTCAGCTTCATGCCGGATCCCTAGTAGGAACGTTTGTTTGCATCACGTGCATTTGACTTTGGAGGCTCAACACAGGGGTTGGGTCTGTCTAGGACAGGTGTACCAAAAAATGAAAATGACCATCCTGATGCATCTTACTTGCTGCTATTTGCGCATTTATTTGATTCGGACTTTTGTGTTGACTGACTTTTGAATATCAGGAATAATATTTTGAAATTGAAAAAAATAGCGGTTAGGGAATTGATTGTTTATTTTTGGAAAAAAAAAACAATGCCCAAATAACTGTCAAAACTCTGCCGAAATTTTGAGAAAATGAAAAAAAAAATATTTTATTAGTTTGTTTTATTAAAAGCAAAGGAAAAATAGAGAAAAAAAATCGTTGTTCTGTCTTATTTTTTAATAAAAAATAAAAAAATATATATATAAAAAGGAAAATAGTTTGTTTATCCCTAAAATGACAATGAAAAAGAGTCTTACTTTTAAAATAGTTTTTTTAATTTGTTTCTGAAAATGACAAAATGAAAATGAAAAGAGTCGTGCTTTGAAAGTGGTTTTGTTATTTGCTGCCGAAAAAAAAATCCTATTTTAAAATAGTTCGGTTAATTGGCCCGAACTACGCGGGTTTGATTCTCACCGGATGTGAGATACGTAGGCAACCCTCATCGGGTCCAACCCCCCTTTTGCTAAAATAAGCCAAAAACCAATAAATAAATAAAAAACGTGTCAAAATTTTAATTTTGTCGTAAATAAGTCGGGCAGTGTCCAGCCTCCACTTTTTGCTAAAAAAAATAGCCAAAAAAAAAAAATGTCAAATTTTAATTTTGTCATAAAGAAGTCGGGTGACGCTGTTTTATCAAGACATAGCCGAATGTTCCCGAAAGGACGCCGGAAGGCTGACTTTGCATAAACAGCCACCTTTGGGTCATTTTTTAAAATTTGGTCCAGTTGACCCACGCAGCCTTAAAAAATCTTCGTCCCCGAGGCTCTGAAGGGCCGTGTTGCAACACCTGGTTTTTATTGTAATTAGAAAAAAACAAAGAGTCAACGGTCAGGTGAATACCGTTTAGATTTTTGGTCAAAATAAGCCGAACCAGCTTCGGCCGCGTCTTAAACCGTTCTTGCCGAAATAGCCTCAGAGTATCTTTCAGTTGTCGAAAGGCTATTTTCGTAAAAGACGGACAAGTGTGTAAAGTGTCATAAAATAATCCTCTCCGGCCTCAAAATTTGGAAGGGGCCACATTTGCAAAAATAACCGTTTGGTTGCATTTGTCAAAACGGGGAAAGGAAGCTGACCTTTTTGTTTTGAGGTTATAAATCTTTTGATTAGAATATGTGGGTCGTTTGATTTTCAAGTTTGTAGGTCATCTTTAAACCTTTGAAATCCAGTTGTTTTATTATGAAAATTGATAATTCCAAAGAAAAAATGTGTTTCATTGTTCTTACCCAGTCTATTGGTCCGAACTACGCAAGGTCTGATTCATGCGGGGTCATGATACGTAGGAAATCTCCATAAGATTTGACCACAACAAAAAAATCGAAAAAAAAAATCGAAAAAAAAGAAAAGAAAAAATGAAAAAAAAAATATATGAAAAAAGTGAGAAAATGAAGGAAAAAAAAAGAAAAATGAAAAAAAGAGATGTTGTTAATAATGAGGACCGACTGAGTCCATTCTAACCTGTTTTGAATCGCAAAGAAAGAAGGTGGTTGGTTTGTGGTAAGCCGGAAATACAAGACCCAGAAGCACACTTTGCGGGGATCAGGCCTGATAGCAGAAGCACTCGAATCCTATTGGGACTTGTTGACTAAGGTTGATGATATCGAAGTTGGAAACGGTCTAGACAATACTGATGCAAAGCTCAGTGGCTAAAGATGCCAATTTTGATAAAGTGGGAGGACGCTCCGTTCCTTGGTTAGCAAAAGAGAAGCTGGTGGTGTCTTATTTTGTTGTCATTTCTGTTGTCCGGATTATTCTTAGGGTTGTAATCCGAATATTGTCTTGTGTCAAACCTTCTTATCTTTCCAGTTTGTCATATCAATTTGTTTAAGTTTTGTCAAGGCTGTGTTAGGATTTTATTCTGGTTGTTTTGTTTGTTTTATTATTCAAACCATTTCGCCGGTAGTCTAATACAAAAGCCGGTCTTTTATTGTTTCCAGTCATCTTTTTGTTTAGTACTTTTATCATTTTTATTCAACGCCGATTCTAGTGACATGACATGTGCACACAGTTTGGGCCTGGTCTTTAAAGTTAATCATAAAACCCTGGAGAGGTGATCAAAGCATTTAAGGGAAATAAGAACAGTTTGAGATTATTTGAAGCCCGAGTCATGTGGAACTGGGGCAAGTAAAACATAAAGAAAACCGTTAAATGCAAGATTCGCCAAATTGGCATGAGGGTCGTTCATGAGAGTGAGAGTGTCGCCCAGCAGTGCTTTAGAAATGACAAATGAAAAAGCAAGTGTTTAACATAATTGTCAAGTCCAGCACCATCGGAAGAGACTATAAATCTATGTTCAATTGTGTTGTTTGCACTTGGCATGTTTTGAAGACTGGAATGACGAAGGCATTTTGTTCTGCTACCTAAACACTTTATCCTTCGTTACCCCTTTTGAGCCTTATTTATTTTCTTTCATACCCCTCGTTCGGAATCAATAGCAACGATTAGGAAATACGAGCCTGGAAGGTAAAGAAAAATGATTTAAAAAAAAAACATAAGAAAGTCAAATGACAAAGAGGAGTTGGAACTACGTTTGACCTGATTCCTCAAAGAGGATACGTAGGCGCTTCACGACTCGGTCATAGGGTGCATAGTGCGCATAATGTGCGTAATATGCATAGTGTAACAAAAAAAATTAAAAAATATATATAATAAATAAATAATCCCCAAGCAAGAAACTGGGGCAAGGGTTGCGCTTGTTGTAAACAAATATGATTTCGAAGGTTGTAATTTTGAACCCCAAATTTATTTTGTTTTTTGAGCCTTTAATACCCTTTATTTCTAGCCTATCCAAAACCCACATTACGGTCCAAAGAAAGACCTTCTGACCAGTCTGCAAAAGATGCCAAGTCAGACAAATGAGAGTCTTACCGGCGAACATAACATTCTGTTCCACAGCAGAAAGGACTCTAATCTCCAGCAGAGAGAGTCATACCGACAACACTCCAAATCCCCAGCTGGAAAGTGATACAAATGAGAGAGTCTTATCGGTGAAAATCTTTACGGACACCATAAGGCGACGCAAGCTGAGAGAAAAACCAAAATGAGAGAGGCTTGATAGTGAAAACCCTTCGGGCACTACAAGTCGAATAAGATTGGGAATCAGATGGGGGATAGTCAAGGGAAGATCTCGAAAGACGATTGATGACGAAGGATAGGCCACATATGCCTGTCATGACCATTAGAGTCTGTGTTTTCGTTTGATAGGTTTTTATTTATAGATTCTTTTGTTAAAGAGTCATTTTTTCCTTTGTCTTTTATTCTGTTCCCTTTTATCTTTTCCTTTCATAGAAATTTCTCCAGTAGAGTCTGTTTGGTCAGAACCAGTGGGAAATGACTTCAAAAAAGGCCATCAGCTTTCCAAGATAAGATCTGACTAGTACATACAAATGGTATAGTCAGCAAGGAACAAGCGCAAGGCCAGTGTAAAAAAAGATATCTCCAGCAAAAGGAGATTGACAAAAGGATTGACGAGTGTCAAGAGGGATATCCTTGCCGAAATCAAAGGTTATCAAAACCTCAAGGCCAAGGCCCGTGGACAAACAAGGAGAGCAATAAGCATGATTTGGGAAATTCATGCGAGACTAAAAGGTCGGGAAAATACAAGTTTCCGAGCCATGCCACGAAAGAAGAGGGATATCCCCAGCAGAAAAGGATTATCCCCAGCAAATAATATCATCCCCAACAAGTTTTGGAACGCAGAGCAAGGAAGAAGAAAAGGAAAAGGCCATCCCAGAAGGAGTATCACAACCAACCACCGCATTTCAAACTAACAAATTTTGTTTTGAAACAGGTAAAAGAAATGGCATTGATGACAGAAATGCATGCCATAAGGGAGACTGTAAAACTGGGGCAGAAAATTTTCCTTTCATTTGGAAAATTTTCTGGAAGTCAGGTACCCATTTGAGGAAGAATAAAAAATAACACCAGTCTCAAGGGAAGTGGTCTTTGAACCAGTGTTGCCCCATTATAATAAGTTTCCAATGGAGGAAATTGATCCCCAGCAGACAGAACAAAGGGATGACATTTGTGCTCAGAAAAACAAAAGCCATTATCATCCCTAGGAGCTTCCAGAAGAATGAAGCATCGATTTGAAGGGATAAAATTCCCCAGCAACGTTATCCTCAACGACGTTATCCCAAGAAGATAACACTTTTATCCCCAGCAGTGTTGAGAGAAAATAAATTCTGAAAAAAAAATGAATTTGAAGGAGGGGAAGAAAGAAAACTACCGCAGTGGTATTATCCCCAGCAAGCAAGAACAAAGCAGCGCGAAGGAAGGAGAAAAGAAAAGAAGGAATTACGAAGGTAAGTTTCTCAAATCATTGATCTTTACATTTTTCTCCTAGGATAAAAAGTCCTAGTCTGATGAATTTCCCTCCCGATACAATCTTGGTCCGATGAAATTTTCTCCCAAGATAAGATATCAAATCTTAGTCGGATGAATCTTTCTCCTAAGATCACAACAAAATGGACCTAGTCTGACGATTTATCTCCTAGAGTCAAAATCTTGGTCTGATGAAATTTTTCTCCCAAGATAAAATCTTAGTCGGATGAATCTTTCTCCTAAGATCACAACAAAATGGACCTAGTCTGACGATTTATCTCCTAGAGTCAAAATCTTGGTCTGATGAAATTTTTCTCCCAAGATAAAATCTTAGTCGGATGAATCTTTCTCCTAAGATCACAACAAAATGGACCTAGTCTGACGATTTATCTCCTAGAGTCAAAATCTTGGTCTGATGAAATTTTTCTCCCAAGATAAAATCTTAGTCGGATGAATCTTTCTCCTAAGATCACAACAAAATGGACCTAGTCTGACGATTTATCTCCTAGAGTCAAAATCTTGGTCTGATGAAATTTTTCTCCCAAGATAAAATCTTAGTCGGATGAATCTTTCTCCTAAGATCACAACAAAATGGACCTAGTCTGACGATTTATCTCCTAGAGTCAAAATCTTGGTCTGATGAAATTGTTCTCCCAAGATAAAATCTTAGTCGGATGAATCTTTCTCCTAAGATCACAACAAATGGACCTAGTCTGACGATTTATCTCCTAGAGTCAAAATCTTGGTCTGATGAAATTGTTCTCCCAAGATAAAATCTTAGTCGGATGAATCTTTCTCCTAAGATCACAACAAAATGGACCTAGTCTGACGATTTATCTCCTAGAGTCAAAATCTTGGTCTGATGAAATTGTTCTCCCAAGATAAAATCTTAGTCGGATGAATCTTTCTCCTAAGATCACAACAAATGGACCTAGTCTGACGATTTATCTCCTAGAGTCAAAATCTTGGTCTGATGAAATTGTTCTCCCAAGATAAAATCTTAGTCGGATGAATCTTTCTCCTAAGATCACAACAAATGGACCTAGTCTGACGATTTATCTCCTAGAGTCAAAATCTTGGTCTGATGAAATTGTTCTCCCAAGATAAAATCTTAGTCGGATGAATCTTTCTCCTAAGATCACAACAAATGGACCTAGTCTGACGATTTATCTCCTAGAGTCAAAATCTTGGTCTGATGAAATTGTTCTCCCAAGATAAAATCTTAGTCGGATGAATCTTTCTCCTAAGATCACAACAAATGGACCTAGTCTGACGATTTATCTCCTAGAGTCAAAATCTTGGTCTGATGAAATTGTTCTCCCAAGATAAAATCTTAGTCGGATGAATCTTTCTCCTAAGATCACAACAAAATGGACCTAGTCTGACGATTTATCTCCTAGAGTCAAAATCTTGGTCTGATGAAATTGTTCTCCCAAGATAAAATCTTAGTCGGATGAATCTTTCTCCTAAGATCACAACAAAATGGACCTAGTCTGACGATTTATCTCCTAGAGTCACAATCTTGGTCTGATGAAATTTTTCTCCCAAGATAAGATATCAAATCTTAGTCCGATGAATCTTTCTCCTAAGATAAGATATCAAATCCTAGTTTGATGAATTTTCTCCTAGGATAATTTGAAAAAAAAAAGAAGTTTGAATTTGAAAAAAAAGAAGAAGTTGTTGAAGTCAGGAGCCCCCTGAAGAATAGAATGGCGATTTAGTGTTTGAAATCTTGCCAACCTAAAGAAAGGAATGGCGATGTATGGTTTGAAGTCAGGAGCCCGCTTGAAGAGAGGAATGGCGATTATTTTCAAAGTTGTTGTCAGGAGCCCGCCTAAAGAGAGGAAAGGCGTTTTTAAAAGTTGTTGAAATCTGGCCAACCTAAAGAAAGGAATGGCGATGTATGGTTTGAAGTCAGGAGCCCGCCTGAAGAGAGGAATGGCGATTATTTTCAAAATTGTTGTTGAAGTCAGGAGCCTGCCTGAAGAGAGGAATGGCGATTATTTTCAAAGTTGTTGTCAGGAGCCCGCCTGAAGAGAGGAAAGGCGTTTTTAAAAAAAATTGTTGAAATCTTTCCAACCTAAAGAAAGGAATGGCGATGTATTGATTGAAGTCAGGAGCCCGCCTGAAGAGAGGAATGGCGATTATTTTCAAAGTTGTTGTTGAAGTCAGGAGCCCGCCTGAAGAGAGGAATGACGATTTATTTTCAAAATTGTTGTTGAAGTTAGGAGCCCGCCTGAAGAGAGGAAAGGCATTTATTTTAAAAGTTGTGTATTTGAAGTCAGGAGCCCGCCTGAAGAGAGGAATGACGCTTATTTTTAAAAGTTGTTGTTGATGTTGGGAGCCCGCCCAGATAACAGAGGCATACATTTTAGTCTTTACATTTCAGTTGATGAAGTTGGGAGCCCGCCCATAGAACAGAGGCATACATTCAGTCTTTACATTTCAAGCATTGAAGTTGGGAGCCCGCCCATAGAACAGAGGCATACATTCAGTCTTTATATTTCAAGCATTGAAGTTGGGAGCCCACCCAGATAATAGAGGCATACATTGAGTCTTTAATTTCAAGTATTGAAGTTGGGAGCCCGCCCATAGAACAGAGGCATACATTTCAAGATCAAGTCAGAGGACAATAAAACAGAGGGTTACAATAGGAATCCCCAGCAGGAGACAATAAAATTCCCCGACACTGGGAAGCAGAAGGTTGCAACAAGAGGTCACAGCACAAACTCAAGTGCATGTGTCAAAAAGAAGAAAAGCACCGAAAAAAAATGCAAGTAGACAAGAAAGCAAGGCAACAAGAAAAATTGCAGTCTAGCCTAGCTTCTTGTTTTCTTTTAAGCACAGTGTAACAAGGAGATCGGTAAGCAGTAGTAATAGCATCCAACAACAGTAACATTGCAGCCCAACGGTAGTCCCAGCTACCAAAATTTCTTGAACTACATTGACCTGATTCCTGTTTAGCCCATGATATGTAGGAAACCTTTGAAGCAAAGGTTCGGTCAAATCTTTTTCAAAAAATGCTTCAACGGAGTACTCGAATGGGCAAAAATCGCTCGCTTTATCTTTGCACGAAAACCCTTCGTGTCTTCGGGCAAAGAGGGGCAGCTGTAAGCACGTGATTTTTGCCCTATATGAGAATTACTCCCAAAAAAATTCAAAAATAAAATGATTTTTCTTTGGTGTGCAATTTTGTGATATTTTGAATAATTATTTGTATTTGTCTGTGCATGTTTATTTGCTAAATTAATAAAAAATACAAAAATATGTCGCATTTTGCATGTAGGATTTAATTCTACAATTGTTAGTAATTAAATTTGTTTTACAAAAATTAAAAATTACAAAAATAGGCATCGTTTGCATTTTTAGCATTTAATGTCCAAATATACAATTTTATGCTTAATTATTACTTAATTGTGCGTTAATTGTTATTGGGAGTTAATTTGCGCTTTTATAACTTAATTTAATTCTTAATAATAGTTTAAGTATTTTTATAATTTAGTTTTAGAGAAATAAAAGAAGAAAGAGAGCGAAAATATAAAGAAAGTCGGAATTGGGCCTCTTCTTCGATTTCAAGCCACAGGCCCAAAAAATGGCCCAATCTTCCCTACGACCCAGTCCATTTCGAACTGGGTCGACCCAGTCCATAACCCAAAAGACCCAAACCCTTCTTCATTTTTCAAAATACAAAACCAAAAAGAAAAGAAGAAGAAGAAAACCCTAAGAAATCCATCCGCCCCCTCCTATCTTCTTCTTCTTCCTCAAGCTTCCCCAAGCTCCTCCCATGGCAGACCTTCCCCCCTCACACCCCTGCCCCCCTCACGTCAACACACACACAACACAACCACTCTCACCCCCACGACATCCCCTCGCTGCCATGGCTGCGTTTTTCAAGTTCGTCGAGCAACTTCTACGCCACCATTGTTGCCCGTAGTTGCTTCTCCTCCTGCTGTTGCGTTTTCTTCTTCTCCAACACTGCTGCTGCTGCGTTTTTCATCCTTCATGTTGCTGCTGTGTCGTCCAAACAAACCACCACAACTGCTGCCCGCCGCGTCCAGCCATGGACGAGCTTCATCGAGCTCGAACTCGAGCTCCCATGGCTGTCGTTGCATCTTCTCCGACACTGCTGCTACTACTATTCCATGCTGATGCTCCAACAGTGTTGCTGCTGCTGCCTTCTGCTTGTGGCGGGCTGCCATTCTTCGTTTTAAACGATGCCAAACGACCACCTTCTTTGGTCGTCCGTTCGTAGTCGTCTTCGACGTCAAGTTATCTTGGTGCGAGATTCGTTCTCGGACAGATTTGTTTACAATCAAAGTTCGTCGTTGATTCATCTCCGGTTAGTTGTTTTTGAGTTTTATTTTTGTCCATATTTTTGTTTGATATTTTCCGGATCCAAAATCGTTAAAGAATTCAATTCTTGTTTTGTTCGTTGTTCATCGTTGAAATCATTTTTCTAGTTTGTTCATGTTCATGTGCTTTGTTAAAATTAATTTTCAGATTTCAAAATAGAAGTTTAATTAGTTGTTTTCATATTCATTTCATGTTTGTATTATTGTTTAAGTGAATATTTGTTAGTTTGATGTTTGTTAGATTCAAATTGAAATTTAATTAACTATTTCTTCAATTTGTTTCATGTGTTTATGTATTGTTAGAAATTGTTAATATTGTTAAGTTCAAGCTTAAGTTCATAATTGTTTATTCGTCGATCTTGTTATTTGTCTAAAAAGAATTTAGTTGTGTTAAAGGAAATATATTGATTTAATCGTTTTAATCCGTCATGTTTGTTGTTTAATATAGATTTCATTCATGTTCATACTTTGTTTGGATGATCTTGAATCCGAATTTTGTATAGTTTGATTTCTTGTTTATCATTTATGATTATTTCTTGAATTGGTCTCATAATCTTGTTTAAAGTTTAATATAAGAATTGTTTGTTGTAATGTTGTTAGAATAGTTGATTTTAAGTTCAATATTATTGAATTTAGAAATCTAAATATACTTGTTTGTTGTTGTTGTTGAATCCAAAAATAGGATTGTTTGTTGCTAAAATATTGTTCAATCAAATTTTAGTTGTTCTTTGTTGTTCAATTCATGTTCATGTGCTTTGTTGTTGAAATGTTGAAGAAATCATGTTCATGAAATTTGTTGTTTGAACATTGTTAGAAATTAATCATATTGTCTATATTTTGGTTAAGTTTGATTAAATGATGTGTTATAGCTGATGGGTAGTTTGGTAATTTGTAGTACGTTCAGGGGTAGAATAGTAATTTGTAATAGGGTCGGAGGGGTAGTTTAGGAATTGTACATTTTGTAATTGTTTATTTGAAGCATGGGGGACAAAATGAAATGGGGTGGGTTGTGATATGGTTATTTAATATAAAGGGGGGACAAGACAAAATTTAGTGGGGGGAATCTTGTATTTATTTTATGTTAGGCATGGGGGACAAAATATAATGGGGTGGTGTGATATGTTTATTTAATGTAATGGGGATGAGTGGGAAGATAATGGGTTGGGTAGAGAAAAAGTATTGATTTTAATTAATGGAAAGATTTATGGGATGGGTTATAAGAAGTCTTGAAATCAGAATAGAAAGACAGATAGAGAAAAAATACACACAGATACAGATAGAGAGAAAAAACGAATCTGAGAAGAAAAAGAGAGAAGAAAAAAAGGGCTGAACATTTAAGAGAAAGAAAAATTCCGAAAAATATTTAAGCTTTCAAAAATAAAAATAAAAACTAAAAAATCTTTTGCTTTCTTTCTTTGTTTGAAATTAGTATTAATGGTTGTTGTTTCATTCAAAGCTTGAAGCTTTTGTTTTTGGGATTATTGTTCTGCTGGTTTGCAAACTCTGTTCCTGGGTTGTTACTGTTGCTGGGCAGTTGTTGCTGTTGCACTGTTATTACTGTCGCTGATTCTCATCTTCATTTTCTTTTGCTTCCAATATCAGGTACCTATCTGTAAATTCATGTCATGAAAAGCTTCAATATGGCAAGTAAATGAAGTTTGGAATTATAAGGATGTCTTCTACTCATTTAAATTTTATTAGTTTAAGTTTCAGTTGGTTAATATAGTATTATACTTGACATGATAAATTGTTAACTAATTAACCTTCTGGAGTAGTAAATTCCACGATAATCTTATATGTTTTGAGGACTAGTGATGACATTTACTGTTTAAATTGTTGAGATAGGGAACATTGCAGAAAATTGGCCATTAATTAAATCTTGTGATATTGTTAGCTAAGTAAAGAATAGTACGGAAATACCCAGAAATTACATTACTAGCTTATTTTGTCAAATATCCAATTTTGTTTAAGGCTAGATGATGTCGTCTTATTAAATCAATTGGTAGATTAGTTCTCTTTCTTAATAACAAATGGCATAGTTATTTTAGGAACGCGATCAACTCATTTCTTTTAATGTATGAAATAATGTCGATGATTTTTTACAAAATATAGAGTTAGTGTTTGCAAATATTCGCTTAGGCAGAGAATAAGAATTGGTTTATTTATCTCAAACTCAATCTTCGTAATCAAAAATTAACTAAATAATTATAACTTTGGACTAAAAACAAGTATATGAAAAGGATATGGGATTTATAAGCACGAATTGCAACATTTTATGTCAAGGATATGTAGAAATAGAGTTCGCATTAAATATAACAATGAAAATTCTTCAGAAACTATTAATTTGTCTATCAAGTTAATTCTTTTTCCAGTTTTATATGCGATTCGATTTTTGGATATATTAATGTTGTATCCACGATAAAAATGGTAGTATTTTTAGTTACATGTTGTTTGTTTCTTTTTCATATCATTAATTCTTTAAAATTTGAATAGTTTTGAGGTATATAATTCATACGCGTAAAATAAGACTTGTAGCAACGCCTAATAAATTTTGAATTCTTTGTCAAGAAATTTGGTGGCATCCCAATCGGTGATTCTCCATGACTCTTACATTTAAAAATAGATGGATGCAATAAACATTTGTAGAGAATTTATATTACTGTCAAGAATATTTGCATAATTAAGGATGCGTTCGCGTGACTTGATTATACTTCTAAAGGCAATTCGGATTATGCGTTCGCGCAATTTCGAGCAAATTTTTATCAAAAAAGAGATTCGTCGGGGGATATTAAATTAATTTTATAAAACCCGAGATGTGTGGTTCACTATTTAAGAAAGGCCAATGTTCTTAATTTTATTTTTAAACACAATTTCGAAAAAAAAATAATTATTTTTATAATAAATAATTATCAATATCATTGTGTACAGGTACGCGTGACACGATTTCTCACGTAAAAAAAATATAATATTCACGTACGCGTGATTCGATTCGAAGAAGGGTCTTTAATTATAAATAATCTAAACAGAAGCGGTAACAAAATCATGCAATAAAAAATATAAAATCGAGATAATTAAGCCAAGAATAAAAACAGTTAAGCGACCGTGCTAGAACCACGGAATTCGGAAATGCCTAACACCTTCTTCCGGATTAACAGAATTCCTTACTCAGGATTTTTGGTTCGCAGAATAATAAACAGAGTCATATTCCCCTCGATTCAGGGATTAAAATTGGTGACTTTGTACACCTTAAAATTCCCAAGTGGCGACTCTGAAACAAACAAACAAATCCCGTTTCGACTGTCCTTTAATTGGAGAAAACTCTTTGCACCCTCGCGGGGCGGTAAAAGGAGGTGCGAAAACTGTGAGGTTTGCCCGAGGGGTTGATTCTGACTGATGTTATGCCCAAGTGGCGGTTTATGATATATGTTAGCCCGAGGGGTTGTTTATAATTTTCATCACTTTTGCTCTAAATTGCATTGGGTCTCTGTTGAAACTATTGAAAATACTTTCAAATGATTATTTTTTTTAATCTAAAACTAGATTTTAAACGAGGTGATTTGACTCATATACTGATTTGAAAGCATGTTATTACATTACTAAGATTTCATGATGTGGATTTATATGTTTCTTATTGCTCAGTCTTTATTTACCTTTATTACTTACTAAGTTGGTGTACTCACATTACTTCATGTACCTTGTGTGCAGATCCAGGGGTTGCTGGACGTGATAGCGAGCGTTGATATTTTATCCGTCGCGAATATTTCGGAGTTGGTAAGGTAGCCGCATGACAACCGCAGCCTTGCTCTTCTCCCTCCTATCTTTCTTTAGATATCAGTAGATGATTTTCAGACTATTTTAGTCTTATTATATTTCGGGACAGTTATTAGTAGTGCTCATGACTTGTGACACCCCGATGTCGAACTTTTGTTTCTATCCGCACTTTGTTATTCAGACTTATGCAATAAGGTTTTATTAATTAACAGCTTTAGGAAATCATTATTTCGAATTATTTGGATTGCTTTGGTAAAAGAGTCGGTTTGCCTAGTTCTACGTTAGGCGTCATCACAACCAGGTAGATTTGGGTCGTGACACTAATATCATGATAGGCGCAATCACGTCATTTTAGAGTTTTGGGTCGTGACAATTTGCTCATTCCATCTTTGAAAAATAAACGTGTACATGGATGATTTTGAAATGTTAGCTATAAATCTGCCTATCTTTTCCTTTTTTTTTGCATAATGAAACTTAATTTTTTTTGCCTTCTTCAATAATAAGATGCTTTTTTGACAAAATATTTCATGATATGCCTGAACCAAAAAAGAATTTTTAGCTACCCATGAGTAATATTTTGTTGAGAATAAAGAGATTGTAAAAGTCCCCCTATTTTAGAATATATTCTGTCTTAGATACATTTTCAACTTACATTTTCCTTATCGAAAAGGAAACAAGAAAAGAGGAAGCATATACTCAGTCTTACTTTATTTGTTAAATGTCTTTTAACTGATTTCTTACATTCTCTACATATGAGTCTTCCACAATTTCTTTGTTGGTTGCTTACAGGAAGACCAAATCAAAGCAATCATTTATGGTGATGACATCCCCAATTATCAAAAAATGTTCAGACTATTTCATACCTACTTAATAACGGGTGCACACATACAGCTACCAAATTCGAGATACGGAAAAACGTTGCATATGTTTGAGTGGGTTATAGACAAAAAGATCATAATTGATCCAATTAACAAAGACAACCCAGATGAAGAAGAGTTTCTGCCACCCACTAAACTTACAGTTACGTCCTTTAGAGACTCGGGAGTATCAAGCCTCTCGATATATCAAGAATCTAACTAAGAACGTAGAACACAGTATGGATATTTTATTCTTTAATCAACGAAAAAGTAATTTAATAGAACTTGTGAATTTACTATTTTATACATTTACTTATTAACTTTTAATACTTCTGTCAATAGATGTGCTTGCAATTGTTGTCAACTGCTTTCCGCCAAGATATGTTGCAAGTCTGCAGAAAAGATTGTAGGAACTCACCGTCATTGATACTCGGTAGGTCTATTAGCCAAGTCCTAAGCTTTTCAGACATTTCTGGATACTTATTATCTAACTATATAAAAAAGTACTATAAATATTTGCCGCTTTCATGTACACAATAAGCAGGCTTTCACATTCACAATATGGGAAGAAGCTATTATTGAAGATGAGGGAAAGGAACTCCTTAGATAATTCCAAGAATATCCCATCATCCTTGCAAGACGTATTGGGGTGTCGAAATACAATGGTAAACTAAAATTAACAATACTTCATCTTATACAAAGAACCAATGTGATTTTGTAATTTCTTAATGTAATTTATACAGGCACATCATTGACAATAAGGTTTAACACAACCATACAGATTAATCTACCTTATCAACAATGGCTGCAACTAGGTAAATGGTATCACATTAATCCTCAGTATATTGATCATATTTTTTCTTATTATTAACATTCTAAGGTATTGCCATTTTTTTGGGACAGGATCATAGAAAACAAAGAAATACTTGCTTCTTTCGTTGTGAGGAGCACATCCACATCCGGATCTCTTATTTCTGTTCCAGTGGATGAAGAAATAGTGCCAATTGCAAATGTTCAATAACAGCAGGACGTCAGTATAATTTCTATTCACATATTTTATACAATGATATAAGTATTTGTCCTTATAAAAATTACTCTCACTTTGGTAGCATAGGGACACACCTTTTTCATTGAGGCAGAATTACCACTTCCAAGTGAGCTCAAGTGTTTTTACATTTTAATATGTTCAAACTGTGGACAAAAAGTGAGGAGTCCATTCAGAAGAGAAATTCATTGTATGAACTGCAATCAACAGAATGTGTTGACTCCCAGGTACTTTCTTATCTAATTTATAGATACGTCCAAATTGATTATCTACCAGAATCTTTCTCTTTTTATCGAAATGGACTTTCACACATATACTACAGGTTCGATTTGATGTGAATCTTCAAGATGTCTCTGGCTCAGTATTTGGAATGGCTATGGGTAAAGAAGGAGAGAAAATTTTATCTCTTACTGCAGAAGAGGTTTACGAGCGAGCTTCAGTTAACGTACGTATTCTAAGTAAACAGTTCACACATGATCACTTCACTATTGAACTTGAAAAATAACTTAATATATTTCCTTTTTCTAGAATGAGTCCCTGCAAATGCAAGACGTGAAAAGTAGGCTTAGTCAGAAATTGTGCACCAACCACAATGGATATAGGTGAAGGCAGCAAGAGAAAGAAAGAAGATTTGTCTTCCTCTGATGGAGAAATGGAGCTAGCAACTGAACGAGGTGAATTGTTCAAGCTAAAACAAAAACTAGAGCCAACGACTCCAGTGAAAATGAATTGAAGGTCACTCAAAAATTTCTCTTTCTCATTCATTGTTTGAATTATGGACTATACCCATCCTTTAATAACTATTATTTTCTTTTGCATCTTCTAACATATTTTTCTCTTATTCTTTGTTTTTTCCCGAAAAATATTTACAAGTTAATCAGCTTCCTTTTTGCGATCAGGTTTTGGCTTTCATGGAAATAACCTAATACTGGTTATTTCTATTTATCCACAAAATAGAAATAACCTAATACTGGTGTTGTGAAAAGCGCTCACTTTAGCGCTTAAAGCGCGAAGCTAAGCACATTAGTTGAAGCGTGCGCTTATGCCAAAAAGCGAGAAGCGATAGTAGAGAGCGTTTTGGTATTTTAAGTGACTGCCAACGTTAAAAAAATGTATCTTTTTTCAAACATCATTGAGGAGCAGAGCAAAGTTCAAGTTCATCGAGTCCAAGCCCAGGTATGTGATTTCTTCTTCTTCTTCTTCTTTTCAGTCCTAAAACAGCGACGAAATGTTGCCAATTTTTTTTCTTCAGTCCTTCTTTTTCTCATTCTCTTCTTCTTCTTTTTATTTTCGTTTCAGTCCTTAAAATTACAGCGAAATGTTACCCAATTTTTTTCTTGCTTACTACCATTTTTTCCGTTTTAGTCCTCTAGTTCTTCCTATCATTTTCTTACTGACTGTCATTTTTTCTCGCTTTAAGAAAAAAGGAGCTTCTCACTTTTCCTCGCTCGACGCTCTTCACGACACTGACCTACCTCTAAAACATAGAAATTTAGCAACATATGTACATGTGGTAGTTCTCTAAAAATTCTATTTGGCTTCATCACATGTAAATTTATAACATTTTTTCCTTGTTTTTGTCACGACCCAAAACTCTAACATGTTGTGATGGTGCCTATCGAAGGTACTAGGCAAGGCGATTTTCAAAATACTTCGATATTTCATATAAGATAAACCAAAAGCTTTTTCATAACAGATTTTTTATAAAAACAGGAGTTAAACTCAAAATACAATATGGAAAGATAGCCCCAAACATCAGGGTGTCACCAAGTCATGAGCATCTAGGCAACCAGTCTAAGAAATAGTGTCTACAAGAGTCTGTGTCTAAATGTCAATTAAGAAAAGAAAGATAGCAAAGAAGGAGAGACAAGGACTACGAACGCCAGCAGCTACCTCATAAATCTCTGATACTCGACCACACATGAGTTTAATGTCCTCCGTGATCGGACACACCTGGATTTGGCCATGAAGTGCATGGTGTAGCGTGAGTACAACCAACTCAATAAGTAACAAAAATAAATAACGAACTAAGAAGCAGTGACGAGCTATACAAATACAGTTCATTTCAGTAATTTCAATAATGAAAGTAGACATGGGTAAATTCCGGCAATATAAGTCAAGTCAGCTCATATTTACTAAGTTTAGGTAGACCAGATATAATATTTCCCAGAAGTTCAGAAACAATAGCATAAATCAGCTCAGTGTAGCAACAAAGCAAGACAAATACAACCTCTTAGGGTAACAGTCACTCAAGCTCTCAATAGCTCAAAACTCGGCTCTCAACCCTTAATACACACACACAATAGGTACTTGCACTCACTGGGGGTGTACAGACTCCGGAGAGGCTCCTACAGCCTAAGCGCTATATCGTTGCGGTGTATAGCCCAATCCAATATATAAATAGGCATAAGGCTTGTTCCGACATGCAACCTGATCCATATACATTCAGCACTTAGGCACGTTGCGGTACGCAATCCGATCCATGTACACTCACATAGCTCTTGTTTTTGCACGGGCATGGGCCATCTAGTATATATCAAAAAATGTATCTTCTAGTTTAAAAGATGACTCCTCTTTTGTATTACAAATGGTTGTCGAAGCATATGCTATTATGATTAATCCTAGACAATCAGAGTTAAATATTTTCAAAAAGATAGCGACCACTCTTGTTCTCATTTTGAAATGGACACAGCCTTTTTGGTCATTCTTCAATAAAGCTTTGACATTTCTAGATAATGAGATAGCTTGAGCGAAGAACCTTTCATGTTTGTTTAGCTTGAGCGAAGAACCTTTCATGTTTGTTCATAAGTCCAATGTTGGCGAGTTTATCAGCTACAATATTAGCTTTTTAGTAGGGTTGAAATTGACACATGTCTTGTGCCATTAAGTGCCTAAATTCATTTTCAAAACATCAGTTATACCAACAATCTAATTTTGAGAATGACAACTTTTAATTTTCAGAATAGCAACTTTGAAGGCACATGTTTATTCCACTTTGTTGAAAAACAATCAGTATAACAATAGAATTTCAAATAGTTTCTATCAAATATATCATAATAATATGTTTAATGTAAAGCTATCTGTAACGACCCGGCCGGTCAATTCATGAGTTACCGCTCTATTTTCCCCATTTATACTTCTTTATATGTTGTTCAACTGTATTATGTGATATTGGGTTGGTTTGTTCTGGTTCGGAGTGGTTTCAGAAAGGAATGAGACACTTAGTCACTTTTGAGTAAGCTTAAGTTGGAAAGAGTCAACAGAATGTTGACTTGTGAGTAAACGATCTCGGAATTTGGTTTTTATGATCCGGATAGCTTCGGAAGGTGATTTGGGATTTAGGAGCGTGATCGGAATGTGTTTTGGAGGTCCGGAGTAGATTTAGGCTTGAATTGGCTAAATTGGAATTTTGGCGTTTTCCGATTGATTGGGGAGATTTTGATATAGGAGTCAGAATGGAATTTCGGAAGTTGGAGTAGGTCCGTTGTGTCAATTGTGATGTGTGTGCAAAATTTCAGGTCATTCGGACGAGGTTTGATAGACGTTTTGATCGAAAGCGGATTTTGGAAGTTTTGGAATTCTTAGGCTTGAATTCGAGGTTGAGTTGGTGTTTTAGTGTTGTTTTGGGTGATTCGAAGGCTTGACTAAGTTTGAATGATGTTAGGGGATGTGTTGACATGTTTGGTTGAGATTTTGGGTCGTGATAGATTGGTATCAGAGCTCTAGGTTCATAGGTTCTACAAGTCATGAGCAAGTGTCTAGTAGAGTCTTGCGGATCGGTATGATGACGTCCATACCTATCTTCGAGAGGCTACAAGGTATTTAGGATATACTTCCCATCTTTCTTTCCTTATCGTGCAACATTGATTCAGTTTGAAGCGCAATCCTTTGAATTCCTTCCATGTATTTGTATGCGCACATGACCGCTCGATATAAGTTGTGCATCGACAACTTGTGATTCCATGGATGAGGTTGTGAGCACGTGATTATTGCCTTATAGGAATTACTCCCATAAAATACAAGAAAAATAATTTTTTCCAATTTTGGCAATTTTATAGGATTTTTTGTAGAATTTTACTAATTATATGCATTTTTGTGCATATTTAATTTCCATTAAAAATCAAAACAAATATACCAAAAATATCATGCATTACATTTAGGTTTGATTTTACATTTTTGGAATTAATTAGCAATTATTTCTTTTATTAAAAACGAAAATCACAAAATAGCTTATTTTACACTTTTAAATTTTAGTCTATTGATTTTTCCTTTTGATTTAGGACTAAGTAATTTTATAATTATTGTGACTAGGCAATTAGTTTAATTTTACAACTTAGATTAATTTAGCAGTTGATTTTAAGATATTTTTTTTAAATTAAAGAAAGAAAAAGAAAAACAAAAGGAAAAGGGGAAATTGAAACAGGGCTGTCTTTAAAACCAATTGGACCAGTTGCAAAGCCCAAATCCCACCCCAATAACCCAATTCCGCCCAGACACTCGCTAGCCCATCGGATTAGACCCGACCCATCCCCAAATATACATAGACAATACAGAACCCTATATTCCCAAGACTCAAACGGCGCAACTACTGTTCAATCGTCTCTCTCGCCCAAACCAAGCCCCAATTCAGTCCAGTTTCAGGCGAGTGAATCCAAACTCGCCCCATGCGTCTCCCCCTTCTCTCCTCCTGCCATTTTGTAATGGTTTCTGACACCAAAGATCCCCCCTCCCCTCACTCACCCAATTTTGAACCATATCACGCAATTGGAAGGTTCTGGAGGACGATCGTTGGATGAGTATGAGGAGTTGGATTGATTTCATTCAATCCGAGCCCCACATTCATCAGGTGCTCATTTTCAAAAAGGACCAAATTCAATTTTGTAAAGGGGGATGATTCAGAGGGAATTTTTGGAGAGAAGAGAGGTCACTTGGAAATTAGGATTCTAATTAAGCTTCTTTTCTCTTTTATTCATCTGAAACTATCTTGGTTTAATTCCATTTACAATAGAAAAAAACATTTCATTTTCGTTTTTAATCTTAGCCCCTTTTGTTCTTTTCATCTTCAAGTTCAGAAATTTTCACTTTCATGATGAGTTTGGATTGAACTCGAAGGTTGAGTTTGTTTTCTGGATTTCATTTTGAGTTAATGGAAGTCGACTGAGTGCTGTTTGTTTCGAGCTGCTCCAACGTTGTTCGTTTAGCTGCTGGTTCGTGAGTTCATTGCAATCTTTGTTTGGACTCGCTTCCTCTGAGAATCGTTGTAATCATTAAATAGCATTAATCGAAAGTTCATTTTCAGGTTCATTTCTAGACTCTCCTATTTTTTTTTCTATTTTGTGTGATCTGAAATGTCTTGTTTGTTTTAATAGATTCCTGGATACCTAAGAAGTAAATTAACATAAATGAACAATTTTAGGATGCTTGGTTAAGCTTTGAGTTGGTTTTCTGAATTTGAACATGGTTGTTTGAGTGGTTCTGTTGTTTTTATGGAAATGTGAATACAAATGGAGACTGACTTGGAGTGTTGTTGACTGAGAATCGTATGAAGTTGATTCATGGGCTGTGACCTGAAGTTGTATTAAGAAATCTTGCAAGTTCAGTTCCTGTAACATGTTTCTGTCCAGTTTGCTGCACTGCTGAGTAGCTTCAGCTACAATTTCTGCTAGTTTGAGTTATAGTTTTGTTGTATCCAGTTAATGTTGGATTTGCTGTTTATATTTTGCTTCAATGAAAGTTTATGAAAATAGCAACCATTAGTTTCTTTGTTGTTGATTAGCTGTGTTTGAGCTCTAGCTTTAAAGCCAGGATCATTGCTTGGTTTTCTTTGCCGCTGCCTCTCCTGCAGTAGTTGAGCTTGCTTTCTTTGGGTTCTGGCCCTTATTTGGTTTTTTTAGAGTGCTGGTTTTTTGCGTCTGGGTATATTTTAAGACCTCAAGTGTTGAATATGATGTATTTAATGAAAAACAGGAATTATATCTTCTCCAATTTCAAATGTTAAGAGTTCACCTTGAAATTATCTTTTCAGATTTCTTGTTAGTTGAGTAAGTTGATAGTTTCTATTTGAGAGATTTACTGTGAAAAATATTCAGTTTTTGTAGCATTTCCTTGATTCTTCTTGTCTTGCATCAGTAGGATTAATAATTTGTGAACTTTAAAATATTTTCCTCTTTCCCCCCAGTTTTTTTATACTTTTGAACCATATTTGCATTATTTGAGTCAATTCCTTAGACCTATTGAGATAACCTATGCATCAATTGTTGATCTGAGTTTTCTGCGACGTCAAAGTGAGCATGTTTAGCATTTGTGGTTGCGAGGTTTTTGAGAATTTGGTTAGTTCAAATAATGGGAATCAAAGGCAGCACTGATGTTGTGAAGGGTTAGTTCTGATGTGCCTGATTTGAATTCATCTGTATGTATGTTTTCGTGAGATTAACGAGAGGCTACATGGTGCTAATTGGGTTTGCAAATGAATTTGAGAAGCTAACAGTTATGAAGATAGAGGGAATAAAATAAAAGAGATGTTATATAGCATGATAGCTCAAGGGAAGAGAGATCAGTCGGGTTTTAAGCTTTCATCATGCTTTGATCCACTACTTTTCATCTTTATTTTATTTTCGTGTTTGTTCTGTTGAATCGTTATTCGATCTCCTTTATTTTATGTGATTGACCGTTAACTTCTTGGGCAATAATTTACATGAGTTAATTTTGAGTGTTTGTCAGGGAATGGAAAAGGTCGAGGTCCATTAGCGACTATTTTGTTTCATGCTTTAGGAGTAAGCTCAGTCTAAATACATGAAACGAGAGATTTAAAAATGGAGCATGAAATGAGATCTTATTTATTTAGTTATTTTAATTTTGTTTACTACTCATGAACTTCATAGTTTGCATTGGGCCCGTAATTAAAATATCACGACTACGGGTACGGTTCCCGTGATATAGTTGTGATGATTAATTTCAAATTAGCTCTAAATATGAATATCCTAGTGCATTTAGTTGAATAGCTTTCAGGCGTGCCATTCCTACATTTGAATCATATAATCTATGGCCCTCATATTTTATAACTTAGTTACTAAAAATGAAACTTGTAGTTTGCTTTAGGCGCGCAAATGAATTATTACAATTACGGGTACGGTTCCCATAACGTGATTGTGATAATCCTTTCTTTTAAAATAATTTGAGGTACGTCGTACACAAATAAAATCCATAACGTATGACCCTCACATAAATACAAAATTAGTATAGAAATGCCATGAACTTTCGTTGTTTGCTTTAGGCGCAATAATTAAATAATTGTCATAGCTACGGATACGGTTCCCGTGACGCGGTCGTGTCACTTAATTTCTAAAAAATCGGGGGTACATTTATGTTACCCAGCCACAATTTAATCATGTTATTAAAATAAATATGTTGTAGATCGTGAGTATGGTTTCCATGACATGATTCGCAATGTGTAGTCAAGGTAATTAGTTGTATGATAATTAGATTATTAAAAGCGGTTTTTAAAGGGATAAAATGCACATAGATTTTAAAGATGTTTTAAAATCAAATAAATAGACCAATAATAACTGTTTAGCGACCGTGATAAAACCACGAAACCCGGGAATGCCTAACACCTTATCCCGGGTTAACAGAATTCCTTACCCAAATTTTTGTGTTCGCGGACTGTAAAACAGAGTCAATTTTTCCTTGATTCGGGATTGAAACCGGTGACTTGGGACACCATAAATTATCCCAAGTGGAGACTTTGAATTTTAAATAAATAATTCTGTTTCGATTGTCAGTTAAATTTGAAAAAACTCTCTTAATACTCATTTCCGGGGGTAGTAAAAAGGAGGTATGACAGCTCTGGCGACTCCGCTAGGGATCGAACCCATAATCTCTGGTTTAGGGTTCAAGAATTCGAGCTTGGAATAATTGTTATATTTTGCTTTATTTATTGTCTGATTTTATCAACATGTTTGGGCCTAACATGCTAAATGTTGCTCTTTACCGCTTTGATAGTATCTGAACTGTATATAAACTGCTAGGAAACCCCTCTCTTCTAGTGCCCGCTGGCGTGGCTTCTTTCCGTTAGTGTCATATCCCAAATTAGAACGAGGTTCGAACAAGTAGCAAAGCCGGATGATCTTTTGGTTATCGGTATGCTGCCCCCCCCCCCTCTGGCTCGCGTTGTCCACTCGAGTAAGCCAGGTCTAGAATAATACACCCAGGTTTAAACCTAGAAAAATTTAGCCTCATGCCGGATCCCTAGTAGGAACTCTTGTTTGCATCATGTGCATTTAACTTTGGGGACTCAACACAGGAGTTGGGTCTGTCTAGGACAGCATACTCGGAAATAAAAGACCGACCTGATGCATTTTATGTGCTACCTGTGCATTTAATTTGTTTCGGGTTGCATGTTGACTGACTTCTAGATTGAGTGAGGAAAATGAAAAGAAAAACTCAGTTGAGGTATGAGAGAGGATTTCACCCGTTTCCCAAAAAATGGTGCCTAAAATGTCCCAAAACGCTGCCGAATTTTTGAAAAAAGAAAAGAAAAAAAGATTCCTTGAAAAAAAATAAAGAAAAAAAAGTTTCTTGAAAAGAGAAGAGTTAGTCCAAAATGGTTTTTGTTTTTTTTCCTTTCACGTCAAAACTGAGCGAACTACGCGGGTTTGATTCTCACCAGACGTGAGATACGTAGGCAACCCTCATCGGGTCCAGCCCCTCTTTTGAAAATTTTGAAAATAAATATATGAAGTGTCGTCATTTTGTCATAAATACAGTAGGTGATGCCATTTTATCTAAATAGCCGAATGTCCCAGCAGGACGCTGGAAGGCTACTTTGCAAAAATAGCCACCGATGGTTTATTTGTTAATTTTGGCCATTAGCGAACGCAACCTTAAGAACTTCCATTCCGAAGTAATGAAAGGCCGTATTCACAAAAGCAGCCCTGATTTATTTTTGCAAAACTAAGCCTTTTGTCAGTTTTCAAATAAGATTCACTTTGTCTTTAAACCAACCACCTTAATCTAAATGTGCAGAATGAGCACGAGTCAAAATTTACCAATGAAGGTCATGTCCAAGATTCTGTTGGATCTACTCATGTGGTGGGAAGATTTGGGTAAAGAAGGACAAGATGTGGTTAACCTTTATTTGGGAGGGCTCACCGGATTGATGAAGATCTAGCCTAGAGGAGACATAATAAGGGCACTTGTAACATTTTGGGACCCGACTCACAACGTCCTACATTTATCAGATTTTGAACTCACGCCCACTTTGGAAGAAATAGCGGGTTATATGGGAAGTACTGAAGGTCTAAGGCATAAGTACCTGGTCGCTCTAAGAACCATTACCCCTCACAAGTTCCTGGATTTGCTAAAAATAAGTAGGGGGTCCAGTACGCAGATTTGGCGGTCGGTTTTTCCACTCTGCGCTTTATATACCAGAGGTACGGGCATGTAGAAGGATTTGACAACACGGAAAGTGGAGTTTGTAGCAAAGGGAACAGAGCAAAATGGTATGAGCATAGGCGTTTCGCTTTCATGGTAGCTTTCTTAGGACTCATGGTGTTTCCCCGGAAGGATGGGAATATCGATCTGCGGGTAGCTGGAGTCGTCAATGTCTTGATTACCAATGCCAAAAGAACCCTCGCCCCTATGATAGTGTCTGAGATATACCGAGCTCTCACAACTTGTAAAGCTGGGGCAGACTTTTTTGAGGGATGCAATTTGCAATTACAAATGTGGATGATCGAGCATCTGCATCACCGCCCTCAGTATATGAGTTATAGATCCACAGAAAAAAAACTGCATTGAGTTCGACGCAAGGATCTCAGGGTTCAAGTTGCTAGAAGGGTTTGGAGATTGGGTATCCCGCCTTCGCTCCATCACTGCGGGGCAAATCGAGTGGACACTGGGTTGGCTTCCAGTTGAAGAGATTGTGTATATGTCTGCCATCGGTCCTTACCTCCTTCTAATGGGTCTTCGAAGCATTCAGCCTTACGTTCCATACTGGGTGATGAGATAGTTGGAAAGATGCCAGGTGACGCACCCAGATGAAGATCTTAGTATTTATGAGGTCGAAGTCAGCTTCAACGGCCAATTTCAAGAAGAAACAGTTCGTCATATTTGGAACAAGTGCCAGTATTTGACAACAAACACTCGAGTGTGTGACCTATCTAGAGGCGAGGTCTCACCCGCCTATGTTGCCTGGTATAGAAAGAAGAACAACGCAAGTGCCAAACCTGAAAAACCAACCAAAAAGCCTCACATTCAGGAATTTGTTGAAGCGTCGCAAGAACAGTGGGCTTGGTTGGCCAAGGAGAATGATTACACGGCCCCAATAGGCAAACTGGAAAAACAAGTTAGAGATCTTCAATTTGAGAATGGTTTGCAAGTTGATGCAGATGAGGGTGAAAAGAAAAAGCTAGCCAAAGAAAATGACGCCCTCGGAGCCCAAATTCAAGAAATGAAAATAGCAGCCGAAAACTCTGCTAGAAGTGTAAAAGATGAAAAGCTTATAGGTAACCTTAGGCAGAAAGTGGGTAAATATGGTTTTGATCTGAACAAGGCCGAAGGCGAATAGGCAAGAGCTCGAACAAAATTGGTTAAAAATGCGGAGGAACGAGCACGTTTTGTCAAACAGTTAAAAGAGAAATATGAAAATGGAGTTGTGGGGTTGAAGAAAAAGATCACCGTCCTTGAGAACGAAATGACTAAGCAGGCAAGGGATTTCGAAGCAGAAAGAGAACACTGGTATGCACTGATGTCACAGTTAGAAAAAGACCTGCAGAAGCTTCAAGAGCAAAATCATACAGCTGAACAAGTTTTGGGGGCCAGGTGTCAGCAGATTGGACGGTTGCTACAAGAAAAAGGTATCATCAGGGAGAGGGTTAGAGCAATTGTTGACTACATCGTCATGAAGTGCCATGAATGTGAATACATGACTAGAACCACCTTATTTGCTGCGGTAATGACCTTTGTTCGCCAAATAATGAGTGACCTGGAGCGTCTTTAAGGGGATCTTGTGCATAGGCATATGGCAAGACCGACTGACGTCCCACAAGCCCCTGGAGCAATTGAGGCACTTATGTATTCATGATTTTCATTCGAGTCTATATTTTCACCTTTCTTCCAGAGTCTGTTAGTCTTTCTCGAGTCTGTATTTTCATTTTTCTATTGGAGTCTATTAGTTCCCTTTTTCGAGTCTGTTAGTCTTTATGTTTAAATCTGTAGAAGAAGTCGTTATAATCGAGATATTTTGTTTTTTTTTATTTTATGAAAATTTGAAAACCACAAAAAATGTTTTATTTATTTATTTTTATCTTACACTTATTCTTAGAACTATGCTTGGTCTGATTCATGCGGCATCATGATACGTAGGCAATCCCTATAGGATTCGATCATAACCGTGAGATGAAAAAGAAAAAGAAAAAAAGAGAGAGGAAAACAAGAAAGGCTGTGGGAAAGAAATAATGGTAAAACAAGAGAGGAGAATAAGAGAATAAAAGCGAGAATCAAGCAAAGGAAAGCATGAATGAAAAAAGGAGAGAAACAAATTTGGAAATTAGTAAAAGCCAGGATGACGCAAGTGGCCGTTCAAATGCATGCTAGAAATGGTTAATTGTTTAGGTGCATTACATCCCCAATGTGCGGTTACCTATCCGTTAAGATCTAATCGCTAACGAGTTTGTTGTTGTCATCAAGTCCAGGCAGGTGGTTAGTTTGTTTGACATTCTGGCAACCCACCCGTACAACACCAGGTCCAAAGACAAGTTGACCATGGCTAACCAAGAACTGGATGAAAGTGTTATTGATCCGTCAAGAGAGGGGGAAGACTCTGATGTTAATCTGAAAGAGGAGTTGTATAAGCTGAAACACCGGATGGCAGAGAGTACCAGGCATGGGTAAAAGGGCATCCACCACCATCCTACCCCGCCAACCCTGCTTTTGTCCCGCAGCTGGCTCAATCCCAAGAACCTCCCACTGTTGATTCATCTCCAGGCTTTCCCATTTACCACCACTGCCAAGGTACCACTTCTCAAACCCCACAAGCACCACCACCCAAACCAGTCCCATACCCTCCTCCTCCAACCACCCCTATTTTCGTGGCACCCCGACCCCCTACACTCCACTGATCCTCCAGTGAGCCCTTATTCCAGACCCAAGATAACCAATACTATCCCTCGAAGCCTACTTTCAAGGCCCCAAAGCATTACTCTTACACTTCTCGTTTCGACCTCCCAGTTGAGACTGAGAAACCACCTAAAACCTCAGAGCAGGAGGAGATGTTCAGGAAGGTTAGAAGCCTAGAACAGTCATTCAGAAACATGCAGGGATTGGGAGGCCAGGTGAGCATAGCCTACAAAGATTTGATCTATTTCTCGATGTTCAGTTGCCGGTAGTATTTAAGATGCCGAAGTTTGATTTGTATAATGGGTACGGAGACCCAGTGGCCCACTTAAGGGGATTCTGCAGTAAAATGAGAGGAACCGATGGGAAAGATGAGCTATTGATGGCATACTTTAGCCAATATTTGAGTGGTTCGGCATTAGAGTGGTACACTCATCAGGACCACAACAGATGGTATACCTGGGATGATTTGGCCCAAGCATTCTCTCGTCATTTCCAGTACAACATCGAGATTGTTCCAGATCATTTGTCTTTGACTAAATTGAGAAGAAGCCTAATGAAAGTTTCAGAGAATATGGTTTTCGCTGGAGAGAACAAGCGGCAAGAGTTAACCCCCCGATGGAGGAGAGCGAAATGGTGGAGTACTTTCTGTAAGCTATAGAGCCCACTTACTTTGGCCATCTGATATCGGCCATAGGCAAATCATTCAACGAGGTAGTGAAGATGGGTGGCATAGTGAAAGAAGGGCTTTAATCAAGAAAAATCATGAGTTACTCGGCTATCAAGGCAACTACCCAAGCCATTCAAAACGGTATTGGGGGAGTGATTGGAAAGAAGAAGAAAGAAGATATGGCAACAATTGATTCAGGATCATGGTTTGGACCCAGGGGCCCGTCAGACCAATATACCCAGCCTCGACCCCATCACTGTACCTACACTCAAACCTCATATAATCCACCGCAACACTACTTCCCATCACCAGACCCTTATATTTCTATCCACCACACCCAAACATATACTTAACCTCTTGCCTACGCACAATGGCGTGCCCCAGCCCCACAAAACACCTACCCAGATCCACAAAATGCTTACACACCCCCACGAGCCTACCGAAACCCTGCCGGTCCAAGTTTCCGACCCAATCCAGCATTCAAAAATGAGAGGTTGCAGCGAAAGAAAACCTTTATCCCATTGGGGAGTCTTATACTAGTTTGTTCCATGGATTGAGGCAGTTGGATATGCTCAGGCCAATTGAGTCGATATTGCCAAACCCTCCTCCAAAAAATCTTGATTACTCTGTGAGCTGTGAATATTGTTCTGGTAATCCGGGACATGATATGGAAAAGTGTTGGCACTTGAAAAATTCCATCCAGGAGCTCATTGACACAAACCGGATTGAAGTGCAAACTCCAGAGGCCCCCAACATCAACCGGAACCTATTACAAACCCATCAGGAAACAAACATGATTGAGATAGTACATAAGGGAGGGGAACCTAAGAAGCTTTCACAAGTTGAGGTCAAGCCAGTTAAAAAACCAACAGTTGAAAGATCAGTGAACAAGTTGAGCAGGACAAACGGTGAACCATCTGTGGTAGTAAATAAAGGTTCCCCAAGTGATGTTGCGGCAAAATAGGAAAAGTCAAAAGTGGTTGTGCCAGGAGTGGAAAATAAGCCTATCATAATTGTAGAGGGTGACCATACGGATCCTGTTATTACTAAGCTTGTAACCCAGTTGTTGGTAATCAACAGCAAGGCTATCCCATGGAACTATATGACCTATAAGGCAAAGAAAGTGAAAGAAGAAGTCAATGAGGCCCAGGGATTAACTCGTTTAGGGAGATACTTTGCCCAGGAAGAGTTAAGGAAAGCTAAAACATCCAGAGATAATCTAGTCCTAGTAAAGAAGGTAGTGACTGAAGAAGAGGCGGAGGAGTTTCTGAGAAAGATGAAGGTACAAGATTATTCCATCGTGGAGCAGTTGAGAAAGATGTCTGCTCAGATATTTTTGCTGTCATTGTTGATCCACTCAGACGAGCATCGTCGGGCCCTGATGAAAATTCTGAACGAAGCTCATGTCCCCGACAAAATTTCAGTGGACCATCTGGAAAATATCGCCAACAAAATATTCGAGGTGAACAGGGTCACCTTCTCTGATGATGAGTTACCGGTGGAAGGTACTGAACACAACAAAGTTCTATACCTTACGGTAAAATGTGAGGATTCTGTGGTCACAGGGTGTTAGTTGACAATGGTTCCAATGCAAACATTTGTCCTCTCTCTACTTTGAACAAGTTGAAATTTGATGATGAGAGGATTCACAAAAACAGCATCTACGTTTGAGGTTTTAATGGTGGAGGGAAAGATTAGTTGGTGATATAGTGCTTGATTTGACAATAGGATCGGTGGAATTCACCATGAAGTTCCAGGTACTGGACATGGCTGTCTCCTACAATTTTTGTTAGGTCGACCTTGGATTCATGCCACCAAAACAGTCCCATCCACTCTGCATCAGATGGTCAAGTTCGAATGGGATAGACAGGAGATCATCGTGCATGGAAAGGATAATTTGTGTGCTCAGAGTGATGCCTCTGTCCCGTTCATTGAGGCTGAAGATGACAAAGGGCCTTGGGTCTATCAAGTTTTTGAAACAGTGCTGGTTGAGAAGGTTCCAGAGGGGAAATGTGTTCTAACTCCAAAGATAACCTCCGTATCAGTCATGGTGGCCTTTGAAATGCTGAAAAATAGATTTGTGCTCGGTAAAGGTTTGGGTGCATCTCTGCAGGGTATCATACAGCCAGTATCGCTCCCTGAAAATTTGGGTACGTTCGGTCTTGGATTCAAACCTACAGTGGCAGATGTGAAAAGGGCTAAAAGATTGAAACAGAAGGCGTGGGCACTTCCAAAGCCCGTTCCGCGTCTTTTCAGGTCTTTTGTCAAGCCGGGTGCTAGGTAACGCCCAGTAACAACAGTCCCAAGTTTTGTGGTTGACATTGATGAGGAGTTAATTGAAAGGTTCCAAAGGTTGTTTGATGATGTGAACATGGTAGAAGGTGGAGAAGGTTCTAGCAAAGCGTACGTGCAGTTCGTCGGGCCGAATGTAAAGCTTAACAATTGGAAGGCTACTCCTCTCCCTACCCGGATAGAGTCTTGGTAGTTTATTTCTTTTTCTTTCTATCTGGGTCATTTCAGGGTTGTGACCTAGACTTTTATTTTCTTCTTGTTGATGTACAAACCTTATTATCCTTTATTTTTAATGAAATGCAATTTCCCTTTTCCGTCATTCCTGATAGTTCTTATTTCTGTTTTCTGTTCTTCTTTGTACAGTTCTTTTTATGCTGGTTTCAATGACATGACATACATGAGGAATCTTTGGCCAAGTCTTAAAAGTCAGTCTAATTCTGAAATAGTAATCCAAGAAATAGAGTATGATGATGAATCAGAATATGATGAGGATGAGGCCTTTGAAGAGATTAGTAAGGAACTAAGTCATTTTGAAGAAAAACTCAAGCCTAATTTGAATGAAACAGAAGTAATCAATCTAAGGGATCTAGATAATGTCAGAAAAACTAAGATAAGTGTCCATCTTGAACCGCAAATCAGGGAAGAAATAATTAAAGCATTGTTTGAGTATAAGGATATATTTGCATGGTCATATAATGACATGTATGGCTTGAGTACCGGTTTGGTGGTCCATAAATTGCCAATTGATCCAGCATTCCCTCCCATTAAGCAAAAGTTGAGAAAGTTCAAAACTGACATGAGTGTGTAGATTAAAGAAGAAGTCACAAAGCAGCTTGATGCAAAGGTCATTCGAGTCACGTGATATCCCACGTGGTTAGCCAATGTTGTGCCTGTGCCAAAGAAAGATGGTAAGACCAGAGTGTGTGTTATTACCGTGACCTCAATAAAGCACGTCCAAAGGACAATTTCCCATTGCCAAACATCCACATTTTGATCGATAACTGTGCCAAGCATGAGATTGGTTCTTTCATGGATTGTTATGTGAGGTATCATCAGATTTTAATGGATGAGGAGGATGCACAAAAGAAGGCCTTCATCACACCGTGGGGAACATACTGTTACCGGGTCATGCCTTTTGGTTTGAAAAATGCTGGGGAAACTTACACGAGGGCAATGACAACCATATTTCATGACATGATACACAAGGAGATTGAGGTTTACGTTGACGATGTGATCATAAAGTCCAGGATGCAGTCTAACCATGTAAAAGATTTGAGAAAGTTTTTCCAAAGGCTCCGTAGGTACAATCTTAAGCTCAATCCTGCAAAGTGTGCATTTGGTGTTCCATCGGGGAAGCTGTTAGTCAGTCAGCGGGGTATTGAGTTGGATCCGTCAAATATCAAGGCTATCCAGGAATTGCCATCGCCAAAGAACAAGACCGAGGTGATGAGTCTGCTATGGAGGTTGAATTACATCAGCAGGTTTATCGCTCAGCTCACGACTGTGAGCCCATCTTTAAGCTGCTAAAGAAGGATGTCGTTGTCAAATGGACTGATGAGTGTCAGGAAGCATTCGATAGGATCAAATAGTATTTATCGAACCCACCTGTGTTGGTCCCGCCAGAACCCGAGAGACCTTTGATTCTGTATTTGACAGTCTTGGATAATTCATTTGGTTGTGTGTTGGGTAAATATGACATCACTGGCCAGAAAGAGCAAACCATCTACTATCTCAGCAAGAAGTTCACATCTTATGAGGTTAAGTATACTCCCCTTGAGAGGATGTGTTGCACCCTGACTTGGGTAGCATAAAAGTTGAAGCATTATTTGTAATCCTACACTACTTACCTCATCTCTCGTCTGGATCCTTTGAAGTATATCTTTCAGAAGCCCATACCGATAGAGAGGCTCGAAAAGTGGCAGATCTTGCTCACAGAGTTTGACATCGTATATGTGACTCGGACGGTGATGAAAGCCCAAGCTTTGACCGATCACTTGGACAAGAACCCGGTAGACAAAGAATATGAACCTTTGAAGACTTATTTTCCTGATGAAGAGGTAATGAACATTGACGAGGTCGAGAAGGAGGAAAAGCCTGGTTGGAAACTCTTCTTTGATGGGGCTACTAACATGAAAGGCGTTGGGATAGGAGCTATACTCATTTTTGAAACAGGGAATCACTATCTTGTTACGGATCAGCTTCATTTCTATTGTACCAACAACATGGCTGAGTATGAGGCATGCATTTTGGGTTTAAGGCTAGCTATAGATATGGGGATCCAGGAAGTCTTGGTCTTGGGAGACTCGGACCTTCTGGTGCACCAAATTCAAGGAGAATGGGAGACACGGGATTTAAAGCTTATACCGTATCGATAGTGTCTGCATGATCTTTGTCAACGGTTTCGATCTATAGAATTCAGGCACATTCTAAGGATCCATAATGAGGTTTTCGATGTCTTGGCTACCTTGGCGTCAATATTGCACCATCCGGACAAAGCTTATGTTGACCCTTTGCATATTCAGGTCCGCAATCAGCATGCTTACTGTAATGTGATTGAAGAATAACTTGATGGTGAACCATGGTTTCATGACAGCAGGGAGTATATCAGGATGGGGGTGTATCCAGTACAGGACACGAGTGATCAAAAGAGAACAATTCGACATTTGGAAAGTGGATTTTTCTATAGTGAAGAAGTTTTGTACAAAAGAACTCCAGATCTCGGATTGTTGAGGTGCATCGATGCAAAGCAAGCCACGACTATCATGACAGAAGTGCATTCCGAAGTCTGCGGACCGCATATGAGTGGGTATGTTCTAGCAAAGAAGATTCTTCGAGCAGGTTATTATTGGCTCACCATGGAGCGAGATTGTATTAGTTTTGTGCACAAATGTCATCAATGCCAAGTACACAGAGATTTGATTAATTCTCTGCCATCTAAATTGCACACAATATTCGCACCATGGCCCTTTGTTGCTTGGGGTATGGATGTCATCGAACCAATTGAGCCAGCAGCATCCAATGAGCACAGGTTCATTCTGGTGGCCATTGACTATTTCACTAAGTGGGTTAAAGATAAAACTTTTAAGTCTGTGACCAAGAAGGCGGTGGTCGATTTTGTTCATTCAAATATCATTTGTCGGTTCGGAATCCCAAAGGTGATCATCACAGATAATGGTGCTAATCTTAACAGTCATCTGATGAAAGAAGTGTGTCAATAGTTTAAGATTACGCATCGCAATTCCACCCCATACCGCCCCAAGGTGAATGGAGCAGTCGAGGCATCCAACAAGAACATAAAGAAGATACTACGGAAAATGGTGCAAGGTTCCAGGCAATGCCATGAGAAGTTGCCCTTTGCGTTGTTGGGTTATCGCACTACTCTTCGCACTTCAGTAGGTGCAACTCCTTACTTGTTGGTATATGGCACAGAAGCAGTGATACCTGCAGAAGTTGAAATTCCATCCCATCGGATCGTTGCTGAAGCCAAAATTGATGTTAATGAGTGGGTCAAAACGCGTCTGGAGCAATTGAGTTTGATTGATGAGAAAAGATTGGCAGCAGTATGCCATGGCTAGTTGTATCAAAAGAGAATGGCAAGAGCATACAACAAGAAGGTGCGTCCCCAGAAATTTGAAGTGGGTCAGCAAGTATTGAAACGCATCCTTCCACATCAAGCTGAAGCAAAAGGCAAGTTCGCCCCGAATTGGCAGGGGTCGTTCATCGTAACGAGAGTGTTGTCCAACGGTGCTTTGTATTTAATAGATATAGAAGGAAAATATGTATACATGGCTATCAATTCTGATGCAGTCAAAAGATATTATGTATGATTTCTTTGGTTTAAATTGTGTTTGTTTGTACTTGCCATGTTTTGAAGATTGGAATGACGAAGGCATTTTGTTCTGCTATCTAAATACTTTATCCTTTGTTACCCCTCTGAGCTTTATTTATTTCCTTTCATACCCCTCTTTTAGAATCAGTAGCAAAATTCAGAAACACGAACGCAAAAGGTAAGTGAAGAAGTAATGAAAATAAAGAAAAAAGAGAAAAGAAAAGGAAAAATAAAAAGAAGGAAAGAAAGAAAGAAAGAAAAGAAAAAGAAAAAAAAAAAGAAAGGAAAGGAGAGAAGTAACAACCACAAAACAATTCCTATGACATGAACTACGTTCGACCTGATTCCTTTTAAGGATACGTAGGCAGCCTCACAGTTCGGTCCCATCAAAATAAAATTTCAAAATCCCCCAGGCAAAGAAACTGAGGCAGAAGTTGTGGTTGTTGTAAGAAATCTGATTCCAAGAGTTGTAATTTTTGAACCCATTCAAGTTGTTTTGAGCCTTTTGATATCCTTTCTTTTTAACACTATCCAAAATCCCGCATTAGGGTCCAAAGAAAGACCTTCCAATTAGTATTCGAGAGATGCCAAGTCGAGCAAGCATAGGTGATTCGTATCAGGGGCAACACTTCGGTCTAAGCAGGAAAAATGAAAAATGAGAGAGTCTTATTGGTGAAAACCCTCACAGGTACCGTAAGGCGATGGAAAGCTAAGAGAAATTAAAAGAAGAGATTCTTATTGGTGAAAACCCTCACGAGCATCATAAGGCGAAGGTAAGTTGAGAGATGAATAAATGAGAGAGGTTTGCTAGTGAAAACCCTTAGGGCACCGCAAGCCGAACAAGGTTGTTGACTTGGCAAGGGAGTCAGATTATGGGAACCCCGGGCATAAAAGTGTGAAGATTGAAAGAAGATTGGTTGAATAGGCTGGGCTGATTAATCCGAAATGCATGTCATGATCATTGATGCCAGTAGCATCACTCAGATAAGTCCCTTTTCTTTTTCTTCCTCAAATAGTCCTCCCGTTTGATTTTTCTTCTCTACTCATAACTCTCGGAGTTATTGCATTTAATTTCCTTTTGGGTATACTCCTCTAAGGCATTTTCAATGTTAGCCTTGCAAAGCAAAAGAAAGGATCACAAAGCCTACGACCAACTTCCAAAATTGCACAAAGCAAAGTGCAGCCAAAGCATGCCAGAAATAGCATGATGCAAAAATGAAGGTATGGTGTTAATGAAAGTTCAAGCAGTCGAGTGGTCTATACATTTCGGGGAATATACAGAGGTTCAAATTTGAAGGACAGAAATATAAAACAGTAGGTTGGGTGTAGAGTATTCAGGTCATTCAAGGTCATGTGGGTTAAAATTCAGGCAGAAAGGCAAACAGTTCTTGGCCGGTTCAAAGCAGCCAGTCAAAGCAAAGCACGGCAGTGAAAGGGTCACCCTCAGCAAGAATGTCGCAAACTAACCACCACATTTTTAAACTGACAGGATTTTTCTTTGATCAAAACAGGGGCAGAAAATTTTGTTTGTTTCGGAGAAACCCTCCGTAAGGAAAACAAGTATCGGACAGGTTCGATCGTAAATTCTTAGGACCCTCCTGGAAAATGGGACTTAGTTAAAATTCAAAACATTCATGAGTAACAAGATCTAGCACCAGCTTTACTTTGAGGAAATATAAGTGGGTTTTGAAGTTTTCATTCTTAGGATGAGACTCAATTGGAAATTTTCAGGACCTTCCTGGATAATGGGATTTAGTTTTAAGACATTCATAGATATCAAGATTTAGCGGAAGTCGTACCTTTAGGAAATATAACTTAGCTTTAAAACTGTCATTTAACTAGGAGTTTTCAGGACCCTCCTGGATAATGGGATCTGGCTTTTAAAATTTTTTGAGATTTTCTGGTAACATGATTCAATTAACACTCAAAGATGTGCTCAGCTACCAAATTGGGGCAGAAAATTCCGTTTGTTTTGTCTGTTTTGTTGAAATCAGGCACTCACCTGGAGAACAAGGGAAGACAACACGAGTTTCAAGAATGGAAAGCAGTTCAAGCCCCAAGCAATCAGGCACCCACCTGGATAAACAAGGGAAGACAGTTCAAAGAAAAGCATGTTTCAAGAAGAGGACAATCCGAGTTCGGCAATCAGGCACCCACCTATAGAACAAAGAAAAAATAGCAGTTTCAGAGAAGACAGTTCAAGTGTTGGAAATCAGGAACCCACTTGGAGAACAAAGTGGAAGATAGTTCAAGTTTTGGAAATCAGGCGCCCGCCTGGAGAACAAAAGGAAAGCAGTTCGAGTGTTGGAAATCAGGAGCCCACTTAGAGAACAAAGGGAAAGCAGTTCGAGTATTGGAAATCAGGAGTCCACCTAGAGAACAAAGAGAAAGCAGTTCGAGTGTTGGTAATCAGGCGCCCACCTGGAGAACAAAGGGAAAGCTGTCTGAGTGTTAGAAATCAGGCGCCTACCTGGAGAACAAAGGGAGAGCAGTTCAAGTGTTGAAATCAAGAGCCCACCTGGAGAATAAAGGGAAACAGTTCAAGTCTCAAGGAAAAATAGTACAAATGTTGGTAATCAGGCACCCACCTAGAGAATAAAGGGAAACTAATTCAAGTTTCAGAGGAAAGGAATACAATTCAAGTTTCAGAGGAAAGAAATTGTTCCTTTCAAGTTCAGCAATCAGGCACCCACCTGGAAAACAAAGGGAAAACAAGTCAAGTTCCGGAGGAAAGGAGGATAATTCAAATATTGATAATCAGGCGCCCACCTGGAGAACAAAGAGAAAGCAGCAATGTTCAAGTTCAGCAATCAGGCGCCCGCCTGGAGGACAAAGGGAAAGCACCTCAGAATACAACTCAAGTCAGCAACAAAAAAAGCTCACAAGTCAACAGAGCAGCAAAAACTGCAAGATCAAGTTTGAAGATATAGATAGGATTCCTCTAATTCATAGAGCATAGCTTAGTCTGGCTTCTTTTATTTTGTTTTGGTGCAATAAGGGGTTCAGCAAGCAGTAGCAGTAGCAACAACATTGAAATCACAACTTCCTGGTAGTCCCAACTATCGAAACTTCTCGAACTACACTGACCTGATTCTTTTATAGCCAAGGATATGTAGGCAACCTCGGAAGCAGGGTGCAGTCAAATTTTTCAAAAAGATGCTTCCCACGGAGTATTCAAACGGGCAAAAATCGCTCGTATCCGCTCACTTTATCTTTGCACGAAAACTCTTTGTGTTTCCGAGCAAAGAAGGGCAGTTCTGAGCACGTGATTTTTGCCCTATAGGAATTACTCTCATAAAATACAAGAAAAATAATTTTGTCCAATTTTGGCAATTTTATAGGATTTTTTGTAGAATTATACTAATTATTTGCATTTTTGTGCATATTTAATTTCCATCAAAAATCAAAAAAAAATATACCAAAAATACCATGCATTATATTTAGGTTTGATTTTACATATTTTGGAATGAATTAGCAATTATTTCTTTTATTAAAAATGAAAATCACAAAATAGCTTATTTTACACTTTTTAATTTTAGTCTATTTATTTTCCTTTTGATTTAGGACTAAGTAATTTTATAATTATTGTGACTAAGCAATTAGTTTAATTTTATAACTTAGATTAATTTAGAAGTTGATTTTAGGATTTTTTTAAATTAAAGAAAGAAAAAGAAAAACAAAAGGAAAAGGGGAAAATGAAAAAGGTGTGTCTTTAAAACCAATTGGACCAGTTGCTAAGCCCAAATGCCACCCCATTAACCCAATTCCGCCCAGACACTCGCTAGCCCATCGAATTAGACCCAACCCGTCCCCAAATATACATAAACAATACAGAACCCTATATTCCCAAGACTCAAACGGCGCAGCTACTGTTCAATCATCTCTCTCGCCTAAACCAAGCCCCAATTCAGTCCAAATTCAGGCGAGTGAATCCAAACTCACCCCACGCGTCTCCCCCTTCTCTCCTCCTGCCATTTTGTAATGGTTTCTGACACCAAAGATCCTCCAAGGTTCTGGAGGACGATCGTTGGATGAGTGTGAGGCATTAGATTGATTTCATTCAATCTGAGTCCCACATTCATCAGGTGCTCGTTTTCAAAAAGGACCGGATCCAATTTTGTAAAGGGGGATGATTCAGAGGGATTTTTTAGAGAGAAGAGAGGTCACTAGGAAATTAGGATTCTAATTAAGCCTCTTTTCTCTTTTATTCATCTGAAACTATCTTGGTTTAATTCCAGTTACAATAGAAAAAAAATTCGTTTTCATTTTAATCTTAGCCCCTTTGTTCTTTTCATCTTAAAGTTCAGAAATTTTCACTTTCATGATGAGTTTGGATTGAGCTCGAAGGCTGAGTTTGTTTTCTGGACTTCATTTTGAGTTTGGAAGTCGACTGAGTGTTGTTGGTTTCGAGCTGCTCCAACGCTGTTCGTTTAGCTGCTGGTTCGTGAGTTCATTGCAATCTCTATTTGGACTCACTTCCTCTGAGAATCATTGTAATCATTAAATAGCCTTAATCAAAAGTTCATTTTCAGGTTCATTTCCAGACTCTCCTATTTTTTTTTCTATTATGTGTGATCTGAAATGTCTTGTTTGTTCGAATAGATTCCTGGATACCCAAGAAGTAAATTAACATCACTGAACAATTTTGGGATGCTTGGTTAAGCTTTGAGTTGGTTTTGTGAGTTTGAACATGGTTGTTTGAGTAGTTCTATTATTTTTATGGAAATGTGAATACAAATGGAGATTGACTTGGAGTGTTGTTGACTGAGAATCGTATGAGGTTAATTCATGGGCTGTGAGCTGAAGTTGTATTAAGAAATCTTGTAAGTTCAGTTCCTTTAACATGTTTCTGTCCAGTTTGTTGCACTCCTGAGTAGCTTCAGCTCCAATTTCTGCTAGTTTGAGTTATAGTTTTGTTGTATCCAGTTAATGTAGGATTTGTTGTTTATCTTTTGCTTTAATGAGAGTTTATGAAAATAGCAACCATTCGTTTCTTTGTTGTTGATTAGCTGTGTTTGAGCTCTAGCTTTAAAGCCAGGATCATTGCTTGGTTTTCTTTGTCGCTGCCTCTCCTGCAGTAGCTGGGCTTGCTTTCTTTGGGTTTTGGACCTTATTTGGTTTTCTTAGAGTGCTGGTTTTCTGCTTCTGGGTATATTTTGAAACCTCAAGTGTTGAATATGATGTATTTAATGAAAAACTAGAATTATATCTTCTCCGATTTCAAATGTTAAGAGTTCACCTTGAAATTCTCTTTTCGGATTTCTTGTTAGTTGACTAAGTTGATAGGCTGTTTGAGAGATTTACTGTAAAAAATATTCAGTTTTTGTACCATTTCCTTGATTCTTCTTGTCTTGCATCAGTTGGATTAATAATTTGTGAGCCTTAAAATGTTTTCCTCTTTCCCCCCAGTCTTTGTATACTTTTGCACCATATTTGCATTATTTGAGTCAATTCCTTGCACCTATTGATATAGCCTATGCATCAATTGTTGTTCTGAGTTTTCTGCGACGTCAAAGTGAGCATGTTTAGCATTTGTGGTTGCGAGGTTTTTGAGAATTTGGTTAGTTCAAATAATGGGAATCGAAGGCAGCATTGATGCTGTGAAGGGTTAGTTCTGATGTACCTGATTTGAATTCTTCTGTATGTATGTTTCCGTGAGATTAACGAGAGGCTACATGATGCTAATTGGGTTTGCAAATTAATTTGAGAAGCTAACAATTATGAAGATAGAGGGAATAAAATAAAAGAGATGTTAGATAGCATGATAGCTCAAAGGAAGAGAGATCAGTCGGGTTTTAAGCTTTCATCACGCTTTGATCCACTACTTTTCATCTTTATTTTATTTTCGTGTTTGTCCGTTGAATCATTATTCGATCTCCTTTATTTTATGTGATTGACCGTTATCTTCATGGGTAATAATTTGCATGAGTTAAATTTGAATGTTTTTTAGGGAATGGAAAAGGCTGAGGTCCATTAGCGACTATTTTGTTCCATGCTTTAGGATTAAGCTCAGTCTAAATACATGAAACGAGAGATTTAAAAATGGAGCATGAAATGAGATCTTATTTATTTAGTTATTATAATTTTGTTTGCTACTCATGAACTTCGTAGTTTGATTTGGGTCCGTAATTAAAACATCACGACTACGGATACGGTTCCCGTGATGTAGTTGCGATGATTAATTTTGAATTAGCTCTAAATATGAATATCCTAGTGCATTTAGTTGAATAGTTTTGAGGTGTGCCATTCCTACATTTGAATTATATAATCTATGGCCCTCATATTTTATATTTTAGTTACTAAAAATGAATCTCGTAGTTTGCTTTAGGCGCGCAATTGAATTATTACAACTACGGGTACGGTTCCCGTGACGTGGTTGTGATATAATATACAAAACCTTTTTTTAAAAATAATTTGAGGTGTTCCATACACAAATAAAATCCATAATGCATGACCCTCACATAAATACAAAATTAGTATAGAAATGCCCTGAACTTTCGTAGTTTGCTTTAGGTGCGGTAATTAAATAATTATCATATTTATGGGTATTGTTACCGTGACGTGGTCATGACACTTAATTTCTAAAAAACTGGGGGTACATTTATGTGACCCGGCCATAATTTAATCTTGTTATTAAAATAAACATGTTGTAGATCATAGGTATGGTTCGTGTGACACGATTCGCGATGTGTAGTCAAGGTAATTAGTTGTATGATAATTAGATTATTAAAAGCAATTTTTAAAGGGATAAAATGCACATAGATTTCAAAGAAGTTTTAAAATTTAATAAACAGGCCAATAATAACAATTGAGCGACCGTGCTAAAATCACGGAACCTGGGACTGCCTAACACTTTCTCCCGAGTTAACAGAATTCCTTATCCCGATTTTTGTGTTCGCGAACTGTAAAACAGAGTCAATCTTTCATTGATTCGGGATTGGAACCGGTGACTTGGGACACCATAAATTATCCCAAGTGGTGACTCTGAATTTTAAATAAATAATCTCGTTTCGATTGTCACTTAAATTGGAAAAAACTCCCTTAATACTCCTTTCTGGGGGTAGTAAAAAGGAGGTGCGATAGAAGTGCGAGGTGTGATTTCAGTATGCTGATGAAGGGCCAGTATAGAGGACTTGAGGCCGGGTTTTGACTATAGCTTGAGCACAGAGATGTTGATTGTGTGAGCATGTGCTTTTGGACTTATATGTCCAGTAGTGTCCCTATTGGTAGAATTTGTGGTTGGACGGCTATGTAACGAGTATGATATGACTGCAAGAAATGTTCAGATGGTTTGAATCTGAAAAAAAGAGTTTGATTGAGATGTAAATTGGTGCTTGATTTCTGTCTTGATTTGACGTATAATCTCGAGTTATGGGTGTGTTAAAAGGACCTCTCATGTTGTTTAATTGTGGAGTGAAGTAGATTTTTCATGTCTTGTTGATGAATTCAGAATCAGGTTGACTAAGTATTTGTGTAGTAGTTGTGACTGTGGAAGGGTATAGAAAGATGCCAGTTTGAGGCTAAGTAGGTGGGTTATCTCCTGAGGGGTGTCCTAAGGTTGTGTGATTCTTATGTGGTGTTGTTGAGAGTCCTCTTTTATCAGTGAATTATATGTAGTGCAATTTGGGTCTGGTATCGCTTATGAAAGTTGGCTTGACTATTACAAGAATGAATGCAAGATTTGTAGATGATTTGAAATAGTAGATAGTTTGTGTTGCGTTAACTTATTAAGGATTCAGTTGAATTTCACTGCGGTATTGTGGCGGTAATGGTGTATTAGTTTATCATATGCTTTAGCCAAGTGGGGGACTCTGCTATCGAAGAATTAATTGCATGGTTATGTGTGGTATTGATTTCGATTTGAAGTATATTATGAATCAGTTATGACTTGAAGAGGTCGAGATTGGGGGTGACTCGAGTAAAGAAATTTTTAGATATGCGTTGTATTATGCTTTATGGATATATGAGAAACATTGGATGATTGAGTTGTTATTCAAAAAAGATGTAGCGTGCATGAAGTAGGGATTCACTCGGTTGGTTAGAATAGTGGATTACTTCCTCGGGTGTTGTGTGCTAATGGGGCACAGGTCATTCGGTTCGTTGGATCAGTTTAATTGAGATCTAAATATAGTGGAAGACTCTCAAGAATAGTTCTAATGGATGCAACATTTAAATGTGGCAATTGAGAATTTTGCGGATTTGTACATGGCTAGAATTGAAGAGTTACATTGGATAGTGTTGAGACTCACAGTATTGCTATATCATTGTGGATTCTATATTTCAGTATCAGGAAGGTAAAATAAACAACTTTAAATTCACAGGTCTCTTCAGAGTGAGTATCTCGGTTGTGGTGCTTGTAGGGTGCCTAAAAGAGCATTCAGTCGCTTATGAGCCTTAAGGCGGTGTAATTTTATGCTTGGGTCTCGTGTGGTGAGTCTTGATTGAGGATTGTGGTATTATGGCGAGGAGAAGTATTAATTGGAAGGAATTTTGGAAGGAACTCAAAGAGTTAGGACAATTTGGTAACGAGTTAGATCAGCATGGTAACAGATGTTATTAGCTCTTTTAGTTCTTTTTATGTAGTGAGTTTCTATAGGTGTTTTGTGGCGATACTCTTAGGTTTTGATGGTCTGCATATCTTGGTTGAGTTAGAGGGATTCAGTCCTGACGGTTTGGTTTTGTGCAAATGGGATTTAGAGAGTTCTTGATGGTTTCTACCATGGTTAGAGATGTATATTTCCTACTGGCATGAGGAGCATGTGATGTATAGTGATTTTCTCCTGGATGGGATCAAATGGAAAGTTTTTAGCTAATTAAGTATGTAGTTTCTTGTGATTCGGAGTGGATTACGAAGTTCTCGTATTTTTTGTATGATTGAATGGTTTATGCGGTGTGTTGTGTAAGATTGAGATTTGCATGTGCAAGGTCACAGTTTAGTTTTGAAGGGAAGGTCATGAGTCCTTAGGCAGCATGGATAGTTTTAGATGACTAGGTAAATGATATTACTATCTGGTATGGCTTGATGAGAGCATACGTTTCAGAAAGAGGGAATGTGGTTTGATTTATGGATACTTTATTAGTTTTGTGGAACTCTCCTGGTTGATCGACTGCTGATGTTCAAATTTTGCTTTGTGGCACAGAAGAATTATAGAAGTATTCCTCGTGGGGTGATCATGTATTGGATAAGTGTTAGACATTCAGGCGGCAAAGTTGAGATCAGATATGGTGATTCATGTATTCGATGGATCTGGAGACTGGGGGTTCTCATGAGTAGATATTTTCGTGGTTGTGGGCTGGGAAAATATAGCCAAGGTTAGTCATAGGGTAGTATGTGTTGTGATCTAGTCACTATGGACTTTCGGAGGGTTATCTATCTATTGTGGGTGACCATAGTTGATTTGGGGTTCATTAGTAGGCCCAATATAGATGTGTGTTCTACATTGGGTCAGATTTGTTGACTCCAAACTGCTATTGTTGAGGGATGTGTCATTCGGCTATTGTTGAATTTATTCGTGTTCTGAAATGATCTATGAGTTACTCTTCTATGTTACGAGGAATTGTGATTCGTTGGTTATATGCACACATGGTGCGGTTCTATTTGGGCCTTATAGCGGAAATAGTATTTGGGTATTGTGTGATTTATTGCGTGTTGGCTATGTTCATTCCGGAAGGTGGCATCGTGTTATTTGCTCTCCGTGGTTATGATAATGCACTTTGGGGAAACTTGATGTCGAGTCGAGAATGGTTGTTGATTTTGAGACAGGTGGCTTGAGGTATATGTTATGGGCGAGTGTTTGGATGGGGTCACGCATTGCAGCGAAGTTATGTTGAGGTATGAACCTCTGTGTTAGATTCGGGTGATGGTCCTACAGTGTGTGATGGATTTTCGGCATTTCATTGTGGTAGCACTTGTTAAGTTTGCGGGATAGTTCTCCCGTTTGAGTCATTTTTTTCTATGATTTGAGTGCATTTAGAATGTTGCTTATTGGTGCTCGGGTTGCACGGGTTGTGGCTTTAGATTGTATTGATGTATCGTGTCTCTAGAGTGGTCGTGCTGGATGGAATCAGGTTATTGGACCTAGAATGGATACTATCGGAATTGATTACAGCATGGTCGGAAGGATAATATCGAAAGTCGGCTTAGAAATTTGCTATAGTTCCTATCGAAAGTGAGGGAGTTCCACAACTTGTTGGTCTAACGAATGGATTTGAGTTTCTGTGTGTTTATTTCATCATTGGCAGTATATGAAGGTGTTAGAATGAGGCTTTGGTTGATACGAGGTTTATTACCAGCATTGGTCTATTTTGAGCAGCTACTGTGATTAGAAATTATCGCTATGAGTATCTGAGTTTTGAAGTACATCATGTGATTACACCTTGGGTTACGGATATGGCTTGATACAGCTTTTTTAGACTTATACAGTGTGTAGATGCGAGATTCTAATCTTATAGAAAATTTCAGATGTTGGAAATTGGGTTGTAAGACTTATGGGCTAGGTTGGACTAAGAAATTTCAGTCATATTGTGTTATCAAACCTATACGGGATAGGGCGATGAGGGTTCACCCCCGGGTATGTGCATGGTAAGGTTACATTGCGGTTGATGGCTTTGAGAACAACTTTGGGCACGTTCGAGGACGAATGTATGTTTAAGTGGGGGAGAATGTAACGACCTGACCGGTCGCTATGAGCATTTGCACTTCGCTCGATTGTTTGGGGGCATGAGTAGCTCCATATGATGTATTATAACTTATGTGAATCGTCGGCTTTGGTTTTCAGGTCATTCGGAATTGATTTGGAAGAATGATTCTCAGCTTGAAGCTTTAAATTTGAAAGGTTTCACCGGGAGTGACTTTTTGATATCAGGGTCAGATTTCGATTCCAGAAGTTGGAGCAGATCTGTAATGTCAAATGTGACTTGTGTGCAAAATTTGAGATCAATCGGACGTGATTTGATAGGTTTCGGCATCGGTTGTGGAAGTTTCAAGTTTCAAGTTCATCGATTTTGAATTGGCGTGCGATTCGTCGTTTCGATGTTGTTATGTGCGTTTTGAGGCCTCGAGTAGGTCCGTGTTATGTTATGAGACTTGTTGGTATGTTTGGACGTGGTCCCGAGGGGCTCAGGCGTGTTTCGGATTGATTTTGGAGCATTTTGGAAATTTTGGCAAAGGTTTATTATTGTTGGCTCTGGTGTGACCGCACCTGCGGCTTGTTTGCGCAGGTGCGATGGTCGCAGAAGCAATAGTAGAGCCTTAGAAGCAGCGAGTGGCATAGAAGTAAAGGTTGTTGGCGAACCTGTGTGTGCGCAGAAGTGGGGGGTATCCGCAGGTGCTGAAGTGTCAATCTACAAGGGCTTCGCTGATGCCGGGCATCATCCGCAGAAGTGGAGGTTGCAGATGCGACATTTTAACTGCAAACGCGGAATAGCTACGCAAAGTTATAAAAATAGAGGTTTTGGTTCTTTCTCCATATTTGAGATGTGGGACTCGGATTGAGGCGATTTTTGAAAAATTTCATCAGAAGGATTGGGTTCTCTACTTCGTTTTTGTTACATTTCATGAATCTATCTTCATTTTTGGAAATTGGTTGATGAATTTTAAAGAGAAATTGGGAGTTTTGGCTTAAAGTTTCATAATATGAATTTTTGAGTTTTGAATACTGATTTGGAGTCGGATTTGAGTGAAACTAGTATGGTTGGACTCGTAATTGAATGGCTTGTTGGATTTTGTGAGTTTTGTCGGGTTCCGAGGTACTGGCTCGCATGTGAGTTTTTGGCCGGATTTGGGATTTAATTTAGGATTCGATCTTTATCATTTCGAATTGTTTACTTGGGCTTTATCTTATGTATTTGAGCTGTTTTTGGCTAGTTTTGAGTCGTTCCCAGGTCGCTACGTGCGTGATGGCATTTTTGGAGTATCGCTTGGCTTGCTCGGTATTAGAATTTGCTTGTTCAAGATAAGTAACTCTTCTAAACTTAGTGCTGAGGATATGAAACCCCAAATTACGTGTTGTGTGATTGGTATTGAGGTGACACACATGCTAGGTGACGGGCGTGTGGGCATACACCCTATGAATTATGACTCCGTTGTTTTCATGGCACTGTATAGTGACCCTATTTTGCTGATATCTGTGTTTTCACCATGCGATAAAGTAACTGAGCTGTCAATCATGCTAGATATCATGTTTAGGCTTTATGTTGATATTGTTAGGACCCAAAGTGGTCATTGCTTGCTTTCATCTTACTGATTTCATTGATATTTTGTATTCAGTTATCTTCATGCATTCATATCATATTTCAGTCTCAGTTGTTATTTATTGATACATCATATCATTGTTTCGAGTTAGCTTTCATGACACTGTGAGCCCGTGGGTGAGACTAGAGAGATTGATGACTGAGTGAGGCCGAGAGCCAGATTATAAGTGACAGTTATGGGATCGGACTGCGCATGGGCTGAAGGAGCCCCTCTGGAGTCTACACACACCCCCAGTGAGCGCGGTTGATTATATTGAGGGATGGATCTTCCCTGGACATGGATCTTGTCCGAAGCATTTATAGACCTGGAGATGGATCTTCTCAATAGGGCCGGATTGGCCTTCCTCGCTACTGAGTGACTGATGGTCGGTGATGTATATATTCCGTTATGGATCTTCCCTGGGTTGTATGGGCGATATACAGTATACCGTGTGGTTGAGCATGATGAGTGGAAAGTGTGAGGTAGTGAAATTGGGTACTCTGAGAGTCTGAGTACATGATTCATCTCTGAGATACATGGAATTGGCATGTATACATGACATACAGGCATAGAGATACATTTTTCATCATGATGTACGGTATCACGTCATTCATGACTTTTACACACATTGATATGTGGGTGTAGACAGGTATTTCACACTTGTTATCTAGAAAGAAAATGAAACATCTTATCTTTTGTGAAAAGGATTTTTGGGAAAAATTATAGTTTTCAAACTATCTCATATTTTTCGACATTTCGGTAAAGGACTTGGGTTTTCACTATTATTCTTGAAAATCGAAACTATTTACGGAAAATTGTAAAAATGCTAAGCATTTTATTTGTGAGTTGCTTCTTTATTTATGTGATTTACATTGTTATGAATTGTTGTTGGCTATTGGTGTTGGTTCCGACCATGTTCCAGCTCGTCACTACTTTCAACCTAAGGTTAGGTTTCTTACTTATTGAGTACATGGGGTCAGTTGTACTCATATAACACTTCCTGCACATTGCGTGCAGATTTCGGATGTCGATGTTGTTGTGTTCGATGGGAGCTGGATTGGAAGATGTACCTGCGCCCTTGTTGTAGCTGCCTCTTGTTCATGGTAGCCTTAGATTTTAAAACTTTGCTTATGTACTTCTCAAACAGAAGATGCATTTACTTCATATCGACTTTGTAAATTCTATTCTTTGAAGCTCATGATTTGTAATACCAGTCCTTGGAAAATGTATAAGATTTAGATAATTCTTCCATTTAATTGTCTTATCAATATTATTGAAATTGAATAGTTATTAGTTGGCTTACCTAGCGGGTTAGGTTAAATATGATGCAAATTCCCTTCGAAACATGAGAGTTGTCTTTGGACGGTGAAGATAATGTTCTTGGACCATGAAGTCCCGGGCCATGAATCATGCAATAAGGGATTTACAGGCCATGAAATGATGTCCTAGGTCCATGAGGATGGTGCCTCCGGATAATGATTCCTTTGAATAATGATGTGCAATATTGAGAGATCCTCAGGCCATGGAATGGTGTCTTCCGGCTATGAGGATGATGCCTTCAGACTATGACGCCTTTGGACAAAATGGTGATGTTTCAGCCCATGAGATGCAAAGATATGATTCTTGGTTGTATGCGCAATAAAACAAGACAAAGCGTAGTTTTGTGTAAGATTAGGGCAGTGCTTTAGCCCCAGGCGAATAGAGGATACTGCTAGGTCTTAAATAGCGTAATGGATATAGCATTTGGTCTTATGCAAGGATAAGGCAATTCTTAACCTTAGGCAATTGAGGAGGCAGTGCTTAGCCTCATGCAGGAAGAGGCAACGATGCTTAATCTCGATGTAAGGAAAGGCAATGCTTAGCCTTATGCAATTACGGAGGCCATGCTTAGCCTCATGCAAAGAATAGGAGACAGTGCCTAGTTTCAATGCAAGGAAAGGCAGTGCTTAGCCTTATGCAATTAGGGAGGCAATGATTAGCCTCATGCAAGAAGAGGAGATAGTGCTTAGTCTCGATGCAATGAAAGGCAGTTCTTAGCCTTATGCAATCAGGGAAGCAATGCTTAGCCTCATGCAAAGAATAGGAGACAATTCTTAGTCTCGATGCAAGGAAAGACAGTTCTTAGCCTTATGCAATTAGGGGACAATGGGAGAGTAAAGTATTTCTTAGATAAGGATGCTTGCACTAGATAATTTGTTGTCTTGAAGGCAGTGTCTTGATGTATCTGCGAGTATCGTTGTCTTATTGTGCCTGCATTCAAAGAAAGATTATGACTTCTGCGGGGGAGGTTGGTTCGCGCTCTCGTCCTCTGCTTTGCCTTTTCTTCTATCTTGAGATCTTGTTTGAGTTACTCTGCGTAACATCTGGCTGCCATAGAAATAAAGTTTTCAAAAAATATGCATGCATTTGATAAATATAGTTGTTTAAAATGTAGTAGTATGCGTAATTTAGATGAACCGATGATTGTGACAAATTTTGGGGACATTGCAACCTCTTTGCCTTAGAATTTGAGGTTCCCCTCAAAATTCTTCCCCAGTTTAAATGCAATACTTTGGTTGTTTCGTGTATGACTAAGTTGGCTGAACTTGCTCTAGAATTTTGAGGGTCCTCCCCAAAATTCTGCCCCAGTTTCTTGATCATGGCAAAATGAAGATTTTATTAAGATGTGACCGAACCCATAGGGCTGCCTACGTATCCCCTCTTAAACGGGAATTAGGTCAAGCATAGTTAAGTTACATCAAATGAAGAAATGTAAGCAATCCTAAACATAGCATCTCTTGACTGCGTCTGAGTTGATAGGTTTTGGCCAAATTTCTCCGTCCATTTCTACAAGTATAAGTGCTCCTCCTATTAGTACTCGGTGAACCATGTAGGGACCTTGCCAATTGGGTGAAAATTTCCCTTTAGCTTCGTCTTAATGCGGGAAGATTCATTTTAGTACCAATTGCCCCTGCGTGAATTGCCTTGGCCTGACTTTTTTGTTGAAAGCTCTTGTCATTCTGTTCTGATAGAGTTGATCGTGATATACTGCATTCATTGTCTTTCCTTCAACGAGGGCAATTGTTCATAATGGCTTTGTACCCATTCTGCATCACTGAGCTCGTCTTCTTGTATGATTCTTAGAGAAGGGATTTCTACTTCGTCCAGGATAACCGCTTCAGTACCGTAAACCAATAAATAAGGAGTTGCCCCAGTCGATGTATGAACCGTGGTACGATATCCAAGCAGAGAAAATGGTAGCTTCTCATGCCATTGTTTGTAATTATATACCATTTTCCTCAATATCTTCTTGATGTTTTTGTTGGCGACTTCTACGTCTCTATTCATTTACGGCCTATATGCTGTGGAATTCTTATGCTTGATCTTGAAAGTTTCACAGATAGCCTTCATTAAATCACTGTTAATATTGGTAGCGTTGTCAGTGATGATTGACTTTGGAACCCCGAATTGACAAACAAAGTGATCCCGAACAAAATCTACGACGACCTTCTTAGTTACAGCCTTGTAGGATGTGGCTTCAACCCATTTTGTGAAATAGTTTATGGCCACCAAAATATGAGTTTATGTCCATTTGAAGCAGCGGATTCGACCGAGCCGATAACATCCATGCCCCAAGAGGAGAAAGGCCAGGGTGCACTTGTTGCATTGAGTTCATTGGGTGGTACTCGTATCATATCAGCATGTATATTGGTGACACTTCTAGACATACTTGATGTAATTTGTGTCTATGGTCATCCAGAAATATCCTGCTCTTAGTATTTTCTTGGCTAAAATAAAGCCATTCATGTGCGGTCTGCAAGTCCGGCATGTATTTCCTCGAGCAGCCTGGATGTTTCCTTGGCATCAACACACCGTAGTAACCCTAGGTCAGGAGTCCTTCTGTACAGAATTCCTCCGCTTTGAAAGAAGTGGTTGGCTAACCTTCGGAGTGTACGTTTCTGAGTATGAGTTGCGTGCTCCAGATATTCTCCTTTTACCAAGTATTCTTTGATGTCATGGAACCATGAATTTCCATCACTTTCTTCTTCAACATGAACACAATAGGCTGGTTGCTAATGAATTCCTATTGGGATAGTGTGACAACCCGGCCAGTCATCTTATGAGTTACCACTCTGTTTTCCCCATTTCTGCTTCTTATTTCTTTGTCTATTGGTTCTATATGTTATCGTGTTGATTGGTTCGGGTTCATAAAGGATTTGGTAATGTTTGAGGCACTTAGTCTCTTTTGAGGAAGTTTAAGTTGGAAAAGTCAATGAGATGCTGACTTATGTGTTAGAGGGCTCGGATGTGAGTTTCGATGGTTCGGTTAGCTTCGGGAGGTGATTTGGGACTTAGGAGCTTGATCGGAATGAGTTTTAGAGGTCCGGAGTAGATTTAGGCTTGAATTGGCGAAATTGGATTTTTGGCGATTTCCGATTGATAGGTGAGATTTTGATATAGGGGTCGGAATGGAATTCTGAAGTTGCAGTAGTTTCGTTGTGTCATTTGGGATGTGTGTGAAAAATTTCAGGTCATTCGGACATGGTTTGGTTGGGTTTTTTATCAAAAGCGTAATTTAGAAGATTTTGGAAACTTAGGCTTGAATCTGATGTGTTTTGGTTGATTCGATTTTGTTGAGGTGTTTTGAAGATTGGTATAAGTTTGAATAAGGTTGTGGGATATGTTGATGTTTTTGGTTGAGGTCCCGGGGGCCTCGTGGTGATTTCGGATGATTGACGGAGAGTTTGAGATTTTTGGTGAAGCTGCAGATTTTCTGCTTCTGGTATTTCCGCACCTGTGGATTGGGACTGTAGGTGCGATGCTGCAGATGCGAGGAAAGGACCGCAGAAGCGGTCAAGAAGGAGAAGGGCAGGAGCCACAGATGCGGTGGGCTAAACGCACCTACGATGGCACAGGTGCGGCTACTTGGTCGCAGATGCGATTTTGGACTTTTAAGTGAAAGCCGCAGAAGCAGCTCATTGACCGCAAATGTGGTACCGTAGAAGCGGAATCTAGGCCGCAGGTGCGGAATCCCTGGGCCAGAAGGTTTATATTGTTTCCTTCGCGAAATTTTGCTAAATTCTCCATTTTTGAAGACGGAAAGCGAGTTAGGACAGTGATTTCAAGGGAAGATCAAAGGGAATCAGTTGGGTAAGTTCCATAAGCTTCATTATTTGGGTTTATGATCATTTTTTCATTGTTTAATCATGGTATTAGTGGAGATTAAGAAAGAAAAATTAGGGATTAGGGCTTGAGATTAAGAGACTTTAAAATGGGAATTTGAGAGGTCATTTGGACTCCGATTTCAGTGTTCTTGGTATGTATGGACTCGTGGAAGGATAAAGATTCCATTGATGTGATTTTTATTGAGTTTTGAGACGTGGTTTCGGGGGTCGGGTTTGGCCAATTTCGAGATTTTTGGTATAATTTGATTATTTTCGCTTGGGCTTCGTTCTCTTAGCATATTTTGACGCTGTGATTCTGATTTTGGATAGATTCGATGTGAGTGGAGGCCGATTCGAGGGGAAAAGGCATCGCGGAGTAGTATTTCCATCGGTTTGAGGTAAGTAACCATTGTAAATCTGGAACTGAGGGTACAAAACCCCGGTATTCGAATTGTTTTGATAAATGCGGTGACGCACATGCTAGGTAATGAGCGTGTGAGCGTGCACCGGTAGGGATTCTGACTTGGTCCGTCCCGTAGTGACTATTAAGCCGCATATTTGATTTGAAACCTTGTCATATTCCGTACTTTAGTCATTATACTGTATTATGGGTTGTATGCCATGTTTGGGGCCTTGTGCCGACCTGTTGAGACTCTTAGGGGCATTTTTACTATTTTTTCCTCACTCTACTTATTTGAAAGCATATCCTCAGTCATGTTTTACCTATTTATTGTTAAAAATTGTTTTTATCACTCTACTTCTTAAATGTGAGGATTGTTTGGACTAAGTTCCCTAATTTCTATTGTTGTGCCCTGAGAGAGGTTGAGAACTTAATGGTGAGGATATTTATATATGTATGAATTATGGATCGGGCTGCACGCCACAGCGATACTTATATGGATCGGGCTACACGCCACAGCGATATATATTGGATCGGGCTGCGCATCGCAGCGATATGACGATTGGGCTATAGGAGCCCCTCCGGAATCTATACACCCCCCAGTGAGCGTAGTCGACTATAAACTATGGATCAGGATACACGCCCCAGCGGTTACTATGATTATTACCATTATGAGATATTAATGAGCCTGAGTGCTGAGTGTGAGTACTGAGTGGCAAGAGCTGAGTCATGAGTGATTAAGAGATTGCCCGAGAGGCTATATTCTGAGTGATATCTTGCCCAAGGGGCCCATTTATGATATTTTCACTGCTTTCACTCATCTTTTTAAAATAAGCCTCTATTGATGAATTGCTAAGTAAATGATTTCAAGTATTCCAAATGAAACTGGATATTTTATGACGAAACTGGTTTTATCAAGTATTCCAAATGAAACTGGAGATTTTATGACGAAACTAGTTTTAAACTGTAGAGTTTGATCTATTATCCTGTTGTTTACTCCTTTATATGATTTTAACTGCTCGTCACTGCTTTCAGACCTTATTTACTTTAGTTACTTACTGAGTTGGCGTACTTACGTTACTCCTTACACCGTGTGTGCAGATTCAGGTGCCCAAGCGGCAGAGTGAGAGTCCTCAGCGTTATCAGAGTTTGCCGAAGACTGCAAGGTAGTTGCATGGCGTCTGCAGCCCTGCTTTCTTCCTCTATCCTTGTTTTTCCGCATTTTAGACTTGTTTTGTATCAGACAGTCAGATTTGTATATGTTAGAGGCTCTAGACTTGTGACACCATATGTTTGGGCTGTATTGGTTTAACATTATATTGATTTCCGTACCTTTTGGCTATTTTGTTCACTTCTTATGAAAATTGAGGCTTTAAACCTGTGTTAGAAAAATGGTTTTATAAAAGGTATTTGTTGTAGTTAATGGTTTGGTTTGGCTTGCCTAGTAATGTGATAGGCGCCATCACGATCGGGTATTTGGGGTCGTGACAAGTTAGTATTAGAGCCTAGGTTATATAGGTCTCGCGGTCATGAGCCGGTTTAGTAGAGTCTCGCGGATCAGTACGGAGACGTCTTTACTTATCCTCGGGAGGCTGCAGAACATTTAGGAAAAAACTTCACATTCTTGGAATTCTTATCGTGAGAATCTGTTGATCCGAGTACTAAACTTCTGTTATTCCATTCTTTCACAAATGGTGAGGACATGTGCTACCGGGCAGGATGGATGACCACCAGTACCACCAGCTGGGGCCACTAGAGGCCGAGGACGCGTTTGAGGCCGTGGTATGGGCAAAGCAGCTAGGGCAGCACCTGCAGATCCACTAGCTGCCCCAATTCAGGATCAGCTTCCAGTTGTGGATGCTATAGCAGCACCAGCTCAGGCACCAGCTGTGCCCATTGTGATTCCAGTCCTTTAGGAGGTTTTAGCTCATATTTTATCAGTGTGTACCGGTTTGGATCAGGCAGTCTTAGTTACTACAGCCGTAGCTACTTCTCAGGCCGGGGGAGGCACCCAGACTCATGTTGCTCGCACACCTGAGCAGGTTGTGCAGGGACTTCAAACACTGGGGGCACCTCCAGCCTAGCCGGTTGCATCAGCTCAGGAGTATGTGGTACCATTTATGTCGGACGACGATCAGCGTCGACTAGAGAGGTTTGGTAGACTTCAGCCTCCGACTTTCAACGGTGCAGAGGGCGAGGATTGCCAGGGTTTCTTGGATAAGTGCCAGAGGATGCTTCGTACAGCTGTTGATACCCAATTTTTCCCTGAATATTTTTAACATGCAAAATACTTTCAAATAACATATGTATGCATATATATATATATATATAGCCCTATTTTAAAGATTTTAAAGATTTTTTAAATCAATTTATTGCCCTATTTTATCTAGAAAAATTCAATAATTATTTTAAAAATTATCATTTTGGTGATTCATTTATTGAATTTTCATATTTATGCTAAAATATAGCTATTATAATTTTTACATATTTTTACAAATTTATCTAGTATTTGTTAAAGCTAAATTGCATATAATTGCAATATTAGCCGCTTTTTGGATTTAATTACGTTTATATTTATAAAAATTAAGTCCAGTATTTTAATTTGATAATTATATACTATTAGTCATATTAGTACCTTTAATTTATTTTCAAAAATTATTTTACTATTTTTTATAAATCAAATAAGGAAAAATGGCTATTCAAATGTTAGCCCAATTTCATTTCAATTATAGCCCCAATTCGGACCCCAATTTAATTCAATTTAAACCCAATTTTACCCTGACCCAATTCCTATTCAAACCGACCCATGAACCTTTTAAACAACTCGCCCGGATTCCCGTTTAATCCTCTTTCCTAAATTAATTCCCAACTACTCCCAAACCCTAACCATTTCTTACCTACAGCCGCCTCTGAATCCCCCTTCTCTCTCAATCGTCTCTCAAGCCCCTCTCAAACCCTAGCTGCCGCCCTCAACTACCACCTGAAAACATCCGAAATCCATGGCTTCCAAGACCATTGGAGGCCTGTATCCACCTCCTTTGGCCTCTACGTGCCCGATTATTATGGTTTCAAGGCCAGATCATGAAAGAACTTGGTTCAGACCTGGGTTGATTTCAGTTTATGGTTGTTCTCCAGTCATCTCTGATCTTCCCACGGCCAGCTATGGCTATTCAAGTTTGATTCTTGACTCACCTGCTTAGATCGATGGTCTTCAAAGCCTTTCTCACTATTTGGGGTTCTTCTGAAACCCTAACCTTTAAGGATCTTCCAATTTCTTTTAGATCTGTTTTAGATCTGTGTTTGCTCTAAACTTTTAAATAATTTTCCTCAAAGTTTTTTCTAAGACTCTACCTTCAAACCCTTTATCCTTTCCGATTAGGTTTTCTGTTAAGTTGTTTAACACGTTTTGCTATGTTTCCTTATGCCATTTTTCTACTTGAGTTTGCTTGTTAAGGGCCTTAACTCCTTTCGAGGTTTCCGATTCTATTTTTGTTAGTATTTGTTCAATTTATTTGTTTATCATCTATGGACTCGATTGGTGGTAAAAACCCTAAAATTTTGGGTTCATTTGAGTTTTGAGACCATTTGCTATGTGATTTACTTGTTCATCATCTCTGAATCCGATTTACAAGCTGTTTTACCTGTTTGAAGTTACTCGATAGGATTCGAAATCCTTTTTGTTTCAGCATCTATTTCTTTATGTGATTTGGTTTCTTGCAATCATTGAAACTAGACTACACTTTTCAGAAAGGGCCTTTTTTTTTACTTGACCCTTTTGCATGCTTCTGATACTCTCTCTTTTCTCTATCACTAAGCTAATGAAGTTGGCCTATATGACTACCATGTTTCGATAGTTCACTGTCTACTAACTTTGTGATTATTATTGCATGCTCCTTCTCTTTGCCATAGTTTAGCCTCACATGCCTAATGTTTTGTGCACTTTATTTATATGCTAAAACAGGACTCATGGTTCTCTCTTTGATTGACTCTAAGCTCCTTGTTTCTGGGCTTGATTTGAAAACTTTCCTTAGACTTTCGATTCTCCTATTTTAACTTGGTTTATTTGCTTACTCATGGGAACCCATGTTACTCTCCTTAAATCAGTGATTTCGAAATCCTTGATTCCCCGATTTACTATGTACTGATTGTAAGCACGTGATTTTTGCTTCACGGACAATCGCTCCAAAAGAAAATAAAAATAGTGGCAAAAGGCTTCGCTGTACAATTTTTCGGTCTTTCCGTGACATGTTTTGTTAGTCGTTTGTGAGTCTGTCCATTTTGCATCTAGTCATTATCAAACAAAAATACAAAAAATATATGTGGCGTTAAAAGAAAATTCAAAAATATAAATATATGTGCATCGTCCGTTTTAGGTTGTGATTTAACTTACTTGGTATGATAATTATGTTGAAATGCCATATTGTTATTTGTTTTAATTTCATTTGTTTTATTAGTTATTTTTATTTTTATTTTTCTTTAAATTGGAAAACAAAAGAAAGTTGAAATCAATTTGGGCCCAGGCCAAAAAAATAAGACAAAAACAAGCCCAAACCAACGATCTGACCCGGTCCAGACCAGGCCTGCCCAGGCACCTCCTGAAACGACGTCGTTTCAGGCAAATCAATCTGAGCCGTCCGTCCCAGCCGATCCAACGGTTCAGGACCTCTTTCAGCGACCCATGTTCAAACCCGACCCAAATAACCAGCCTGACCCAACCCCTCACTTAAACCAAACGACCCCGTTTAACTGCCAAACGACCCCGTCTCATTTCTCAGCATCAGATCCAAGCCGTTGAGATCATCTGATCTAACGGCTCAGATCCAATCCCATAGACCATATATAAACCTTCCCTTATACCCACGCCCCCTATACCAACACCCCACCCCTTCGTCCCCAAGTCGAACCCGGACCTCCCATTAGAAACCCTAGCCGCCCTCGTCTCCCTCGCCATTAAAGCCGGCGGCACGAACGCCGGTGACCACCTCCTGAACACCCTAGGACCACCTCACTGTCCTGAACACGAATCCACTAACCACGAGCCTCGAATCACTTTCGTTCGTCTCGAATCTTCATTTGAAGATTTGAGTCGAACCCGGATCTATGCCAAACCACCCCATCTTCATACCAGACACTCCCCTGACCTTCCTCGTGACCAAACCAAGCTTGGTTTGGTCCGAATCTACCCACAACTCCCTAAAAATCAGATCTGGAAATCCAGACTTTAGAACACATGCACCTGGGGAATCCGGCCGGTTTGGACATGGGTTTGAGGTCTAATAGACCTTAATCAAGGTGTTCTCATGTGAGAACACCCTGATTAAAGTTTGTTCGGCCTCAAAAGTTCGAAGTCGAGTTTGATTTGGGTCCGTTTGATTTCAAACTTTTTCAGTAAGTTTCCTTTTCTCTTTGTTTGGTTCTAATTAAGTTGTCAGCATATTTCTTTGTGTTTGTTTGTTATTTTGTTATTTTTCATTCGGATTTCTTCCATCTCTGTTAAAGGCCTTTTATTTGGCCAATTGTCTTCTGTTTGTGTTCTGAATATACCCTGTGATATACGTGTTCATCAATTAGATTAATCGTCAAACGAGTTTAATTCATATAAGTTCCCAGTGTTTGAACAAATTTGTCTGAGGTCATTCGGGACTCTATACGTGTTGTTTATATGAACGATTGATTGTTATGTGTTACGATTAATATAGTCGAGTCGATATATGTCGTCAATTAGTTTCAATCGTTAATGGTAACAACTTGATTCGTATTGCTTATTTCTGCTGTGATCGTATTTGAGTCCCATTAGAAACTGAATTGTATTGCCTATTGATTTTGTTCAAATCGAATTAAAGAACATCTAGGGGAAAGGTTATAATGGCAGATTCAGACTTTGATTTTAAAACCCGATGCCATTTGGTTTAGACCGTGGGCAGCATGTGTGTGGTTAGCTTTAAGGAATTAAAATAATTGGACAGCATGTGCTGTCAGATTATATTCCTGCTGCCCATACTTTGGTTAAATAAACAAGTGATCAGTACACTTTAACAACCAAAAAGAGAGAGGGGCTGTCAGGGATTTCATGGGAGCTTGGTTATTTAAAACAAGTGAGTGGAAAAACAACAGGGGGGGGCAATTTTGAGTTGTAAAACAGACTGTAAAGTGTTAAGGTTAGGCTATAAAAGAGGAGACCTTCCATTAGAAAAGGGGGTTGATTTTTTTCGAGTCTTGAGAGAGTCTGTGAGTAAGAAAACTGGAAAAGGAAAAAACAGGAATAAATTTCAGAACATTGTGAATGAGTATTGTCTAGAAGAAACTGTGTAAGAATCCAGTTTGATCAGGTTGTCTTCGTGGCTTTGCTTTTTCTGTCGTTTGCCAAGCTTTCTTGTGGTCATTGGATTTCTGTTGCTGTTACATTCAACATTCTGGGCTGTTATTTCCTACTCTATTTACTGGGATTGTCCATTTGTTGTTCGACTCTTTGCTGAGCTTCATCATCGTTGTTGCTGTGTTGTTGCTGTGTTGTTGCTGTGAATCTGTTGTGCTGTTGTTTGCTGTGTACTATTCAGCTGATCCTTTTCCTTCTTATTTTGTTCCTCTATACCAGGTACACAACTAATACTGTCCATGTAATTTGAAAGTCGAGCATGAATACAAAAGGGAAGATTTGAAGACATCTATGTCCACATGTAGTTGCTATATAGATGATTATGTAGTGTGTAATGGTTTACAATCTTGTTTGGGTATTGGATTTGGTCCTTTCATATAGTGAATACAAAAAATGTAGTATGGTTTAATATCATATGTTGGTTAGGTTAACAGACAAAAGGATTGGCAGTATACTAGGCTATGTCTTGAAAAAATTAGTTGTGTTTTGCAATTAGCGTTCTCCTTTAATGCATGTCAAAGAATAAAACTATCCGCCTTAGTTAATTTTCATTCTCTTTTGATAAACTGCCTCGTTATAATTATCAAGCCACACCCTTATCACAATTAGCACAAGTCCGCACCCCTCAACCTTATGAAGGTCGAGCCCAGGTCAAAACAGACCAAACAGACCCGCCTCGGATAAACAGTGGCCCAGGTCTGGCCCATCCCGCATGATCTGGATTTGGGCCCATAATATTCGATCAGCTGTCCGTATGCATGGTCATGTTTCCTTATTCTGTAAAAACGTTTCGGATCCTGCTGTAAATAATCTGCAAGCATGTAAATAATTAAGAGATTTTCTTTTATTTTAGAGACGAACTTAATAGGAAATATAGTCATTATAGGTTTATCCTTTAAAAATAAAAATGAGACGAGCCTCGACAAACAAAAAATGTAGAATCTGCGGGGCCCTCTAAATGTATATATTAAATACTTAGATTCCGGGACGGGCCGTTTAGCAAATTTCACGGCCCTTCCTAAAATAATAACGCGATAGTCTTTTAGGCGCGTGTTTAATAATTTACTTTCTTAAAACTTGGGGTGTGCATTTCATGCGACCCAAATCCAAATCCCAAAACGTCAAATAAGATATGTTCCGGATTGTGGGTGCATTTCATGTGACGCAGTCCAAAGACATGTTTTAAGCGACGTTCACATTCCTAATAATAATAATTAATAAAGTGGTTAAAAGATAAAATTTGCACATGGTTCATAATTGTATTAAACATCAGATAAACAAGCCGAATATAACAGTTGAGCGACCGTGCTAGAACCACGGAACTCGGGAATGCCTAACACCTTCTCCCGGGTTAACAGAATTCCTTATCCGGATTTCTGGTATGCAGACTGTAATATAGAGTCATTATTTTCCTCGATTCGGGATTAAAATTGGTGACTTGGGACACCCTAAATCTCCCAAGTGGCGACTCTGAAATAAATAAACAAATCCCGTTTCGATTGTCCTTTAATTGAAAAAACTCCCCCTGCGCCTGCGGGTGCGGAAAAAGGAGGTGTGACAGCTCTGGCGACTCTGCTGGGGACGCGTAACCCAGAACCACTGGTTCAGGGTTAGAAATTCGAGCTTAGATAAATTGTTATATTTGGCTTTATCTGATTTTTACATGTTTTGAGCCTAATGTGCTAAATGTTGCTTTTACTGCTTTGATATTATGTGAACTGTATATAAATTGTGCCGAAACCTATACTTTCTGAGTCTTCTAAATCATGAAGAAGGGCATACTTCGTATGACTTCTTTTCTGTATAGTGTCAAATCCCAATTTAGAACGAGGTTCGGATAAGTTGCTAAGCCGGTGAAGCTTCTGTATTCCCGGTACGCTGCCCCCCCTCGGCTCGAGCTGTCCGCTCGGGTAAGCCAGGTCTAGAACAAACACCCAGGTTCTGAACCTAGTATAACAAAGCCACATGCCGGATCCCTAGTAGGAACGTTTATTTGCATCATGTGCATTTGACTTAGGGGACTCAACACAGGGGTTGGGTCCGTCTAGGAATAGCAACCTGAAATAGAAAAAGGCCATCCTGATGCATCCTACTCACTGCTTGTGCATTTATTTGCTTCAAACATGCATGATGACCGGTTTTGAATGTTGGGAAATTTACAAAAAAAAATATATATATATATATAAAAAAAAAAGAGAAAAAAATAGAAATAAATAAACCAGTTAGTTTATCACCCGAACTACGTCGGTTTGATTCTCACCGGATGTGAGATACGTAGGCAACCCTCATCGGGTCCAACTCTTTTTCCATTTTTACCAAAAATGATATACCATAAAGCATATATGTATATATGTATACACATGTATATAAATAAAAATTTTTTGTTTTTGTCCAAAGATTTTGGTTAGAGTCAAAATAAAGGTTTTTGTTTTCACCTAAAAGGTCACCCTAATAAATGTGCAGGATGAACACAGAGCAAAATGAACCATTCTCAGCCCTCAGCGAGGTCCCTCTACAACTCCACATGTGGTGGAATGACTTGGAAGCCGATAGCAAAGGGGTAATAGGAAGAATATTGGGAGGTTTTGTAAATTTGTTGGGTGTTGAGCCGAGGACAGATATTCTTGAAGCTCTAATACCATTTTGGGACCCCACCTGCAATGTATTCCGTTTTGCTGATTTCGAACTTTCACCGACACTTGAGGAAGTTGCCGGATATGCGGGACTGAATGAGAAGTTAAGAGGGCAATATTTGCTTTCGCCAAGGCCGGTGTCCCCGCATGCGTTTCTGGATCTACTAAGCATTAGTCGGAAGGTACAACATGACGATTTATCGAGAGGGTGTTGTGATCTCCATTTCTTGTATCAGCGGTACGGAACCCCGCAGGGTTTCGAGGAACCGAACCTTGGGCTAACTCACGGCAGGAACAGAAACAAATGGGAAGCAAGACGTACTTTGGCTTTTATCACAGCATTCTTGGGAGTCATGGTCTGCCCAAGGAAGGACAAAAAGATAGAGATAGGTCTGGTAGGGATGGCCGACGTAGCAATCAAAAGAACCAATAGTACTGTGGTTCCTTTGATTTTGTCTGAAATCTACCGGGCTCTAACTATATGCCGAGAAGGAGGTACGTTCTTCCAAGGTTGCAACCTGTTACTTCAGCTATGGATGCAGGAACACCTCCATCACCGAGTAGGATACATGAACCACGGGTTGACCGAGAGGAATTGTATCAGCGGATTCAAGAAGCGCATGACAGGCGCCAGATTTCCTGAAGGTGTCGAAGAATGGGTTACACGGTTAAGGTCAACAACATCTGACCAAATTGAATGGGCATTTGGTTGGTTGACTGATACTGAGGTTATCTACATGTCGGCTGAAGAATGTCATGTTCTCTTAATGGGGCTTCGCAGCATCCAGCCATATGCCCCTCATCGGGTATTACGACAACTGGGCAGGTTTCAAGTAGTCCCTAATGATGAAAATCTGAGCAAGCATGCCTTGGAATTGAGCCCGGGAGTCATATTCCCCGAGGGGAAGATTAGAAAACTGTGGCATGAATGTAGATTCTTGGAGCCCAAAACCATGGTACGAGAGCTAGCTAAAGGTGAGGTAGACCCAAAGTACGGTGCTTGGTTCGAAAGAAGGTTTCAGACTCGGCGAAGACCTGCTAAAAGGGCCCACGTCCAACACTTCACCAATGATTCACAAGAGCAATGGGGATGGTTAAAAAGGGAGAAAGGTTACCGGGTCGAAATCGGGAAGCTAAAGCAACAAGTTGAAAGGCTTGTATTTGAGAACAATGTACAAGTCGCCTCGGAGCAGGCTGAAAGAAACAAGTTAGCCCAAGAAAACCAAACCTTGAAGGCCCGCCTTCGCCAAGCCAGTAAGAGTAACGTTGACCGACAGAAGCGTCGCTCTGATGAAAGATTGATAGCAAGTTTGAGAAATCAGGTCATCCAAGGCCAAGAAGAATTAGAACAATCAAGAGCTTGCATAACAAGGATGAAGGTCAGAGGGGCAAAGTACGCAATGGCCCGGAAGCAGCATTTGCAACAGGTCATAAGGGATTATGAAATGAGCGTCAGAATATTAAGGGAGACGAGCTCCACTCTACATGATCGGATCGTCAAACAAGCACGAGACGCCCAGGCCGACAGAAGACAGTGCTACGATGCAATGGACTGCATGGAAAGACAAATGGAGTTGTTTCAGAATCAACTTGTTGACAATGCTCAGGCACTGGGGTTAAAAAACCAACAAATCAGGTAGTTGCTCAGTGAAAGAGATGACATCCGAGCAAGGATTGATGGAATAGGGCATTACATCTACATGAAATGCTTGGCATGTGAGCAAACACCTCGGAAGACCCTCCTTGTTTCCATCATGGGCTGCGTCCGCCGGATTATGAACGAGTTGAAGAACCTGCAAAGATACCTTACACCTAGAGCCGCGGAAAGGCCGAATGATGCCTCGCGGGCCCTTAAATGGGAGAATTAGTTTTGGTCAAGTCCTGTTTATTTGACTTTGGTTGTTTTTTCCATATGTTGTTTTCTTTTCATCAAACCAAGTTTAAAACCGTGGAGTCTGTACTTCTGCTATTTTTATTTTAAGTACTGTGTAATAGCAAATTTTGATAATGAAATTAAGTGACTCCAGAAGAATTACTGTGTGTCTTTGCTTTGAGGCAGAACTACGCCTGGTCTGATTCACGCGGGGACGTGATACGTAGGCAATCCCCATAAGATTCGACCGCTTTTAATAAATAAATAAAAGAAAATGTAAATAAAATAAAACGCAGAGTTTCGCAAAATACTTTAAAGAGACGAATGAACGAGCCGGAATGACGCATGTGGTTTGAAGCAAAGCATGTAGAAACGGTTAACTGCCTAGGTGCATTGCATCCTCTATGTGTTATGATCAAATATGTTAAGCTCTAACACTAACAAAGTTTGTTGTTGTCTGATACCAGACAGTTAGTTGTTAAAGAATTCTGGCAACACATTCATACCAAACCAGATCCAAAGGACCGGTAGCAACAAGCATGACTACTTCTGAGAATAGTAATGAGGAAGAAAGGCCGATGAGCCAGTTGCTAAAAGAGGCAATGGAAAAGATTGAAAGGATGGGACTAGAGATGCATGCAATGCAGCTAGCCCTGGCCAAAACGCAAAAGAGCCCTGAGACACTGGGACACGTGCCGGAGTACCCTCACTCTGGCCCTTCCACAAGCCGCCCAAATCCCCTCTATCATCAAGAAAGAAGCCCTCATGATTCCCAAGCTCCACCACCCCATCAACCTCTCCCAACACCCAATATTCCCATTTTTGTGGGACCTGCATCAGCCCCTTTGCAGCGAACGACCAGTGAGCCATTGTTTCAGGCTCACGATACACAATACTATCCCCCTGAGCCTACATTCCACGCACCGGAACCACAGGCTTACAATCCCCATTTGGAAATACCGGCAGAGGTTGAGAAGCCGGTTAAGGCCCCTGAACAGGATGAAGTGTTAAGAAAGTTCAAAAGCCTGGAGCAATCCTTCAGGAACTTGCACGGGCTGGGCAATCAAGTCAGCGTGGCATACAAAGATCTGTGCCCTTTCCCAGATGTCCAACTCCCGGCTGGGTTCAAGATGCCCAAGTTTGATTTATATGAAGGGCACGGTGATCCCATGGCACATTTGCGGGGATTCTGTAGCAAAATGAGAGGGGCAGGAGGCAAGGATGAGCTTTTGATAGCTTATTTCGGCCAAAGTCTGAGCGGATCTGCACTGGAATGGTATACCAGGCAGGATTTCAGCAGGTGGTACACGTGGGATGACCTGGCGCAGGCTTTTGCAGGTCATTTCCAGTACAATCTGGAGATAGTCCCTGACCGTCTCACGTTATTGAGAACTGGGAAGAAACCCGGAGAAAGTTTTCGCGAGTTCGGGTTCCGCTGGAGAGAACAAGCAGCTAGAGTCGATCCTCCCATGAGAGAGGGAGAGATGGTGGACTATTTTTTGCAGACATTGGATCCAACCTACTTTGGTCACTTGGTGACAACGGTTGGAAAATCGTTCAACGAGGTGGTCAAAATAGGGGTCATGATAGAAGAAGGTTTGAGGTCGGACAAGATCTTGAACTATTCGGCGCTTAAGGCCACAACCCAGGCTATTCAAAGCGGCACGGGAGGTGCGCTGAGAAGAAAGAAAGAAGAGGTTGCCACGATCGAGGCAGGCAGTTGGTCCAGGGCTGGCAGGCCACATTACAACCAACCCAGGCCTCACAGGTCAAACTACCCATACAACCCACCACAAAATTTCTATCCACCTCGAGAACCACATTGTTCCGTACACCAAGCCCAGGTATACACTCAGCCTCCGGTTCGCCCACAATGGCGCGCACCGGCTCCCCAGAACATATATGCACCACCACAAAACACTTACCCTCCACCAAGGGCATATAGAAATCCTTCAGGGGCAGGTTTCCGGGGAAATCCAGATGCCAGAAATGACAGGTTGCGGAAGCAAAGAACCTTCACCGAACTGGGAGAAACCTACACCGCTGTGTTCCACAAGCTGCGGCAATTGGGTTTGGTTAGTCCTGTCCATACTCGGGAACCAAATCCCCCGCCTCAGAATTTGGATCGTTCAATCAGTTGTGAATACTGTTCAGGGATGCTCGGGCACGATACCGAGAAGTGTTGGAAGTTAAGGCATGCCATACAGGATCTTATTGACACCAATAAGATCGAGGTCCAGACACCGGAGGCTCCTAACATCAACCAAAACCCACTGCCAGCGCACCACGAAACTCACATGATTGAGTTGGTGTGTGAGGGAGGAGAATTAAGAAAACCCTCACAAACAGTGATGATGATCCAAGCTGCCCCAAAAGAAGTCTTAACCAGTGGAGGAACAAATGTACAGTCGCAGGGAGAAGGCGTCAAGCCGGTAGTAATATGGGGGAAGAACCCGTCCGTCATAGCAAGCAAACCCGAGCCAAGCAAGTTGGTAATACCAGGGATCCTGCCCACACCGGCAGTCATGTTGAAAGGGGTATGTAGAGAACGGGTGACCATAAAGCCGGTGGTCCAACTGCCTATGCTTGACAGCAGGGCTGTGCCCTGGAAATATGAAAAAGCAGTGGTGACGTACCAAGGAAAACAGGTGGAAGAAGTCAGTTGTGAAGCGCAAGGGCTGACTCGATCAGGTCGATGTTTTGCTCCGGTGGAGTTAAGAAAAACCAACCCAGTGGCAACCAAGAAGCCAGTGTCAGAAGAAGAGGCTGAAGACTTCCTGAGGAAGATGAAAGTACAAGACTATTCTGTGGTTGAGCAGCTGAGAAAAACGCCTGCCCAGATCTCACTATTGTCATTACTCCTCCATTCCGAGGAACATCGCAGGGCCCTGTTAAAGATACTGAACGAGGCCCATGTACCCAGTGAGATTTCTGTAAACCACCTGGAAACCATTGCCAGCAAGATTTTCGAGGTGAACAGGGTAACATTCTCAGATGATGACCTGCCGGTGGAAGGTACGGAGCATAACAAAGCTCTATACCTAGCTGTCAAATGTGAAGACTCGGTGGTAACTCGAGTATTGGTGGATAACGGCTCAAGCGCCAATATTTGTCCATTATCCACCCTGGACCAGTTAAAGATTGACCGTGGAAGAAATCCGGGAGAATAGCATCTGTGTCCGGGGGTTTGACGGAAACGGAACAGCCACTGTGGGGGATGTTGTACTTGAACTGACCATTGGCCCGGTCCTGTTTACCATGGAATTCCAGGTATTGGACGCCACGGTATCTTACAACTTGCTGTTAGGACGACCTTGGATTCATGCAGCTAAAGCGGTGCCTTCCACCCTACATCAGACAGTGAAGTTCGAGTGGGAAAGACAAGAGGTCGTGTTGCACGGCGAGGATACAACATGCACCATGGGCGGAACCATTGTGCCTTTCATAGAGACCACTGATGACAAGGGTCCCTGGGTCTACCAGATTCTCGATACAGGGTCGGCCAACAAAATTTCTGAAGGAGAAATCATCCCGCACCCTAGGGTGGCTGCCGCAACAGTCATGATGGTATCAGAAATGCTGGGTAATGGGTTTGTGCCGGGAAAAGGCCTGGGAGTTGAACTTCAAGGGATAGTCCAACCTGTCTCCCTTCCTAAGAATCTGGAAACTTTCGGGTTGGGGTTCAAACCAACCGCAGCAGACAGGAAGCAAGCGCGAAAAATGAAGAAGAGAGTCTGGTTTCTGCCTAAACCAGTGCCACGCCTCTCAAGGTCTTTTGTTAAAGCTAGTGCCAAGGGGTCAGCGATCCCAAAGATTCGAGGACCTTTGATCGGCATAAGTGAAGACCTGAATCAGAGTTTTGAGAGACTATTCGCGGATGTCAGTATGGTGGAAGCTGGAGAGGGTTCCAGCAGAGCAGAGATACAATTTGTGGGGCCTGAGGCCAAGACCAACAATTGGACGGTTACTCCTCTTCCTGTCCGAGGGGAGTCTTGGTAGTAGGCTTTGATTAATGTTTTGTTTGTTTGTTTGTTTGATCGGATTATTCAAGGGTGTAATCCCAATTTTACTTTCGTTTTGTAAAAGTGTGAACCCTTTTATCCTGCAAATTTAATAAAGTTCTTTTCTTTTGTCCCGTTTTAATTTCTTGTTTTGTTCTTTTTCTTTCTGAACAGTTCTCTTTTTACTGGTCCTAATGACATGGCATGCACAGCGGATCTTCGACCTAGTCTAATAAATCAATCTGAATCTGACTCAATGATGCAAGAGGTCGTTTGTGATAATGAATCCGAATGTGACGAAGGGGAAGCCTTCGAAGAAATAAACCGAGAACTGTGCCAATTTGAAGAGAAACCCAAGCCTAACCTAAATGACACTGAGGCTGTGAACCTAGGAGACGCTGATAACATCCAAGAGACCAAAATTAGCATCCACATTGAGCCGAATGTCAAAGCAGAATTGATCGAAACTCTCAGGGAATTCAAAGATGTTTTTGCATGGTCATATGATGATATGCCTGGATTGAGCACCAATTTAGTGGTTCACAAACTACCCACTGACCCGGCATACCCTCCGGTCAAGCAAAAACTAAGGAAATTTAAAACAGAAATGAGTGTGAAAATCAAAGAAGAAGTGATCAAGCAGTTGCAATCGAAGGTCATTCGGGTCACTCGATATCCCGAGTGGCTGGCCAATGTGGTACCAGTCCCAAAGAAGGATGGAAAAATCAGGGTGTGCGTCGACTACCGCAACCTCAACAAAGCAAGTCCCAAGGACAATTTCCCGTTACCCAACATTCATATCCTGATCGATAATTGCGCTGGGCGCGAGATCGGATCCTTTGTGGATTGCTATGCGGGTTATCATCAAATCCTAATGGACGAAGAGGATGCTGAGAAGACAGCGTTTATTACGCCATGGGGAACCTACTGCTATCGGGTAATGCCGTTCGGGTTAAAGAACGCCGGGGCAACGTACATGCGAGCAATGACTGCTGTGTTTCATGACATGATACACAAAGAGATTGAGGTGTACGTCGACGACGTGATCATCAAATCTTGGCGTCAGGAGGACCATGTAGCAGACCTAAGGAGATTTTTCCAAAGACTCCGGAGGTATGATATCAAGCTTAACCCGGCCAAATGCGCATTCGGGGTTCCATCAGGAAAGTTGCTAGGATTCATCGTCAGTCGACGGGGGATTGAGTTAGACCCATCCAAAATTGAATCCATCCGAGATTTGCCACCGCCAAGGAACAAAACAGAGGTAATGAGTTTGCTGGGTAGACTCAATTACATCAGCAGGTTCATCGCTCAACTCACAGCGACTTGTGAGCCCATATTTCGGCTGCTGAGAAAGGACGCTGCAGTAGGTTGGACAGCAGAGTGTCAGGAGGCCTTTGACCAAATCAAAGGGTATCTGTCTAATCCACCCGTATTGGTCCCGCCTAAGCCCGGGAAACCCCTAATCCTTTACCTGACGGTCTTGGAAAATTCATTTGGTTGTGTACTGGGGCAACATGATGACACAGGGAGGAAGGAGCAGGCCATCTACTATCTTAGCAAGAAATTCACAGTGCATGAGGTCAAGTACACTCAACTCGAGAAAACGTGCTGCGCCCTAACTTGGGTAGCTCAGAAGTTGAAGCACTACCTGTCTTCATATACTACTTATCTCATATCCCGCTTGGACCCATTGAAGTATATCTTTCAGAAACCTATGCCCACGGGAAGGTTGGCAAAATGGCAAATTCTGCTCACAGAGTTTGATATCATCTATGTGACGAGGACGGCCATGAAAGCCCAGGCACTGGCAGACCATTTGGCAGAGAATCCCGTTGATGAAAAATACGAGCCCTTAAGAACGTATTTTCCTGACGAAGAGGTGATGCATACGAATGAGTTGGAATTACCTGAGGAACCGGGTTGGAAGCTTTTCTTCGATGGAGCTGCAAACGCAAAAGGGGTTGGAATAGGAGCAGTACTCATTTCTGAAACAGGACGGCATTATCCTGTTACGGCTCAACTGCGCTTCTATTGCACCAACAATATGGCCGAATATGAGGCTTGCATTCTGGGTCTGCGCTTGGCTGCTGACATGGATGTCCAAGACGTCTTGGTCTTGGGAGACTCGGACCTCTTGGTACATCAAATTCAGGGTGAATGGGAAACACGAGATCTAAAGCTCATACCATACCGACAATGCTTGCATGATCTGAGCAAGCAATTTCGATCGGTAAAGTTCAAACACATCCCGAGAGTTCACAATGAGGTTGCGGATGCCTTAGCCACCTTAGCATCAATGCTGCACCACCCTGACAAAATGTATGTTGACCCTCTACACATCCAGGTCCGTGATCAGCACGCCTACTGCAATGCCATAGAAGAAGAAGCAGATGGCGAACCCTGGTTTCATGATATCAAGGAATACCTCAGGATGGGGATATATCCAGAACATGCCTCTGGGGACCAAAAAAGAGCCCTTCGGCGTTTGTCGAATGGTTTCTTCCTCAGTGGAGGAGTATTGTACAAAAGAACCCCGGATTTGGGATTGTTGAGATGCATAGATGCCGGGCAGGCAACGACGGTTATGGCGGAAGTACATGCCGGAGTTTGTGGGCCGCACATGAGCGGATATGTATTGGCAAGAAAGATCCTTCGAACAGGGTGTTATTGGCTAACCATGGAACACGACTGTATCACTTTCGTAAGGAAATGCCATCAGTGCCAGATACATGGAGATTTGATTCATTCTCCGCCAACAGAGTTACATACGATGTCAGCACCCTGGCCGTTTGTAGCATGGGGCATGGATGTCATTGGGCCCATCGAGCCAGCAGCATCCAACGGTCATAGGTTCATTCTAGTGACCATTGATTACTTCACCAAATGGGTTGAGGCTAAAACCTTCAAATCAGTAACCAAGAAGGCAGTGGTGGACTTTGTTCACTCCCATATCATCTGCAGATTTGGGATCCCGAAAGTGATCATCACGGATAACGGTGCGAATCTTAATAGCAGCCTGATGAGAGAGGTATGCCAACAATTCAAGATTACACACCGCAATTCCACCCCATATCGTCCTAAGGCAAATGGAGCAGTCGAAGCAGCCAACAAGAATATCAAGAAGATACTGCGGAAGATGGTGGAAGGATCCAGACAATGGCACGAGAAATTACCCTTTGCCTTGTTGGGTTACCGCACTACCGTCCGGACTTCCATAGGCACAACTCCTTATTTGTTGGTGTATGGAACTGAGGCCGTGATACCAGCGGAGGTCGAAATTCCGTCCCTCCGAATTGTCGCTGAAGCCGGAATTGATGATGATGAATGGATCAAAGCTCGCTTGGAACAGTTGAGCCTGATAGATGAGAAAAGATTGGCAGCAGTGTGCCATGGTCAGCTGTACCAGAAGAGAATGGCAAGAGCGTATAATAAAAAGGTGCGCCCCAGGAAGTTTGAAGTAGGGCAGCAGGTATTGAAGAAGATCCTCCCACATCAGGTCGAGGCAAAAGGCAAATTCGCCCCAAATTGGCAAGGGCCTTATATCGTGACCAGAGTCTTGGCCAATGGTGCTTTGTGTTTGACAGATGTCGAGGGAAGATGTGTCGACATGGCTATCAATTCAGATGCAGTCAAGAGATATTATGCGTAATTTCTTTAAATTATGGCAATTTTGGTTTATTTGTTTGTATTTGGCATTTGTTGAATAATGAGATGACGGAGGCAATTCTTTCTTCTATCCAAACACTTTTAACCCTCGCTTCCCCCTTTGAGCCTTAAGCAAATTCTTTCAATACCCCTCTTTTGGAATCACTAATGGGAAAGATACGGAAAAAAAAAAAAAAGACATGAAAAATGAAAAGAAGGAAAAGAAAAAGGAAGAAGATAAAATCACAAATAACAAAACCGTGGGAACTACGTTTGACCTGATTCCTCAAAGAGGATACGTAGGCGCCTCACGGCTCGGTCATAGTGTGCATCATAGCAAATATAGGATGCATAATGTACATAGTGTGCACAATGTAGCACAATGTGCGTAACGCACGTAACTCAACATAAGCGTAAAAAATAAATTCCCCAAGCAAGAAAACTGGGGCAGAGGTTATGTTTTAAGTTCCAACAAAGGTTTGATTCCAAAAGTTGTAGCACATCACCCTTCAAGTTGTTTTCATTTTATAGCCTTTCTTCAATCCCACACCAAAACCAACATCGACATCCAAAAGACCTCCCGATCAATGTTCGAGAGATGCCAAATCCGGCAAATAAGGCCGAGAATAATACACTGATCCCCAGCAAAGAAAAGGATCGTAAGACTGGGAATGAGTTGATAGTCAAAAGAATCCCCGGAAGAGAGGGTCGTATCTACAACACACCGGATTCTCGAAAGAAATAAAATGAGAGAGTCTTATCGGTGAAAACCTTCACAGGCACCGAAAGGCGATGTAAGATGAGGGATATGAAATGAGAGAGTCTTATTGGTGAAAACCTTCACAGGCACCGTAAGGCGTCGGGAGATGAGAGAAAAGAGAGAGTCTCATTAGTGAAAACCCCTCGAAGGGCACCATGAGGCGACAAGATAGAGCAGCAAAAGCTACCACATTCGCAATAGGATGAACATCCATTTATCATCCCCAGCAAGTCAGACCATCGGGCAAATCGATTGATACAAATAGACTGGGTCGGGAATCTATGGTGCACGTCATGATCACGGGGACCAGTTGTGTCCTCCAGATAAGTTCTTTTGATTGTCTCCTCCCACAAAATATTGGTTCAGAAAGATTTTCTCTTTTCCATATCTTTATTTCTTTTCCTAAAATGTGTCTTTAAAGGATTTGTCAAAGCTTACTACCAGAAACCGAAGGGGAATTCATCCAATGCAGGATAATACAAACAGTCTTAAAGGCCGGCCCCAGGCAATGCAGGGATTGTGCTCGGAAATGTTGGAAGAAGTAAGCTCCAAAAGGGAGTGGTTTCGGGAGTTAGAAGCAGACTCCCACATCATGTGTTTTAAAAGAAAGCAGAAAAGGGGATAAATTGAAAACCAATCCCCAGCAGGCTAGAGACCCCCAACAGGCAACTTTGCCCGCCAACCAATTATGGGGACAAAGAGCAAGAAAAGGGGAAGAGAGAAAAATTGCTCGCCAGAAAGGCACCCTCTACCACCACGATTAAAACTGATTAAATCCTTTTGTCTACTGCAGGAAAACAAAGGATTGATGATGGCAGCAAGATGCACCGCCATGGAAGTCACCAAAAACCGGGGCAGAAAATTTTCTGCCGATTGTCGAAAATTTTCTCGGAAGAACGGGGAAACAATTTCAATACTTTTAAGTTCTAGGTCGCCCACCAGTATAATGCGGGAATACATTTAAGTTCTAGGTCGCCCACCAGTATAATGCGGGAATACATTTAAGTTCTAGGTCGCCCACCAGTATAATGCGGGAATACATTTAAGTTCTAGGTCGCCCACCAGTATAATGCGGGAATACTTTTAAGTTCTAGGTCGCCCACCAGTATAATGTGGGAATACATTTAAGTTCTAGGTCGCCCACCAGTATAATGCGGGAATACATTTAAGTTCTAGGTCGCCCACCAGTATAATGCGGGAATACTTTTAAGTTCTAGGTCGCCCACCAGTATAATGCGGGAATACTTTTAAGTTCTAGGTCGCCCACCAGTATAATGCGGGAATACATTAAGTTCTAGGTCGCCCACCAGTATAATGCGGGAATACATTAAGTTCTAGGTCGCCCACCAGTATAATGCGGGAATACATTTAAGTTCTAGGTCGCCCACCAGTATAATGCGGGAATACTTTTAAGTTCTAGGTCACCCACCAGTATAATGCGGGAATACTTTTAAGTTCTAGGTCGCCCACCAGTATAATGCAGGAATACTTTTAAGTTCTAGGTCGCCCACCAGTATAATGCGGGAATACTTTTAAGTTCTAGGTCGCCCACCAGTATAATGCGGGAATACATTTAAGTTCTAGGTCGCCCACCAGTATAATGCGGGAATACTTTTAAGTTCTAGGTCGCCCACCAGTATAATGCGGGAATACATTAAGTTCTAGGTCGCCCACCAGTATAATGCGGGAATACATTTAAGTTCTAGGTCGCCCACCAGTATAATGCGGGAATACATTAAGTTCTAGGTCACCCACCAGTATAATGCGGGAATACATTTAAGTTCTAGGTCGCCCACCAGTATAATGCGGGAATACTTTTAAGTTCTAGGTCGCCCACCAGTATAATGCGGGAATACATTTAAGTTCTAGGTCGCCCACCAGTATAATGCGGGAATACATTAAGTTCTAGGTCGCCCACCAGTATAATGCGGGAATACTTTTAAGTTCTAGGTCGCCCACCAGTATAATGCGGGAATACATTCAGCTCTAGATTTTGGAATCAGTCACCCCACCTGAAGACGGAAGGGTACAACAGAGATCCCCAAACGGGAAACAATGAAATCCCCAGCACCAAGAAGCAGACAACTGCAGAGGCAAGCGCGCAATTCAAAAGGAAAAAGGAACGCGTCTCAAAAGAAGTAGTTTGGGAACGGTGTAGCATGCCCAGTATAACAATTCTGATGAAAAGCCATACCACTGAAGAAACCATTGGAAGATTTAAAGAAGAAAGCCGTATCCCCAGCAAATCAAGCAAAGTGATGAGAACTGACATTCAGAAAAGGTGAAGGACCAGCATCATCTCCAAGTTCACAAAATAAAGGCGTCAGAGGAAAGCGTTAGCCGACAAGAAAGCAAGGCAGCAAGAACAAGTTGAAGATGGATGAGATTTCAGGATCCTCAGTTTAGCTTAGCTTCTTGTTTTCCTTTTAGAGCAATGTAATAGGGAGATCGGTTGAGCAGTAGCATCCTACAGCAGCATACAACAGCGCACAACAACAGCAAACACTACAGTCACACGGTAGTCCCAGCTACCAAAATTTCCCGAACTACATTGACCTGATTCCTGTTTCAGCCCAGGATATGTAGGAAACCTCTGAAGCAAAGGTTCGGTCAAATCTTTTTCAAAAAATGCTTCACACGGAGTATTCGGACGGGCAAAAATCGCTCGCTTTATCTTTGCGCGAAAACCCTTCGTGTCTTCGTGCAAAGAGGGGCAGCTGTAAGCACGTGATTTTTGCTTCACGGACAATCGCTCCAAAAGAAAATAAAAATAGTGGCAAAAGGCTTCGCTGTACAATTTTTCGGTCTTTCCGTGACATGTTTTGTTAGTCGTTTGTGAGTCTGTCCATTTTGCATCTAGTCATTATCAAACAAAAATACAAAAAAATATATGTGGCGTTAAAAGAAAATTCAAAAATATAAATATATGTGCATCGTCCGTTTTAGGTTGTGATTTAACTTACTTGGTATGATAATTATGTTGAAATGCCATATTGTTATTTGTTTTAATTTCATTTGTTTTATTAGTTATTTTTATTTTTATTTTTCTTTAAATTGGAAAACAAAAGAAAGTTGAAATCAATTTGGGCCAAAAAAATAAGACAAAAACAAGCCCAAACCAACGATCTGACCCGGTCCAGACCAGGCCTGCCCAGGCACCTCCTGAAACGACGTCGTTTCAGGCAAATCAATCTGAGCCGTCCGTCCCAGCCGATCCAACGGTTCAGGACCTCTTTCAGCGACCCATGTTCAAACCCGACCCAAATAACCAGCCTGACCCAACCCCTCACTTAAACCAAACGACCCCGTTTAACTGCCAAACGACCCCGTCTCATTTCTCAGCATCAGATCCAAGCCGTTGAGATCATCTGATCTAACGGCTCAGATCCAATCCCATAGACCATATATAAACCTTCCCTTATACCCACGCCCCCTATACCAACACCCCACCCCTTCGTCCCCAAGTCGAACCCGGACCTCCCATTAGAAACCCTAGCCGCCCTCGTCTCCCTCGCCATTAAAGCCGGCGGCACGAACGCCGGTGGACCGCCTCCTGAACACCCTAGGACCACCTCACTGTCCTGAACACGAATCCACTAACCACGAGCCTCGAATCACTTTCGTTCGTCTCGAATCTTCATTTGAAGATTTGAGTCGAACCCGGATCTATGCCAAACCACCCCATCTTCATACCAGACACTCCCCTGACCTTCCTCGTGACCAAACCAAGCTTGGTTTGGTCCGAATCTACCCACAACTCCCTAAAAATCAGATCTGGAAATCCAGACTTTAGAACACATGCACCTGGGGAATCCGGCCGGTTTGGACATGGGTTTGAGGTCTAATAGACCTTAATCAAGGTGTTCTCATGTGAGAACACCCTGATTAAAGTTTGTTCGGCCTCAAAAGTTCGAAGTCGAGTTTGATTTGAGTCCGTTTGATTTCAAACTTTTTCAGTAAGTTTCCTTTTCTCTTTGTTTGGTTCTAATTAAGTTGTCAGCATATTTCTTTGTGTTTGTTTGTTATTTTGTTATTTTTCATTCGGATTTCTTCCATCTCTGTTAAAGGCCTTTTATTTGGCCAATTGTCTTCTGTTTGTGTTCTGAATATACCCTGTGATATACGTGTTCATCAATTAGATTAATCGTCAAACGAGTTTAATTCATATAAGTTCCCAGTGTTTGAACAAATTTGTCTGAGGTCATTCGGGACTCTATACGTGTTGTTTATATGAACGATTGATTGTTATGTGTTACGATTAATATAGTCGAGTCGATATATGTCGTCAATTAGTTTCAATCGTTAATGGTAACAACTTGATTCGTATTGCTTATTTCTGCTGTGATCGTATTTGAGTCCCATTAGAAACTGAATTGTATTGCCTATTGATTTTGTTCAAATCGAATTAAAGAACATCTAGGGGAAAGGTTATAATGGCAGATTCAGACTTTGATTTTAAAACCCGATGCCATTTGGTTTAGACCGTGGGCAGCATGTGTGTGGTTAGCTTTAAGGAATTAAAATAATTGGACAGCATGTGCTGTCAGATTATATTCCTGCTGCCCATACTTTGGTTAAATAAACAAGTGATCAGTACACTTTAACAACCAAAAAGAGAGAGGGGCTGTCAGGGATTTCATGGGGGCTTGGTTATTTAAAACAAGTGAGTGGAAAAACAACAGGGGGGGCAATTTTGAGTTGTAAAACAGACTGTAAAGTGTTAAGGTTAGGCTATAAAAGAGGAGACCTTCCATTAGAAAAGGGGGTTGATTTTTTTCGAGTCTTGAGAGAGTCTGTGAGTAAGAAAACTGGAAAAGGAAAAAACAGGAATAAATTTCAGAACATTGTGAATGAGTATTGTCTAGAAGAAACTGTGTAAGAATCCAGTTTGATCAGGTTGTCTTCGTGGCTTTGCTTTTTCTGTCGTTTGCCAAGCTTTCTTGTGGTCATTGGATTTCTGTTGCTGTTACATTCAACATTCTGGGCTGTTATTTCCTACTCTGTTTACTGGGATTGTCCATTTGTTGTTCGACTCTTTGCTGAGCTTCATCATCGTTGTTGCTGTGTTGTTGCTGTGTTGTTGCTGTGAATCTGCTGTGCTGTTGTTTGCTGTGTACTATTCAGCTGATCCTTTTCCTTCTTCTTTTGTTCCTCTATACCAGGTACACAACTAATACTGTCCATGTAATTTGAAAGTCGAGCATGAATACAAAAGGGAAGATTTGAAGACATCTATGTCCACATGTAGTTGCTATATAGATGATTATGTAGTGTGTAATGGTTTACAATCTTGTTTGGGTATTGGATTTGGTCCTTTCATATAGTGAATACAAAAAATGTAGTATGGTTTAATATCATATGTTGGTTAGGTTAACAGACAAAAGGATTGGCAGTATACTAGGCTATGTCTTGGAAAAATTAGTTGTGTTTTGCAATTAGCGTTCTCTTTTAATGCATGTCAAAGAATAAAACTATCCGCCTTAGTTAATTTTCATTCTCTTTTGATAAACTGCCTCGTTATAATTATCAAGCCACACCCTTATCACAATTAGCACAAGTCCGCGCCCCTCAACCTTATGAAGGTCGAGCCCAGGTCAAAACAGACCAAACAGACCCGCCTCGGATAAACAGTGGCCCAGGTCTGGCCCATCCCGCATGAGCTGGATTTGGGCCCATAATATTCGATCAGCTGTCCGTATGCATGGTCATGTTTCCTTATTCTGTAAAAACGTTTCGGATCCTGCTGTAAATAATCTGCAAGCATGTAAATAATTAAGAGATTTTCTTTTATTTTAGAGACGAACTTAATAGGAAATATAGTCATTATAGGTTTATCCTTTAAAAATAAAAATGAGACGAGCCTCGACAAACAAAAAATGTAGAATCTGCGGGGCCCTCTAAATGTATATATTAAATACTTAGATTCCGGGACGGGCCGTTTAGCAAATTTCATGGCCCTTCCTAAAATAATAATGCGATAGTCTTTTAGGCGCGTGTTTAATAATTTACTTTCTTAAAACTTGGGGTGTGCATTTCATGCGACCCAAATCCAAATCCCAAAACGTCAAATAAGATATGTTCCGGATTGTGGGTGCATTTCATGTGACGCAGTCCAAAGACATGTTTTAAGCGACGTTCACATTCCTAATAATAATAATTAATAAAGTGGTTAAAAGATAAAATTTGCACATGGTTCATAATTGTATTAAACATCAGATAAACAAGCCGAATATAACAGTTGAGCGACCGTGCTAGAACCACGGAACTCGGGAATGCCTAACACCTTCTCCCGGGTTAACAGAATTCCTTATCCGGATTTTCTGGTATGCAGACTGTAATATAGAGTCATTATTTTCCTCGATTCGGGATTAAAATTGGTGACTTGGGACACCCTAAATCTCCTAAGTGGCGACTCTGAAATAAATAAACAAATCCCGTTTCGATTGTCCTTTAATTGGAAAAAACTCCCTTCCGCCTGCGGGTGCGGAAAAAGGAGGTGTGACACTGATTTTCGATTATCTCCATATTCTGCAACTTTATTTTGTCTTCTTACCTTATTTGGATTAACCGAGTATTTCAAGGATTCTTCATTAGTTGTTCCCTTAATTGAACCTCTATGTACTTACCCCTAATTGTCTATTCTGCACATGATGCTCTACTTGATTTCTTTCCTTAAATGTTTTCTTCCTATTACCGTTTAAATTTAACTCCTTAATTAAAGGAAGTACTTATACTGATTTGATTTTAATTAGTACATAGTTCCATAATTACTGCTAGACTATGATTCTTGCCTTATTTTCTACCTATTTTCAAACTATAAGTACCTTGCTCTTTCATTAGCACAAACACACGAACACTCTTAGTTCTGAACTCACTTACACTCAAAACATTCTCTCTTGCTTCACTACTTCTACTGTGGCCTATTTAGCTGGCTGAAAGCCAAAGCTATATTTTAAAATTCCTGCTACCTTTCTTTACTATGTTTTGCTTCTTTGAACTAGTATGTCCTAATTAAGTTTTCAGCATCAACAACAACATGGTTACTTAATGTTCTTGCATTTTTGTCTGCCTGCTGCTTGTATTTAATTCAGTACTTCATTTTAGCATGTTGTAATTTCTTTCTTCCTATTCTGAATCTATGTATTATGAACCCCAAAACCCTACCCCAATGTGTTTGATACTTATGGTTTGTTTGAGGCATGGCAGTATGGAACATTGATGTCCATAACTCGAACTTGATCCCCTGGGATCATAACCTCTATGTCTCTCTGATGTTGTGTGTTCTGGTAGGCTTATAGGCATGCTAGCATCTTCTATTGTTGTGCATGCCCAAAGTTGACCCTTGCCTAAGTACATAGGCTCTTTGCAATAAATTCCCAACCTCTGAACACCTTTTGTGTGAAGTTATCAACTCTGTAACTGTTTCCTAGCACCTCTTTCCTTCCTTAGTTCGTAAAGCTCTGTTTTTGCACTTCCACTCTCTCTTAGACTTAAGTTCTACCCCCTCTTGTGAGCCTTGCCTTGGGACCCATGAGCTCCTTCTGAACTCGGACACATGAGGGCTGGCACTTCCACACTACACATGTCCCAATTCTGGTTATGAAACTTGGGTGTGAGCACTGCCCCGGGTCCTATTGAGGCCTTTAGGGAACTTTGACACACTCAAGTCTGAAGAAAGGCTTTGGATCAATGGTCTTTGAGTTGGTTTATCTCATAACTCAGAGAGGAAGTCAAGAATCAGGCTTCCTCTGGTTGTACTTTTCTTTGTACTTTTCTGATGTAACTTATTATTCTGGTTTGTAATAAGTTGCAATAAACATCTGGGGCTGGCTAGTAAAAAGGGTTGGGTAATATGCATGCAAGGGTAGAAAATATGCCTATAGGACGTTTTAAATTCTGCATATTCAAACTTCATTTAGAAAACATGCCTATAGAGTGTTTTAAATTCTGCATATGCAAACTTCATTTAGAAAACATGCCTATAGGGTACTTTTTAATTCTGCATATTCAAAACTTCACCTAAAAACCATGCTTATAGGGTGTTTTAAATTTTGCATATTCACTACATATAGAAATCATGCCTCTAGGGGTTTCTAAATAATTCTGATTCGTTTTATTCACAGTCAATGTTAGATTTCATGCTCCTAGGAACTAAAATCAGTAATAGTAGATACTATCGCTTGCAGAACCTGTAACCGGTTTAATTTTTAATTTTGTACATTCTGAACCTCTTTTAATAACCAAATTCCCTCGCTTAACAAGGTTTAGCAAGCATGCCTATAGGACCCTACCTAAACATTTAGGCAAGCCTTAGAGTAATAACCGCAAGTTGAATCCGCTTTGTTAATCGTTATAACTAGCAGGCAGGCCTGATTCAGACTTCTTATCTGAGTTATGTAATAAACTAATCTGCCTCAATAATTAATCTCCCTCATCTTCAGTATTTTAAATCAGACCTAAGAAGTATGTGTAAGATATGTTAGTTTATGTGTTTTGTTTGAGGAGGTATACTAGAGCCTATATGCTTATGTGTTTCCCCTTTAATATGCAGTTTGTGTTTTTTTTGTATGTCATCTTAGAGTTTTTACCTTTGAAACTTCAAATAAGCCTAATATCCCTCCCTTTTAGAATTAGTAGTCCTAAGTGCCTCGGGGACTGGTAAGAATGGGACGGGTAATAGCATGCAATAAGTAATCGAGACCAATCCGCGCTTTAATACCTTAACGGGGTGGGAAGGGTAGATATGGATATGATGACCACGCGATAATGTCACATGTAGCCCCTCATTAAGGAGTGATTACCGGACATTATGTGGGGTGATCCATATTTTTAATAAACCTAGGACCCCCACCCCCCACCCCTTTATTCTTTATTCTTTTTTTTAGCATTGTAACTCTTTATTTAAAAATCAGCTCTTTGATCGTTCTTTCAAATTTGTTTACTTTCAAACCATTATGTATTGAAATCCCCTCTTATTTGCTTATATGTTAATTGCACCCGAATTCACAATAAATGTCTGGCCGGGAACCACACTAGTGGATCCTAAGGGGTGTCTAACACCTTCCGCTTAGAATAATTTCAAGCCCTTACCCTATCTCTGGTTATTCAAATCAAACCCCATTGGTGTCCTAATGCACCTTAATCATTAGGTGGCGACTCTTCAAATGCAAACCGAGTACCCAAAAGGAACGAGTTGTCCATCCAAATGTCATAAACCCAATTTCACGAGAAAAAGGGGGCGCGACAACAGCGGGTATTCTAGAGACCGGTGGTGTAGCATTCACTACCTTTCAGTTTTTTGGGGCTGCCTTCACTTGGTGGGAGGCGTATGAGAGGCGTAGTCCTGTTGGTGCAGCGCCCCTTACTTGGCAGCAGTTCTCTATTCTCTTTCTGGAAAAGTATGTGCAACAGTCTCGCCGAGAGGAGCTGCGTAGGCAGTTCAAGTAGTTGCATTAGGGAGAGATGACTGTGACGCAGTATGAGATGCGGTTCTCTGAGTTAGCTCGTCATGCGGTTTGGTTGGTTCCCATAGATCGAGAGAGGATCAAGAGGTTTGTTGATTGTCTCACATATCAGCTTTAGATTCTCATGACTAGGGAGAGGGTTACAGGTGCTACTTTTGAGGAGGTTGTTGACATCGCCTATGAGATTGAGTCGGTTTGTTTCCATGAGCGAGAGGAGAGGGAGGCCAAGAGGCCTCGGGGATCTGGTAACTTTAGTAGTGCTCCTTCGAGGGGTCAGTTCCAATAGGGTAGAGGTCGTCCATTCAGGCAGTCTTAGTCAGCTCGCCAGGTTATCGTGGGACATCATCGGGTCATGGTTCTCACAGTTCTCATCAGGGTCATTCATCACTTAGTGCCCTTCTAGCCTAAAATTAGTCCCGTGCTCCATCAGTTCAGGGTTCTTCCATGCCAGGTACTTCTACTGGTAATTCCGATGCCAGGGGTTCCCTTCAGTCCCTATCTCTAGCACCGAGGAGTTGTTATGAGTATAGAGAGTTTGGGCATATAAGGAGCAGTGTTCTCGTCTTCATGATGGTCCATCTCAGCAGAGGGGTTAGCCCTCGACTTCAACTCCAATTACTTCACCACCCACCCAGCCGGCTAGGGGTGGAGATCAGTCAGCTAGGGGTCGCCCTAGAGGGGGAGGTCGATCAGGTAGTGGTCAAGCTCGTTTTTATGCCCTCCCAAGTAGACCAGATACTGCTGCTTCAGATGTCGTGATTTCAGGTATTGTTTAAGTCTACTACAGAGATGCCTTTGTATTATTTGATCCCGGTTCCACCTTTTCTTATATGGTATCATACTTTGCTCGTTATTTGGATACGCCCTGTAAGTCTCTTGTTTCACTTGTTTATGTATCTACTCTAGTAGGCGATATTGTTGTTGTAGACCGTTTGTACCAGTCGTGTGTGGTGACTATTAGGGGTCTGGAGACCCGAGTGGATCTTTTATTATTGTGTATGGTGGATTTCGATGTCATTTTAGGCATGGATTGACTATCTCCGTGTCGTGCTATTCTGGACTTTCATGCCAAGACAGTCACATTGGCTATACTGGGTGTGCCACAGATCGAGTGGCGAGGTTTGACTGATTATGTTCCCAGTAGAGTGATCTTATTCTTGAAGGCCCAGCGTATGGTTGGGAAGGTATGTCTTTCGTATCTAGCCTTTGTGAGGGATATCGGTGTAGAGACTCCAAGTATTGATTATGTCCCAGTTGTGAGGGATTTTACCAATTTGTTTCCTACAGACCTGTCGGGTATGCCACCGAATAGAGATATTGATTTTGGTATTGACCTAGTGTTGGGCACTCAGCCCATCCCTATTCTTCCATATCGTATGGCACCAGCAGAGTTGAAGGAGTTAAAGGAGCATCTTCAGGAAATCCTTGATAAGGGGTTCATTCATCCTAGTGTGTCGCCTTGGGGTGCGCCGGTTCTTTTTGTGAAGAAGAAGGATGGCATAATGAGGATGTGCATTGATTATAGGCAATTGAACAAAGTAACAATTAAGAAAAAGTATCCTTTGCCTCGCATTGATGATTTATTTGACCAGCTTCAGGAAGCGAGAGAGTTCTCCAAGATTGATCTTTGTTCGGGTTATTACCAATTGAAGATCGGGGACTCGGATATTCTTAAGACAACTTTCAGGACCCGATATGGTTATTATGAGTTTTTGGTGATGTCTTTTGGGCTGACCAATGCCCCAGCAGTGTTCATGCATTTGATCCCTTATCTCAACTCGTTTGTCATAGTCTTCATTCATGATATTCTGGTGTATTCGCATAGTTAGGAGGAGCACACGGAGCATTTGAGAGTTGTGTTGCAGAGATTGAGGGAGGAGAAGCTTTTTGCAAAATTCTCCAAGTGTGAGTTTTGGCTCAGCTAGTGGCTTTCTTGGGGCACGTGGTGTCCAGCGAGGGTATTCAGGTTGACCAGAAGAAGATAGAGGCGGTTCAGAGTTGGCCCAGACTGTCCTCAGCCACAGAGATTCGTAGTTTTCTTAGTTTGGCAAGCTATTATCGCCGGTTTGTTTAGGGATTCTCGTCTATCGCATCGCCCTTGACCAAGTTGACTTAGAAGGGTGCTTTATTTGTATGGTCGGACGAGTGTGAGGAGAGCTTTCAGAAACTCAAGACAGTCTTGACCACGGCTCCAGTGTTAGTTTTGCCATCAACTTCAGGTTTATATACCGTGTATTGTGATGCTTTGAGAGTAGGTACTGGTTCTGTATTGATGCAGGATGGTAGATTTATTGCTTATGTTTCTCGTCAGCTGAAGCCCCATGAGAAGAACTACCTCGTTCATGATTTGGAGTTGGCTACCATTGTTCACACATTGATGATTTGGAGGCATTACTTGTATGGTGTGTCTTGTGAGGTGTTTACAGATCATCATAGCCTCCAGCACTTGTTCAACCAGAAGGATCTCAATTTGAGGCAGCGGAGGTGGTTGGAGTTGCTTAAGGATTATGATATCACTATATTGTACCATCAGGGAAGGCCAATGTGGTGGCCGATGCCTTGAGCCGAAAGGCGGTGAGTATAAGGAGTTTGGCATATATTCAAGTTAGGGAGAGACCTCTTGCAGTTGATGTTCAGGCCTTGGCCTATCGGTTCGTGAGGTTAGATATTTTGGAGCCCAGTCGGGTATTGGCTTGTGTGGTTTCTCGGTCTTCCTTGTATGATCACATCAGAGAGCGCCAATATGATGATCTGCATTTGCTTGTCCTTAAGGATAGAGTTCAGTATGATGATGCCAGAGATGTGACTATTGGTGATGATGGGGTGTTGAGGATGTAGGGCTGGATATGTGTGCCCAATGTGGATGGGCTTCGGGAGTTGATTCTGGAGGAGGCCCATAACTCGCGGTATTCTATCCATCCAGGTGTCGCGAAGATGTATCAGGATCTGAGACAGCATTATTGGTGGAGGAGAATGAAGAAAGACATTGTGGGATTTGTAGCTCGGTGTCTCAATTGTTAGTAGGTGAAATATGAGCATCAGAGACCGGATGTCTTGCTTCAGCGGATGGATATTCTAGAGTGAAAGTGGGAGCGGATCACCATGGACTTTGTAGTTGGGCTCCCATGGACTATGAGAAAGTTCTATGCTATTTGAGTGATTGTGGATCGGCTGACCAAGTTCGCGCACTTCATTCCTATGTGTACTACCTTTTCTTTAGAGCGGTTGGCAGAGATATATATCCGGGATATTGTTCGTTTGCATGGTGTCCCAATTTCCATCATTTCAGATAGGGGCACTCAGTTTACTTTGCAGTTTTGGAGGTCTGTGCAGCAAGAGTTGGGTACTCAGATTGAGTTGAGCATAGCTTTTCATCCTCAAATGGACGGGCAGTCCGAGCGCACTATTCAGATATTGGAGGATATGTTGCATGCTTGTGTCATTGATTTCGGAGGGTCATGGGATCAGTTTCTGCCGCTTGCAAAGTTTGCTTATAACAATAGCTACCAGTCGAATATTTAGATGGCTCCATATGAGGCTTTGTATGGGAGGCGGTGTAGATCTCCAGTTAGTTGGTTTGAGCCGGATGAGGCCAGACTATTGGGGACAGACTTGGTGTAGGATGCCTTGGAAAAGGTGAAGGTAATTTAGGAGAGACTTCGTACAGCACAATCGAGACAAAAGAGTTATGTTGACAGGAAGGTTCGAGATGTGTCCTACATGGTTGGCGAGAAGGTTCTATTGAAAGTTTCGCCCATGAAGGGTGCTATGAGATTTGGAAAGAAAGGTAAATTGAGTCCTTGGTTCATTGGGCCTTTTGAGGTGCTTCGGAGGATTGGGGAGGTGGCTTATGAGCTTGCTTTGACACCCAGCTTGTCAAGTGTGCATCTAATATTTCATGTTTCAATGCTCCGAAAATATAATGGGGATCCATCTCATGTTCTGAATTTCAGCACGGTTCAGTTGGATGATGATTTGACCTATGATGGGGAGCTAGTAGCTATTTTGGGTCGTCAGGTTCGAAAGTTGAGGTCAAAGAATATAGCTTCAGTGAAAGTGCAGTAGAGAGGTCAGACCATGGAGGAGGCTACCTGGGAGACCGATTAGGATATGCGGAGCAGATATCCTCTCCTGTTTGAGACTTCAGGTATGTTTCTTGACTCGTTCGAGGACGAATATTTGTTTAATTGGGGAGGATGTGACGACCCGGCCAGTCGTCTTATGAGTTACCGCTCTGTTTTCCCCATTTCTGCTTCTTATTTCTTTGTCTATTGGTTCTATATGTTATCGTGTTGATTGGTTCGGGTTCGAAAAGGATTTGGTAAGGTTTGAGGCACTTAGTATCTTTTGAGGAAGCTTAAGTTGGAAAAGTCAACGAGATGTTGATTTATATGTTAGAGGACTCGGATGTGAGTTTCGATGGTTCGGTTAGCTTCGGGAGGTAATTTGGGACTTAGGAGCTTGATCGGAATGAGTTTTAGAGGTCCGAGTAGATTTAGGCTTGAATTGGCAAAATTGGATTTTTGGCGATTACCGGTTGATAGGTGAGATTTTGATATAGGGGTCGGAATGGAATTCCGAGAGTTGTAATAGTTCCGTTGTGTCATTTGGGATGTGTGTGAAAAATTTCAGGTCATTCGGACATGGTTTGGTTGGGTTTTTTATCAAAAGCGTAATTTAGAAGATTTTGGAAACTTAGGCTTGAATCTGATGTGTTTTGGTTGATTCGGTGTTGTTGAGGTGTTTTGAAGATTGGTATAAGTTTGAATAAGGTTGTGGGATATGTTGGTGCTTTTGGTTGAGGTCCCGGGGGCCTCGGGGTGATTTCGGATGATTGACGGAGAGTTTGAGATTTTTGGTGAAGCTGCAGATTTTCTGCTTCTGGTATTTCTGCACCTGCGGATTAGGGACTGTAGGTGTGATGCTGCAGATATGAGGAAAGGACCGCAGAAGCGGTCAAGAAGGAGAAGGGCAGGAGCCGCAGATGCGGTGGGCTGAACGCACCTGCGATGGCGTAGGTGCGGCTACTTGGTCGCAGATGCGATTTTGGACTTTTAAGTGAAAGCCGCAGAAGCGGCTCATTGACCGTAAATGCGGTACCGCAAAATCGGAATCTGGGTCGCAGGTGCGGAATCCCTAGGCCAGAAGGTATATATTGTTTCTTTCGCGAAATTTTGCTAAGTTCTCTATTTTTGAAGACGGGAAGCGAGCTAGGGCAGTGATTTCAAGGGAAAATCGAAGGGAATCAGTTGGGTAAGTTCCCTAAGCTTCATTATTTGGGTTTATGATCATTTTTCCATTGTTTAATCATGGTATTAGTGGAGATTAAGGAAGAAAAATTGGGGATTAGGGCTTGAGATTAAGAGACTTTAAAATGGGAATTTGAGGGGTCATTTGGACTCCGATTTCAATGTTCTTAGTATGTATGGACTCGTGGAAGGATAAGGATTCCGTTGATATGATTTTTATCGAGTTTCGAGACATGGGCCCAGGGGTCGAGTTTGGCCAATTTCGAGATTTTTGGTATAATTTGATTGTTTTCGCTTGAGCTTAGTTCCCTTAGCATATTTTGACGCCATGATTCTGATTTTGGATAGATTCGTCGCGAGTGGAGGCCGATTCGAGGGGCAAAGGCATCGCGGAGTAGTATTTTTACCGGTTTAAGATAAGTAACCATTGTAAATCTGGAACTGAGGGTACAAAACCCCAGTATTCGAATTGTTTTGATAAATGCGGTGACGCACATGCTAGGTGATGAGCGTGTGAGCGTGCATCGGTAGAGATTGTGACTTGGTCCGTCCGGTAGCGACTATTAAGCCGTGTATTTGATTTGAAACCTTATGATATTCTGTACTTTAGTCATTATATTGTATTATGGGTTGTATGACATGTTTGGGGCCTTGTGCCGACCTATTGAGACCATTAAGGGCATTTTTACTGTTTTTTTCTCACTCTACCTGTTTGAAAGCATATCCTCAGTCATGTTTTACCTGTTTATTGTTCAAAACTGGTTTTATCACTCTACTTCTTAAATGTGAGGATTATTTGGAAGGAGTTCCTAATTTCTATTGTTGTGCCAGAGAGGCTGTGAGGTTAATAACTGAGAGAGGTTGAGAACCTAATGGTGAGGATATTTATATATGTATGAATTATGGATCGGGTTGCACACCGCAGCAATACTTATATGGATCGGGCTACATGTCGCAGCAATATATATATATTGGATCGGGCTGCGCGCCGCAGCGATATGACGTTTGGGCTGTAGGAGCCCTTCCGGAGTTTGTACACCCCCAGTGAGCATAGTTGACTATAAACTATGGATCGGGCTGCACGCCGCAGCGGTTACTATGGTTATTAATATTATGAGATATTAATGAGCTTGAGTGCTAAGTGTGAGTACTGAGTGGCGAGAGTTGAGTCACGAGTGACTGAGAGGCTGCCCGAAAGGCCATATTCTCAGTGATATCTTGCCCGAGGGGCCCATTTATGATATTTCACTGCTTTCACTCATCTTTTTAAAATAAGCCTCTATTGATGAATTTCTAAGTAAATGATTTCAAGTATTCTTAATGAAACTGGAGATATTATGACAAAACTGGTTTTAAACTGTAGAGTTTGATCTATTATCCTGTTGTTTACTCCTTTATATGATTTTAACTGCTCGTCACTACTTGCAGACCATATTTACTTTAGTTACTTACTAAGTTGGCGTACTCACGTTACTCCCTGCTTTGTGTGTGCAGATTCAGGTGCCTGAGCGGCAGAGTGAGGGTCCTCAGCATTATCAGAGTTTGCTGGAGACTGCAAGGTAGCTGCATGGCGTCCGCAACCCTGCTTTCTTCTTCTATCCTTGTTTTTCCGCATTTTAGACTTGTTTTGTATCAGACAGTCAGATTTGTATATGTTAGAGGCTATAGACTTATGACACCAGATGTATAGGCTATGTTGGTTTAACATTGTATTTATTTCCACACATTTTGGCTGTTTTATGCACTTCTTATGAAAAATTGAGGCTTTAAACCTGTGTTAGAAAAATGGTTTTATAAAAGAAATTTGTTGTAATTAATGGTTTGGGTTGTCTTGCCTAGTAATGTGATAGGTGTCATCACGACCGGGTATTTGGGGTCGTGACAGATAGGGTCAATGAAATTCTTGTATGGGTGTTGTATCATGGAAGATAGAGTGGCCAATACATCTGCGAACTCATTCTGAATTCTCAGAACATATTTGAATTCTATCATCGTGAACCTCTTGATCAGCTCTTGCACATAGTACTGATATGGTAATATCTTGGTGTTCTTGATAGCCCATTCTCCTAAAACTTGATGTACCAAAAGATCAGAATCTCCGATCACCAGCAACTCCTAAACGTTTATGTCAATGGCCAACCTGAGTCCTAAGATGCAAGCCTCATAATCTTCCATATTGTTGGTACATGGGAACCTGAGTTTTGTGGATACCGGATAGTGTTGGCCGGTTTCTGATACTAAGACAGCTCCAATACCTACTTCTTTGAAGTTCGCGGCTCCATCGAAGAACATCCTCCAACTATCGTATGCTTCGGTGATGTCTTCTCCCACAAATGATACTTCCTCGTCGGGAAAATACATTTTCAATATGTCGTATTCTCCGTCTACAGGATATTCTTCCAAATGATCTACCATGCTTGCCCTTTAACTGCCTTCTGAGTTACATAGATGATGTCGAACTCACTCAACAATATTTGCCATTTCGCCAACTTTCCGGTAGATATAGGTTTCTGGAAGATGTATTTCAACGGGTCCATTCTGAATATGAGATATGTGGTATAGGCACAGAAGTAATGCCTCAATTTATGAGCTATCTATGTCAAAGCGCAACAGGTGTGCTCTAGGAAAGAGTACCATGCTTCATAGGCTGTGAATTTCTTACTTAGATAATATATGGTCTGCTCCTTTCTTCCCGTCTCATCGTGTTAAGCAGCAAAGGTCTCCCTAGTTCCGGTGGGACCAAAACAGGTGGTTTAGATAAATAGTCCTTGATTTTGTCGAAGGCTGTCTGGCACTCTTCAGTCTAGCTTGTTGTAACATCTTTCTTCAACATTCTGAAAATCAGTTCACAAATCACAGTTGATTGTGCTATGAAACGGCTGATATAGTTGAGACGCCCTAAGAAACTCATCACATCTTTCTTGTTCTTTAAAGGTGTCAAGTCCTGGATAGCTTTGACCTTTGACGGGTCTAATTCAATCCCTCGGAGACTGACGATGAAACCTAGCAATTTTCCGATAGGGACTCCGAAGGCACACTTTGCAGGATTCAGTTTCAAATTGTACCTTCGAAGCCGATTAAAGAATTTTCTCGAGTCTGCTATATGATCTGTGCTTCTTCTAGATTTGATGATGACATCATCCACGTACACCTCTATTTTCTTGTGTATCATGTCATGGAAAATGGTTGTCATGGCTCTCATGTAAGTGGCTACAGCATTCTTTAGGCCAAACAGCATCATTTTATAGCAATACATCCCCCATGGTATGATAAAGGCAGTCTTTTCGGCATCTTCTTCGTCCATCCAGATCTGATGATACCTCGCGAAGCAATCCACAAAAGTCTGGAGTTCATGCTTGGCACAGTTGTCAATTAGTATGTGTATATTGGGCAACAGGAAATCATCTTTGGGACTTGCTCTATTTAGATCCCGATAATCGACACATACTCTGACCTTCCCATCCTTCTTCGAAACCGACACAATGTTGGATAACCAAGTCGAATATTCAACCACTCTAAGAACCTTGGCTTTGACTTGCTTAGTGACTTCCTCTTTTATCTTCAAACTTATATCTGGCTTGAATTTGCTAAGCTTCAGTTTCACTGGTGGACACATGGGATCGGTGGGTAGCTTGTAAGCCACTATGGATGTGCTTAGACCAGTCATATCATCGTAAGACCATGCAAAGATATCTTCATACTCCTTTAGGAATTGGATGTACTCTTCCTTCTCTAATGGTGATAGGTGAATGCTTATACGGGTTTCCTTAACTGTTTCGGAATTCCCAAAGTTAACCGTCTCGGTCTCATCCAAATTAGACTTAGGCTTGTTTTCAAAATTTTCCACTTCTCTGACAATTTCCTCAGGTATTACATCATCCTCCATATCTTCTGAATCACTATCCTTATGTTGCATTGTCTCATTACATGTCACAGTCATAGGTTAATCGGGATAAGTAATAATAATGCTGTAGAGAAAAATGTAAAGGATAATAATAAATACTAAAAATAGCAATGCATTAAATAAATCTTGAAAATATCAAAACAAGTACATCTCGATGACTCGAGAAATTATTTCAAAACATAATACGTTCAAAACAAAATACTGAAAAATGCCTTAGATGCTCATAAAATTGCTTTAAAAAAATAATTGATGATAATTACCAGGCTACCGAGGAACTCGACGGGCCCGGGATAGTGCAGCAGGCCAGTTCTTGAGAATAGCTCCTTTCTCTACAATCTGAATAGTAAGGTCTTCTTCCTCCTCCTCTTCCTCCTCCTCCTCAACTATCACACCGCAGTCCATGTCTTCATCATCCATAAATAGAATCCTTATGCTAGCTAAAGCTTCATCTTCTTCAGACCCCCATATCACGTCAGCTTGTTGAAATGTCTGGTGTAAATGTGGTACTAATTGTTACAGCGGATAATAAGGACCACGCCATGGTGGCGACCAATCCTGATACTCTTGCCAAGTGTATTCATACCCAAGCCCGAAAGTTTTATCGTGATGCTTCAGTTGTACCGGTTTGGTGATCCCTTGGAGATTCTTGCCGAGACCTTTGCCAGGCTCATACCCTGTCTATAACAATATGCTTTTTATCTTGTTGCTCTACCATTTGTTTTTTTCAATTGTGTTGACGCGCTCAATACGATGATATGTTTCTCCACCCAGCTTCCTCATGTTCTTGATGACTTGAACAATCTGATTGGTGTAGATGGGGTTACTCCCCTCTCCATGGATGATCACTTCCTAATGATTCCATTCAAACTTCATAGCCTGATGCTGAGTAGAAGCTACGGCCCTAGTGGCATGTATCCAGGGTCGTCCCAATAGTAAATTGTAGGTAGCAGATATATCCAATACTTGGAACTCAACATCGAACCAGGTCGGACCCATTTGTAAGATGAGGTTGATTTCTTTGATTGTTGCCCTTTGAGATCCGTCAAATGCTTTCACATTCATACTTCTGCTCTCGTGCAGACCTTTACCCAACCTCTTAAGAGTAGTCAGCAGACATATGTTGAGACTTGAACCTCCATCTATCAGGACCTTGGAGATGAATTTGTCATCAAATTGCACTGTGATATGTAGTGACATGTTGTGACTTAGTCCTTCCGGTGGCAGCTCATCTTCATGAAAAGTGATTTTGTGGATTTCCAACACGTGCCAGACCATGTTGGCCATTTCCCCACTAGTGATGTTGGTGGGTATATAGGCTTCACTCAGCACCTTTATCAGGGCATTCTTGTGTGTCTCGGAGTTTTGTAGCAGTGATAAGATGGATATCTGGGCGGGAGTTTTGTTCAAATGATCGACCATAGAGTATTCTCTTGCTTGCACCTTCCTCCAAAGGTCGTCAGGGCCAGTCTCAATGACAAGTGGCTTAGATGTAGTTTCTTTGCTTGTTCCTCCCAAATGCTCGGGTGTATAAACCCTACCGGTTCTAGTCATGCCTTGTGCTATACCTGTTTCTTTCACTTTTTCTTTTCCTTTCCTTCTTGCCTCCAAGGCATAATCCTATGGTATAGATTTAAACTGGTAAGATGAACTTCAAACGGTGCTGGTGCAGCTACTTCAGCTTCAATTGGTGCCTGGGTTTGCACTACAATAGGTGTGAGGGTGACTGGAGATGTTTTAGGATCATCCCCCTCCCGAATGAGTCCAATTGACCCTTCCGGATCCCATTCTTCATCGGTCTCTATCACATTTACTTCCTCACCTCTGTGATCTGGGAGAGGATTGTTATGAATATTAGGTGCAATCTCCTTTGCCTGCATAACTTTAGTGTCAATTAATGTCTGGATCTTGTCCTTCAGAGTGTGACATTCATCAATGGTGTGACCCTTCATGCCTGAGTGATAGGCACATATCTTGTTTGGTTAATCCACTGAGAAAAGTTTTCCATAGCAACAACGGGGATGGGAGTGACATAACCAGTAGCCTTCAGTCTCTCGTAAAGTTGGTCTATGGGTTCAGTAATCGGAGTGCATTGTCTGGGTGGCCTGCGATCAAAATTTGGTCTTGGTTTTGATAATTTTGGCGGGCTGGTAGTGGTGAGTGGTAATATGCAGGTTTGGTGTTATAAGTGTGGTAGGTGGTAGCAGGTTATTGGTATCTGGAGGGTGAAGGCTGGTATGTGGGTGGAGGTGTTTGGTATGTGAGAGGAGACTTTGAACCTTGGGCTACCATTATTGCACCAACTTCTTTCTTCTTAGAGATACCCATTTTGCATGCAAATATTAAATTCTACCCATTTCCCCTTTTACTAGCACCCCACTCGTTTATACAAAAGTTATTACAGGCCCAATAATGAATAAACTCAAAGTATTTTACAAAACGATGACAATAAACCTTCACCAGGCCCAAATAAAATACCCATTACTATCTGGGCCTTCATTAAGCATACTCAGGCCTCTAATAAGGATCCATATTCAACACACAACCTCAGAATCCAAAAAGGATCCCAAAGTCGATTTATTTGACCACAATGCCAAGTATTGCACCATTTAAATCAGCTAATTCAGGTATACATCAGATAACAGGATAGAATGGGATGAATGGGAGTACTTTGAGATTCAAGGAATAACTAGGGACCAAGTCCTAGTGTGTCAGAGTTCACAAGGGTCTCAATTGGACCCCGAGCAGTGCTTATACTAGGAAGGTCAATGATAGAACCTAGGTAGCCTTGGCTTTCAGCCAGTTAAGAATGAGAACTCAAAAGAGCCCAAGTAACAAGTGAAGGTGTGATGACCCAAAAGACATCACTTCTTTTTAAAATGAATTCTGCGTTTTGAGGCCTTAAAAACCTCTTTCGGCATCACCTCGATTTGCGTGCGCAGTCCGGGCACATAGCCGGAAAGCTATTATGTGAAAATCTGCGAAAATGTTAAAATTTTGACTTAAAATGCATTTAAGTTAACTTTGGTCAACATTTTGGATAGACAGACCCGGACCCGTGATTTGACGGTCCCGGAGGGTCCGTGGAAAAATATGGGACTTAGGCGTATGCCCGGAATCGAATTACGAGGTCCCAAGTCCGACAAATGAATTTTTTAAAAGAAATTATTTTCTGAAAAATATAAAGGGTTTTGAAAGTGAAATGCTATGTGAAATCTATGGTATCGGGCCCGTATTATGGTTCCGTAGCCCGGTACAGATGCAATATGATTTATATGTATTGTCGGTAAAGTTTGGTAAGAAACGGGATCCATTTGATGTGATTCGTACCTCAAATGCAAAATTTGATGTTCAAAGAAGTTTTGAGAAATTCCATTGATTTTGAGGTTTAATTCGATGTTCATGATGTTATTTTGGCGATTTGACCCGGATAAGTTTATATGGTGTTCCTTCTACGCGAACGTGAGACCCAGGTCGCGAACGCAAACGAAGGCTTATGAGCCTGGGCAGGGGGAGGATATTATACCTACGCGAACACGACCACCTGGACGCGAACGCGAAGGCTCGAGGAGTTAGTGCTCCGCGAATGCGAGCCCATTTCCATGAACGCGAAGGTCTCTCGGGCCGAGCTCATCGCGAACGCGATGAGCCTGTCATGAACGCATAGACCAAATTCACCCAGTTATTTTTAAGTTCAAAAATAGAATGCATTACGGGAATTTTACTATTTTTCATAAACTTCTTCTTCTCCACACCTCTTGGGCGATTTTTGAAGAGGAACTTCACCATAGCTTCATAGGTATGTAATCCTAAGCCCGTTTTCTTCCATTTTTATCAACACCCACTAGATTTCTAGGCCTAAAAGATGAGATTAAGGGTAGAAAGTTAGGGATTTGGGTAGAGTTAGGGTTTTTGATTATTTGAAAATTTGACCTCGTTTTGGGGTCGGATTTCAAAACAAATTATATATTCGGGCTCGTGGGTGAATGGGTGATCGTTTTTTGGTCCAAACCTCGTATTTTGACCAAGCGGGACAGGGGTCGATTTTCGACTTTTTGGGAAGAATGATTAGAAAGCTTTAATTAGGCATTGGAATTGGATTGTTTAGCGTTTATTGATGTTATTAAGTCGATTATGTCTAGATACAATTGATTTGGAGCCAAATTCAAAATGAAAAGCGGTGTTTGAGGTTTGAGTTGGCTGTGGAAGTTCGAGGTAAGTGTTTGGTCTAACCTTAGCTTAAGGGATTAGGAGTTGTATCCTATTTGCTACTTGTTTCTTGTTGAGTACGACGTATAGGCATGGTGATGAGTATCTATACGTTAGTGTCGAGCATGACCGTGAGTCTTGAATTGTAATTTATTGTGTTCTTAAATAATACTATGGATGCTAAAGTTGATGACTCTCTGTATTGAGCAAGGATCGTGATTATTCTCGTGGAAATTACTTATGACTGACTATTGGTGTTAGCTGAGGTAGTTAGATGTTGGAACAATGTTGGTTATAGTTGTTTCTCCCTTTCCAGGATATTATTACTTATATTGTCGATTCCCTTGCCGGGATAGTATAGTTCTTTATCGATCCCTTGTCGGGACTCTTGCTATGATTGTTGTTGATCGTATATGTGGATCGGGTTGCACACCGCAACAAATGATATATTTAGATCGGGTTGCTTGCCGCAACAGTGATATATTTGGATCGGGTTGCACGCCGCAATAATATTATATATGGATTGGGTTGCACGCCGCAATAGTGATAAATGATATGGATTGGCTTGTGCCGCGCAATAGTGTTGATATATATTGGGATCGGGTTGCGCACCGCAGCAATTGCTGATACAAAGTGTTTATAGATTGGATACAAATTTCTTATTGTTTTGCTGTGAAATCTAAGCTATTCTTATGTTGTTACTCTTGATTTACTGTTGATATTGGTACACCCCACAGCATGTACCCCCTCCTATCTTTACTTGTTTATTTCTGTTTTAATTCCGATGTATATTATATAACTGCACAAGTTATTTGGTAGTCTGGTCCTAGCCTCGTCACTACTTAGGCTAGGCACTTACCAGCACATGGGATCGGATTGTGCTGATACTACACTATGCACTATGTGCAGATCCCGGAGCAGCTCTTGGACCATAGCATTTGGGTGGTTGCCTTCAGTCCATCTAGAGATCTCAAGGTAGTCTTGCAGGTGTCTACAGGCCCGGCGTTCTCTTCTATCTTATTATGTGCTCTGTTTTCACTTGTATCTGAGACAGACTGTATTCCCTTTTTCAAATACTTGTATGTAGTACTCATATACAGTCCGTGATATTGTGACACCAGATTCCGGGTAGAGACGCACGTTGGTATTGTAGTACCTGCTTTGGTTATTTTATCAGTTTAAGTCTTCCGCTTGTTTTATTTATCATTAATATTCAATGTTGATTACCTGTTAATCTCAGTTGTTAAAAAGGAGTAAAATGAAGGGGTTAGTGATTCTTCATTTGCGCAGCTTGCCTAGCTTCTATGAGTAGGCGCCATCATGACTCCCGAGGGTGGAAAATCTGGGTCGTGACAGAAGGAGAGTAAACTAAGGTTGCGGGACAAAACTGAGGGATACAAACATAGTTAAGTTGAGCACATAGAGCAGATAATCGAACAAGCTTTAGGTTCTAAGAACAAACTTAGCAAAGATTCAGAAAACAAGTTCAACACTTAGTGCATAAGTAGTCATTCATTAGCAGAGTTAAAGGGAGAACAGGTTTGCAGGATTGATGAAAATACATTGATTCATAATAAAGGGCCTTGGCTTGAATAACAAGGTTTTTAGTGGCCTTGGCTTTCAGCCGGCCAAAAAAGAATACAGGACAAGAGAATAGCAGAAACCCCAAGTTTTAGTGAAGAAAAATGTCGATTAAAAATTGTCCCAGGAAGGGAAATTAGGGGGTTTATATAGCAGTCGAAAATTGAATAAACATATAAGGAAACAAAATAAATCAAACAGCAAATAACGAAAGAAAACATGCAAGATCAGTTTGAAATCAATTTAGGAGAAAAATCCGCTAAACCCAAGTTTTTTAGGGAAACTATAAATCACAAGAATCCAAACAAAATCGGACTCACATAATACAGTGTTGAACATATGGAGACAAATCAATGCTCAAAATCAAAGATTCGAACCCCTTTTTATTTGATTTCGGAGATTATTGCTTGCCATGTTTAGGCAAGCACTTAGGTAACACCACAAACGGACAGCCAGTACTAAAAAGATTGGAATATGGCAAGAAAATAGTAGTTGAATCCCACTAGTAGAGGGATTAAGGAAGGCGGATAGGGTTTAGAGAATAGAAGAAGAGAGTTTCAGGGCGGCGGGTTAGAGGGAATAGGGAATTAGGGTTTGGGGTTAGGTAATTAAAAGGGGTAGGTTAATTATAAGATCAACGGTCAGGATTTTAAAAAGGGACTGGGACGGGTTAATTAAACGGGTACCGACCATATTTTTATAAAGGGTCGTTTGGCTTTGGGCTGGGGGTTCTGGGCTAAGGTATTGGGCCATTTGGTCTAAAAATTGGTTTAAACATTGGGCCAACTCTTAAGTACACATAATTTATTAAACATATTTTATAAAAACTGACTAGTAAATAAAAAATATATGCACTAAAATGATTCAAAATAATTATTTAGCATTGTAAAATATAAAATACTATTTTGATACAAATAGTATAAATAAGGAGCCTTTGTATATGAATATAGGCTATGATTGCAAAATTAAATAAATAGCTTAAAATATAAATATAATTATATGAAATAAAGTGAAAAATATTATGAAACATGTATAAGGATGCAAAATAGTAATTTAGATGATTAAGTCATCACAAATAATTTAAAGGGGAAATTACCGAATTTTGTGTAATTTAATGCAAGAAAATTAAAAGCTCTAAAATTATAGAAAATTATAAAAAGTGCTCGTGTAAATCTTGAATTAAATAATGCAAAATGATATTTTGAAAGGTATATATATTATTTGAAAAATATATGAGGGCAATTGGGTATCAACAATAATCAAAAAGCTCGTAAATAAAACGGAGTTTTCAAAAACAAGGTTTAAACTCAAAATACAAGTGCGGAATAATAGCCCCAACATCGGGGTATCACTAATTCATGAGCAACTAACTGGTCTAAAATAACATGACTATCATAGTGTGGAAATCCAAATACAATGAAAAGAGAGAATAAAGAAGAAGAAGAAGAAAGCAAGGCTGCGAACATCGGGCAGCTACCTCGCTTATATTAAGGATTAGCTAAGAGAACTATCGACACTCCCCACGTCCAGAGACTCCTGGATCTGCACATGAAGTGCAGGGTGTAGCGTGAGTACAATAAACTCAGTAAGTAATAATGATAAATAAGGAACTGAAGATAGTGACGAGCTACACAGTTACAATGCAATTTTAGTAGCCTTAGCACGGAAAATAGATATGCTTTCCAAATCTGGTAAAATCAAATCAATTCAGTTTGCTTAAGTCAAGTTCATTTAAACACCGAATAAAAACATCTTTCAGCAGTTCTAAAACAATGATATAAGCCAACTGTGTGCATAAATAATGAAATCATATACAGCCTTTCAGGGAAACTAACACCCGGTCCTCCCATTCACTCCAACCTCACAATCACTCATTCCTCACAGTCACTCATTTCTCGCAATCGCTCAGCAGCCGGCACTCGCACTCAGTAGTTACCCGCGCTCATTGGGGGTAGTTACAGACTCCGAAGGGGCTCCTATAGTCCAAGCGCTATATCAAGTCAATCATGGCATAGATCAATAAAACATGTTGAGGTGTGCAGCCCGATCCCATAAATATCCTCACAATTATGCCCTCGGTCTCACTCAGTCATCAATCTCTCCAGTCTCTCAGGCTCTCAAAAATCAGGGAGAATCAGCCCAAACAGCAATAACATGTATAAATGACAGAGACTGAGATATGATATGCGAGTAAAACTGTGACTGAGTACAAATAGCATTTAACGGGCAATTAAACATGAAATGCGATCTCTAAGGGTCCCAACAGTACCAACAAATAGCCTAAGCATGGTTTCTAACATGATTTACAGTCAAGCTCATATATGACATAGAGAACATATGGCTAACAGCAGATTATTCGACTTTACAGTTCTATGGGACAGACCAAGTCAAATTCCCTCGGTGCACGCCTATACGCTCGTCACCTAGCATGTGCATCACCTCCAAAATAGTCACATGACACAAAATTCGGGGTTTCATGCCCTTAGGACCAAATTTACAACTGTTACTTACCTTGAGCCGAGTAAAACTCTACTCCAAAATGCCCTCGTCTCGCGAGTCGACCTCCAAATGTCCCGAATCTAACCATAAATAGTATAATACAATCAATACGGGCTAAAGGAATCAATTTGTTACATTCCATGCCTTTGCATTAGGATGTGTCCTAGTAATCCACATGAGTTCGAAGGGATTATGTCTAGTATGAGATTATAGAGGGTTTAAGACATTATTATTATGAGACCTTATAAGTTTACAACCTTGATATCATTAGATATTATGTTAGTGTGGTATTTTCTTTTAACTGAAGTATTTTAGTAAAAAGTTTTATAAGTATAATTTTGGATAGTTATTATTATTTTTATTTTCGAATATGGTAAATTATATACATAATATAAGAAAGTTTACAAGATTTTCTTTATTATAAAGATAGAAATTATTTTCTCACAAGAAAAGAAGGTTTTTTTTTTTACCATTTTAAGAATTAAGCGTATGAGAATTTGTACTCTTTATACGAGATTAGCAAAATTAAAGTTGAGAAAATATATGTACTTTTTTACATGGATGTTTTAACAAATAATAATATATGTATTGATTTTATATGGTACCACGATTTATTATTTTAATATTATAATAGTAGTACTTTAAGATGAGGACAAGACTATTTTTTTTTTGAGGTTATAAGTATTTATGATAATTATAACAAGTGATAAGCAAAGTCGTGAAGATGAAAGGGTAAACGAGTTGAAGAAAATAAGTTTCGTTGAAGGTTGTCAATTTAGGATTAAATACGGTCCGAGTCATAATACCCGGTATTTATGGACTAATACCATACAAGGTATCATATGACCGTGATAATATGATATATAAAGTATATTAAAAATAAGTAGAATTTTAAGTAATTTAAGACAATTCTTAATTACATGGGTAATTGGTTAATTACCGAATAGCATGACATTACCTAATAAACGGAGAAAGATTTACATTTCCCACCCCACCCCACCCCACTTGGCTGCAAGGGGGCTAACCAAACAAATGACTAAGGTAATTTGGTATTAGGTCGCAGTAAATTATGTAAAGTCTTCCTCTTTCTTATCCTTGGATTTTTTTCACAACTTTAAGGATTTAATCTATGCTCTACAATATCTTATTGGGACTTGATTAAAATACGCTAATTGGGAAACATATCCTCCTGTGAATGATTTTTATATTGTATGCATACATGGCTGCATGTTTCATATGGTTAGTAGCTCTGAAATAGCTATTGCATGAATCATGATATAAGTTTTCTGATTTGGCACATTAGATTTGACCTTTGGTTTAGATTTGTTAAATTTAATATCCATGATCTAAATTCCGAGTAGCTGCTTGGTGCCTCTTCATAATGTGTGCTATGTAGAAATACGAGTTTTTCCTGTGGAAGAGAAGACTTGGCTACAACTTTTAAAATTTTGGTAAGGATGTAGGTCTAATGCAGGTACATTGCATCGAATTAGAAAACCTTCTTTTCTATTTTCTGACTTGGTAATCATAAATTATACACTCTTTATGGTGTAGAATTTGTCTTCATTGTTATAGGTGCACTCACTGTTAGTATGCCATAGTTGAAGATAACTTTTCTAGTAGACAATAAAAAAATTTATTATTTTTGGAATATTTTTTTTTATTTTTTTCTTATGAGTTCTACAATAAACGGAAGATTGATATCTAGTTGTGTATGTATTGAGGAGCAGTCATTGAAAGTCAGCATTTAATATATAAGCTACTTTACTTTGATTGGGAATTCATGCCTTAAGGATAATTCTCTTGAATATGATCCAAGTTCGAACATTTATCTACGACCTTCTCGAGTTCTTATGGGCAATTAAGGTATGTCAAGGCTAAGCTCTTCCTTCATTTTGCATGATCTCGTAATTACACTAGTTTGATAATGAGACAAAGAAAAATTCATATTCCGGAATTTACGTATATTTTCCTAGTCTTATAAGTGATAATATTCTCCTTATCGGGACTATGTGTAGAATGTGCATGTGAGATATCGTCTGCCATTTAAGATCAACAATAACTGGCGTAAAGTAGTTTAGTAGTGCTCCAAAACCAACAAAACATATGTCCTTCCCATGATTGATGACTGATGAGTGGTTCCGAGGCTCTTACATATATGATTTACTCTTGGGAGTCTGAACGTGATGTTACTTCAATATCATGGATATATGTAGTAGATTCTTATTGCAAAAAGTAATATGACAACATTGTTTCATGGGAATGGAGTCATTCCATTAATACTATCATGGAGAGCTAGAGCGACTGATTCGGGATAAAGATACAATGTTTCATAGCTTACAATCTTTAACATTTTTAAAGTTGTGCCACATTGAGATTATAATGGCTCTAGATGGATTATTGAATTTCTACTATTTCTATTTTTCCATTAAGTATTTTTTATAAACGTACTTCTCATGCATTGTATTCATTCACACGTGCATTTACCCATGACTCAGACGGCGTTATATACGTACCACCACCTGATCAGCTGGTATACGATGATGATTTTGCCCACAGTGGTTGAAATAATATGATGGGATGCCCTCAGAGGCTTTATAATGTTATGTACATACAGACCTATGCATTACATGACATTCATACGCATATGCATGATACTATAAGTATTTCATGAATTATAGGTTTTCTTCATGTATGTTATTCTTATGATTCAGCAAATATTATTCATGTTTATATCTTAGTCGCATGCTTAAGGATGTTCGACGAGTCCTCCTTGTCCCATTTGATATCAAATAATCCTAGAGGCTTTGTAGACAGAGGTTAAGTTTGTACAGTATGTCAGAGGCCTTGATGGACCATATATATTCATATTTTAAGAAAAAATGGTTCAGTGATACAGTACTTGTCGCGCCCCCTTTTTTCCTCCGCGGAGAAAGTCCGGGTTTCAACATTCATGGGGGTAATAACTCATTCTCTTTTGGAATTTGGGTTTTGAAGAGCCGCCACCTAACAGATTACGGTGCGTTAGGGCACCCAGAGCGATTAACCCTTGGATTGGTTTGCACTACCAGAGATTTAGGGTAAGGGCTCGAAATAACCTAGAGGGGAAGGTGTTAGGCACCCCTCTTGGTCCACAATGGTGGGTCCCGGCTGAACTTATATTTATGAACTGGTCCATTAACAGATAAATAGTTTTAAATACATAATTACAAATAAGATCAGATTTTGGACATTACATGACTCAAATAATGAGACAAAGGAAAAGCTTAAACAAACTATATGGAAAGTAAAGGGAATTTGGGAAGGAGGGGTCCTAGGTTGGTTAGCCTACAGGATCACCCTACACAATGCCCGGTAAACACTCCTCAATGAGGGGCTACATGTGACATTAGCGCATAGTCATCATATCATGTTCTACCCAAATCCCTCCCCTTGGTCATAGCCTAATACGTTCTAGTAACCTTGACAATGTCCTACGCGTGCACTACCCGTCCCTTCCTCGTGGCCCTGGAGGTATTTTAGGACCTCTATTCTTTAGACAGTTCTAGACTTTCCTAAGGTCTTAAAAGGATAAAAATCTAGGCGTCAATCAAGAACAGTTAGGAGTGCATTTAAAGAAACAAGTTATAGGCTCACAGTTACCTCCTCAAACATAACAAATAAGTGCACGTCTTCAAATAACACTCAAATACTTAAGAGAAAATCCTAGAACATGATATCTAGGTGAGAAGGAGTTATATAGTGTTGAATTAGTATAATATGTGAAAGATCCTATTCAACTTGCCTACTGATTAAACCTGTTAAATCTGAACAGCTTTAAGTAGCAAAAATACAGTTTCAGAGTTGCAGAATTTAAACGCCCTATAGGCTTGCCTAAACGCAGAACAGTAATGTCCTAAGAGCATAATAACTACGTTGATGTAGTAAAACAGTGAACAATTTTTTAACGGACTCTTGAATTCCTATAGGCATGTTGTCTAGTGTTAGTAAATTAAGGCAGTGCTTAAAAAAATCATTTAAGGAAACAAACAATTGATTAGGCCTGTTTCAAAGCCAACTAACATGAATTAGACCGACTTTTTTAAACTAAGTTGATTTTAAGTTCTATAAGCGGAATTTCTGATTTTAAATCCTATAAGCATGATATCTAATTGTTAAAAGTTGATGTCAGTGAGACAGATGTATATGCATGCAGTAGCGGAAATTGAACTCATTCACTTTACTCTATAGGCACGGTATCTACTTATGAAGTTGATTTTTAAACCTATAGGCATGGCTTCTGATATTGAATCCCTTTAAATCCTATATAGGCATGGTTTCTAGTATGGTAAAGCAAATATTGCAAGTATATTAACACGATCCTACAGGCATGGTATCTACCCGAGTTACCCCACTAATCACCCCAATGTTATTTACAAATAATTATTACAGACCAGCTGAATAAATTACATAAATAATAAAGAAAAGAAGAAGTTAACTATAGGGAGCCTGAAGTAGGCCCAAATGATTTCTCAAGCCTTCAATAGCCTCAAATGCCAAATTCCATGACAATATCATTTTCTAGGTGTGTCAGAGTTCCCTAAGGATCTCAAGAATCCCGGGCAGTGCTCACACCTATACTTTATAATCAGAATTGAGTAAGTGCAATGTGAAAGAGTCAGTTTCAGTGCATCAGAGTTCAGAGGGATCTCGTAGGGATACCAAGGCAGTCACACACTGGAGGGGCAGAACTTAAGGATCTAAGAGTAGAGTGGGAGTGCTTAACATGGTTTTGAAAAGGTTTTAATAGGAAAGCAGTATTTGAAAAGACTCAATAGTTTTATAAATAAGAGAATTGTTCAGTAAAATAGTTTTTGACAAGAGTTGTATGATCACACAAACAACAGGTTAAACATAGAGCCAAAACAGGTGTAGCAACACTCGAATACCAAACCTTCATACAGGGGGTAATTGGGGCTGGGAACACACAATACAAGTAGACAGAAGTCTTTGCAATTAAGGGGGTAGCTAATAGTGCAAACAATAGGACATGGATTTAGGGGTGCTAATCAGAACATAGTTACATAATCAGAGATGCTTTAGGGGGTTCATGGGATTAGGGATAACTAATGTTACAACATAGTAAGAATTTCAGAACCAACCTAGAATCAAACAACTTAGAGTAACAAAATTACTTTGCAAAGAAAGGTTCATAGTAGAGACCAAGTAAACCAGCATTCAAAAATAAGGTAGACTCAAATTTAAACAGACTACTAGTTCATAAGACATGTTGATCCTAGAAGTCATAAGACATAACTAGGTGAAGTAATAAGTCAATTACATGTTGAACAACAAAACAGTAGATAAAAACAGATTAGGAATATGATAAACTGAAGCAATAGGAAAGACATTGGTTTGAAAGCTTGAATTTAAAATCAGAACATACCAGTAAAGAGAGTAAATGAAAGGTAAAGAATAAAAGAGTGTAATGATTAGCCTTGGCTTGAAGTTGGCTAATTCAGTAGCTATAGTAAGTAACAAAGAAGCATAAAAGCTTTTGAATGTATGAGAGATATACACTAATGTGAGTTCGTGTTTAAGACTGTTGAAGAGAGCCATATATATATTAATTTGAAAGCTAGGTAAAATAAGGTAAGAATCAAATTGTTCAGTAATTATAGAACTCAGAGTAAAATCAGTTTGAGTCCTCCCTTGATTAAGGGAATTAGTTCAAACGGTAAAGAGCAGGTGACAAGTAAGGAAAGAAATTATTCAAAGCTGGAATATAACAAATAAGGAAAGACTTCAAACAGTGCAAGTATAGAATAGGTAATTAGGGCTAGGTTCAGAAAGTTCTAATTAAAGAAATAATCAATAAGAATCAAGTAACAATGCAGACAAGGTAAGGGAAAATTAATTAAGGCAAGCAAGTCAATCTGATTGAGTAGAAAGGTAAGAATCGAAGGCTTAAGGGAAAGTATTCAAATCAACCCAAGAAATAAGGAATTCGGAATATTACATAGCTCAATCAAAGAGAAAGTCATGAAAAGAGTCAGCATGTTTAGCATATAAATAAGGTAAATATGGATAGTCAAGAATCGACACGTAACTCTAGCAAAAATAAAAGTTAAACAATGCGGGTTCAATGAGAAAGAGGCAAGTCTTGATGTGAACAGTCAAGATGAACATAAGCTCATAGAATCAGTGAAAGTTTAGACTAAGAAACTCAGTAGAAGCATATCAAGGCAAGACAGTCACGAAAATCACAAAACTCAAAACGAGAACCGGTCAGTCATGCTAATACTCAAAAATCAAACGAAGAACCCTAAAAAAATTAGGGCTTTCAGCATAGGCGAGTTAAAGTTGTAGAAGACTCATAGAATCAGTCAAAATATGTGAGAAATAGAAGTTTAAACACAAAGAATCATTTAAACAAAGTTTTTTAAGAAGAAATTCTGAAAACCCTAATTTTAGAAGAAGATAAACACTTGAAATCACACGATTCTTGTAAAAAAAACCTCAAGAATAGTGTAAAACACTCAAGAAATAAACTCAAATCGTCCTAGATCTATACAGATTTAGGAGGTATAGAAAAGAAATTAGGGTTTCGAAAGAGACTCATATAGAGATGAAGAAACTTGTTTAGAAATTCATAGATCGTAGCAAATATAGAACGACTTCGCTTGAACAGGAACAAGCAGGAGATGAACCCTAGATGCAAGTCGGCATGGCCCTGGTCTCTTGAGGACCTTAGAAAAGGCAAGAATGGCATGAGAGAAGCCATTGGAGGCTTGAGAGACGATGAGAGGTCACCGAAGATGGCCGGAGATGGGATATTGGCGTTTGAAGATTAGGGTTAGGTTGAGTGTATTTTGAGAGCAGAGAGGATTTTAGGGCGGCGGGGTGGTATGTAGAATGAATTAGGTTTTGGGGGTATTGGTCGGTTTAATTAAGGAAAGGGTGAATTCGGGCCGTTAATCTCGAAGATCAACGGCCAAGATTGAGGGGGCCTGGGTTGGGTAAATGTATTTGGGGCTTGGGTCGGGTAATTTAATTAGGAATTGGGCTGGGTATTGGGATTGGGTTGGGTTGAATTTAGGCTGAAATTGAAATATAATAGGCTAAGTTTTAAATATCCACTTTCAGTACTATATAATTTATAAAAAATAATAAAATAATTTCTAAAAGTATTTCGTGTACTGAAAATGATTAAAAATAGTTGTTTAACATTTTAAAAATATAAAAGACTCTTTTATGCATTAATAACGTACTTGTGCATCAATAAGGCTAGTATTGCAATTATATGCAAATTGGCTTTAAAATATAAATGCAATTATAAAAATGCACAAAAATATTTAAGCAATGTTTTGGCATAAATATAGAATTTAGATTGCTAAATCACCACAAAAATAATTTGAAGGGTAATTATTGGAGATTTTATGAGTAAAAAGGGAGGAAATAAATCAATTTGAAGCCCTTAAAAATTATAGAAAAATATATGCATATATGCTATTTTGAAAGTATATTTATGTATTAAAAATATATATGAAAAAATTGGGTATCAACAGTACTTTCCACTTACAATTTTATTTTTAAGAGATGTGGCCATGCTGGCCCACGATAGTTATAAAAGGAATGAATGAGATACAGGGTGGTTTGCTCGGGCCACTACGGCACCGGGTGTCAGCCACGCCTCCCCAAGTTCGAGGCGTGACTCAATTCCACAAGAAAAACTAGAGATTATAGGTCAAAATCCGAAATTAGCTCAAACCCGGCCCCCGATCCACGTCTCAAAATCTGACAAAAGTCACAAAAACCGAAAGCCCATTCACTCATGAGTCTGACCATACCAAATTTACTCAAATACGATAACAAAATCCCATTCAAAACCTCAAAATCCATCTCAAGAACACTTCCTCTTTTTTCCCAATTTTCCACCCCAAATCACGAATTAAATGGTGGAATTAAAGACATAATCACAGAATTTGACCAAAATTAGATAGGAATCACTTACCTTAATCACCCATGTAAGAATCTCTTCAAAAATCGCCTTCTACCGAGCTCCCACTTCAATTTTATGATATGAACTCCAAAACCCTCGTTTTGAATCTTTTAAATCTGCCCAGACACGTTTTCATCGCGAACGCGACCGTCCTCTCTCGTTTGCGTAGACCAACTCAGACTGCCCCTTAGCTTTACTCTTCGTGAACGCAACCAACGCTTTGTGAATGCTAAGCTTTACAAACTCTGACCTTCGCGAACGCGACCCATATCTCGCAAACACGTAGACCAAGGACCTGGGGTCCCCAACTGCCTCACTCCTCTTCGCGAACGCGACATCACTCACTCGTTCATGATTCACACACAGCCATAGCTTCGTGTTCGCGTCCTCTCTTCGCGATTGTGAAGAATAAAATCTCCCCAGCTCACAAAAACTCTTCGCAAACGTGAGGCTCCTCTCGCGAATGCGTAAGAGAAAGCCAGAAAAATACACCAACAGATATCAGCCATCAATCAAAGTCCAAAAATGATCCGTTAACTACCCGAAACTCACCCGAGGCCCTCGAGACCTCAACCAAACATACCATCAAGTCCCAAAACATCATATAAACTTAGTCGAACCCTCAAATCACCTCAAACAACATCAAAAACACAAAATTCACGCGGATTCAAGCCTAATGAACTTTGAAATTTTCAAATTCTACAAATGATGCCGAAACCTATCGAATCACGTCTGATTGACCTCAAATTTTGCACACAAGTCGTAAATGACACCACGAACATACTCCAACTTCTAAAAATTCAATCTGACCCCGATATCAAAAAGTCCACTCCCGGTCAAACTTTCCAAAATTTCAACTTTCGCCAATCCAAGCGTAATTCTACTACGGACCTCCAAAATAGAATCCGGAAGCGCTCCTAAGTCTAAAATCACCTAACAGAGCTAAGGGAACCATCAAAATCTAAATCCGAGGTCGTTTACACATAAGTTGACATATGATCGACTTTTCTAACTTAAGCTTTCAATTAAGAGACTAAGTATTTCAATTCATTTCGAAATCACTCCGGACCCGAAACAGCTAATCTGGTAAGTCATAATACAATTGTAGAATCCAAAAGAAGTAGAAAATGGGGGAACGGGGCTACAACTCTCAAAATTACAAGACGAATCGTTACAAATAGCCAACAAAGAAAGTGCAACAAATGAATAAGATATGCAGAAATAACACACACACCAGAGAGAGAGAGAAGCAAAATAAATTTGGAAAACATGCATACATGTTCATCTTGGAAGATCATGTTCAAGTATTTTATCTTTCTTTCTGAAATCTCTCTTGGTCGACATATATCTACAACTTGCACCTTGGACGTCCAGTTTGGTGTATTAGGAGTGATTGCACATATACCAAGTCTCTCTGTCATTGTTTCGTGCAATCTGGAAAATGATTAATAATAAGTACACGATAAAATAACAAATAAAAAATACAAGTAATAACTTATGTAATAATAGCTTTTTTCGAGTCAATCAAAATACTTAGGAGAATGCATTTTTGATAATTTCACTATATACTACATTGTAAGCAGAATGGTCATCATGATTATCTACTGTTGCAGGTCGGATTAACATCTTTACACAGTCTGAGCTTGTTGCTCTTGATAAAGCAACATAAAGTTGGCCGTGTGAAAAGACAGGTTCACGTAAATAAATTCCTACGAAATCTAGTGTTTGACCCAGAGCTTTGTTTATAGTAATTGCAAAACATAATCGAATTGGGAATTGTGTTCTCTTAAATGGAATAGGTAATTTTTCATCTTGTGAAGATAATAATGGTATTCGAGGAATGAAATCATGTTTGCCTTTTAAGTCACCACTTGCAATTTTAGCACTAATAACATGAGGTTTGAAATCAATACAAATTAAGCGAGTATCGTTACATAAACCCTCGGAAGGATTTAAATTGCGCAGTAGCGTAATTGGACAATTTTTCTTTAGAACTAACTTGTATAGAGGTAGACCAACAAGATTCAAAGTATGCAAAAAATCTTCAAATTGGCTTTGATCTTTTGGCTCTACAGTTTCATCAATTCCTATGAATGTCATAGCAGTTTTAGGAAACTAATCTATGAACATCTGATTAATTTCATTCACAAAATTATTTTTGGTTGTTAAAATAGCACAAGATGTAACTGAGGAGGTGTCATAAATGAGTGCATCTAAATTGGGATAAATAGTTTTGAACAGAATAGAATATGTAATAATTCTTTCTCATTAGTAAATGGAATGAGGAAAGATTTTGGAACTTCAATTTTTCCATGTTCATTAACCTTTTCTATTCCATCTCTAACCCTTAATAAGTACTCACAAAAGGCAAGATCTTTTCTTGCACACATATTTTTTGATAATCGAAACTTTTTAAGGTGATTCCAGATGTCTGAATATAATAAGCTTTCATAAATGAAATCTTCTTTCGTCCCGCTTTGTACAACTGGCAAAGTCTATCTGAAATCACCTCCGAAAACAATGACTTTACCACCAAAGAGTGGATCTTTGTCCATCTCTCAAGAGTAAATCAAAAGTCTCGACAAATTTTTTCTTTGCTATTGGCACCTCATCCCATACTATTAGTTTTGCATCTCGGATTAAAGATGCAAGTGAACTTTGTTTACTTGTATTGCAACTATAATTTTCACTTGTATCAATAGGAAGTTTAAAATGGGAGTGAGTAGTCCGGCCACCAAGAAGTGCGGAAGCCGCAACACTAGAAGTTGTTGTAGCTAAAGCTATAAATCCCTTAGATCGTACAATAGCTAGTAGAGCACGGTATAAGAAGCTTTTTTCTGTTCCTCCAATATTATCAATAAAAAAACCTCCTGATCTATTTGAAAATATTCTATCAAGGATGGCATCATATGCTGTAAGTTATTCTTTATTTAGTTTTTTGAATAACAACAAATCTTCTTTAGTGACAATTATGTTTCGCTCTAAATGGATGTCTCTAGCCTCTTGTGTTATTGTGGAAGATGCAGAAGATGTGAAAGTTTATAATATGAGTTTAAATTCATTTATACTCTATCTCATTGAATGTAATATATCCTTTATATGATTTAGGACCAAATAACGAATGTTGTTTGTTTGTATGTTTGGTATAATTGAGAAATCTTCTGACATGGAGCTTTCAAATCGTTCCCATGATTCTCTTAGATTAGCGGGGTTACAATATACTAATAGCATTTACAAATAAACGTCTTAGACTGTATGGCATTTGGTAATTAGTAGCTTCATACATACAATCAATTAAGTTATTATCACAAGCTATCAATCTTTTTTTTCTGCGGATTCTCTAAATGTGTTGCAATGCTTTCCATTTACAGTTTTGAGATCTTTGTATGATTTTGGGCCTCTTATTTTCATCAATAATAGGCGAAGGTAGTATCTCTCCCCTTCTGTTGGATGACATGTGACAATACGTCCAATAGCATAACCTTGTTATCTTGGTGACCACATTTTATCACTCACTGACCATACGAAGTGTTCTGAAAATTCTGTGTACAATAACTGAAGCTCTTTAGCACGCTTATTTGTTTCATTCATTGTAAATAATTCTGTTAACATTATTTTCTTAATTGCAGGATTATTTAAAATTGTGTTAGACTTGCAGTTGTCTTAAAGGAGACAAATTGTTGATTCTCAAGATGTAGTTGAAGATGGTAGATATTGGGAGTCATTTCACTGATAGAAAAGGCAAACAAATGCCACATAGCCTCCGGTGCTGACACCCATCTGTCATATCTATATTCTCTGGTTTCATCAATTTCTATATTGGTATCATTACTGTGTACGTTGAAAGCAATTTTATCATGCCCTTTACAAATGTATTTGTTGATATAGTAAACAACTTTAACATCCGATCAAATTTCAACATTCATGTGACAGTTAAACTTGCTCAGTAGATATGGATTGTAAGGAACAGCCCATAAATTGTCAAGATATTGGCTTCTAACTTTGACAAAGTTTCTGATATCTCGCCTTCTATAAATTGGATATGAATTCTTACCTTTAGATGTTTCGTTGGCATAATCTCTAGGATATTTAAATTTATATTGTCTCATGTTTTTCATGCATGGACTTGTAGGATTTAACACAAGGACCATGCATCATATTCTTAACAACCAAAGAATGTGAATGACTATTTGTATTACCATCTGGTAGTTCGGCACAAACAACTTTATCATAAGCCTCAGGTGTCAATAATTTATACTCGTCAGCAAGTATAATAAGGAAATGATGTATCGACCCGGCTGGTCGTTTTGTGAATTATAGCCATGTTTCCCCCATTTTCACTTCTTTATGTGTTATTCAGCTGTATTGTGTCGTATCGAGTGGTTGTGGAGTGGAATGAGACACTTAGTCTCTTATTTAGAAGCTTAAGTTGGAAAAGTCAACCGGGTGTTGACTTATGTGTAGAAGATCTCAGATGTGAGTTCTGATGGTTCGGTTAGCTCCGTTCGGAAATTTTAGGATTAAGAGCGTGTTCGGAATGTAATTTGGAGGTCCGTGATAGGATTAGGCTTGAATTGACGAAACTGGAAATTTGGCATTCTCCGGTTGGCAGTGGAAATCTTGATATCGGGGTCGGAATGGAATTTTGGAAATTGTAGGTCCGTAGTGTCATTTGTGGCATGTGTGCAAAATTTCAGGTCATTCGGAGGTGATTTAGTGGGTTTCGACATCGTTTGCAAAATTTGGAATTTTGGAAATCCTTATGCTTGAATCGGGGAGTATTTGGGTGTTTTAATATTGTTTTGAGTGATCCGGAGGTTCGACTAAGTTTGTATGTTGATATGTGACATGTTGGTAAATTTGGTTGAGGCCCTGAGGGGCTCGGGATGATTTCGGATGGTTATCAGAGAATTTGGAAATTTGGTAAGGTAGTTGAAGCTGCTGATCTGTCATAACCGCACCTGCGGAGTGGGGACTGCATATGCGATGCCCGCAGAAGCAAAAAAGTAACCGCAGAAGCGGCCAAGGCCAAGGAAGCCAAGAACCGCAGGTGCGGAAGGAGGAGCGCACCTGCGAGATCGCAGGTGCGGATATTGGACCGTAGAAGCGGTTATAGGCGGTTAAGTGAAAACCGCAGATGCGGTTGATTTGACTGCAGAAACGGCCCTGCAGATGCGTGAAAATGGGCCGCAGGTGCGAGATGCTTGGGCAGAAGGTATTTAAGAAGCCCTTTGCGAATTTTCGGGTATTCTTCACCATTTCTATCCGGATTTTTTTAGGGTTTTGAAGAGGGAATCAAGGGGATACTCATTGAAGTAAGTTATTTGAGCTTAATACTTGTGATTTTGGTAATTTTCAATTGATTAAACCTGACATTAATAGAAATTAGGGATGAAATTTAGGGGTTAGGGCTTGAAAATTGGAGAGTTTAATTTGAGGATTTGAGAGACCATTTGACCTCGGATTTTGATGGTTTTGATATGTATAGACTTGTAAGTGAAAGGAGCTAGTTTTATGATTTTTGTCGGATTACGAGACTTGGGCCTATGGGCCGAGTTTGGGTGAATTTCGGGATCTTTGTAGCTCGAGAGGTTTATGACTGAGTGAAACCGAGGGCCTGAAATTGTGAGGATATTGAGAGTATAGCACATGAGTTGTCTGTATAGCACGTAAGTTGTTTGTAGCACGTGAGTTGTCCGTGCAGATTCTGATATTGATACTATAGCGTGTCAGTTGTCTGTGCAGCACATGAGTTGTCCGTGCGTGTTATAGCGCTTGGGCTGTAGGAGCCCCTCCGAAATCTGCACACACCCAGTGAGCGCGGGTATCCTGAGTGAGTGATATGATGTTGTCCGAGGGGCTGTTCTTGATTTATGTTTTTGCCCGATGGGCTATTTATGTTTTCATCATTTTTACTCATTATTCATCATTTTGTTGGAAAAGTTATTGAAAGATGTTTTTAGACAGTTTTATTGGAATTGGATTTTTAAACGGGGTAAATTGACTCACATAATGATTTGAAAGCATGTTGTACCTACTGGAATTTCATGATGTAGATTTTATGTGTTTCCTACTGCTCAATATTTATTCTCCTTTATTACTTACTGAGTTGACATACTCACATTACTCCTTACACGCTGTGTGCAGATCCAGGAATTACTAGACGTGCTTGCGATTGTTGATTTTTTATCTACCGTGAATTTGTGGAGTTAGCAAGGTAGCTGCATGGTGATCACAGCCTTGCTCTTCTCCATCCTATCTTCCTTTAGCTGTTATTAGTAGTTTATCCCAGATTGTATTAGTCTTGGCATTTTTAGACAGTTTTTAGTAGATGCTCATAACTTGTGATACCCCGATGTCGGGCTTTTCTTTCCGCACTTTGTTATTCAGACTTATATTATATCGTTTTGTTAATTATTGGCCTAAAGTAATCTTTATTTTGAAATATCGGGTTGTTTTGATAGAAGAGTCGGCTTGCCTAGTTCCATGTTAGGCGCCATCACGACCTAGTAGATTTAGGTCGTGACAAATGAGCATGAGGAATACCTCATTTTGGAATTCTATGGAGTACATAAAAGCAGCGACTTTTCAAAATATACACTTTTTAATTATATCTGACTTAAGCTCTTCTACCTTTGCTTTAAATATGCGACTCACTAAATTCGGTCTGTTTTGTACTTTACCAGTTAGTAGTAATAAATCTTTTATCTCTGGCCATAAAGGATTACATGTCACCGTTAGAAAGATATCAGGTTTTCCAAAGTTTTGTACTAATTCAATGGCATCCATATATCGACGTCGCATATCTCTTGGACCTCCAGTAAAGCTAATAGGAAGGAATGTTTTTCTGCCAATATTTAAAGCTTCTCTTTCGCCTAGTCTTAGAAAATCAGTAAGTCCTTCTAAAATGGCAAATTTTTGGCTTTGTTATCTCTGGGGTGCGGTTATTTATAAAATGGTAAATTTGTCCTTGAACTCTAAATGTATAGACACCTTGAGTTGTTTTTGCTAATTCCTTATCGTACTTTACTCCAAGTGAAGTAAATGCGAACATGTTGTTGTATGTTCTAATATAAGTATGGAGATGATTGGATTCATCGTTCACGCCAAAGTAAAGGCTTTTTAACTCAGAAGGTAGGCGTTGTGAAACTAATTTTACTGAACTATTACTACAACAAAAGCTAGGAGTTTCATATTTAAATCTTCTAGCTCCGCAGAATTTACAATTCGGAACCCGTTTTAGAACGGAAGGACAACTGGATAGCTGGTTGATATTCCAGCACCCCACATGTGTTAAGGTGTGTCCTGCAACATTATAAGTAGTTAAGTTTTCATTATATGTTCCTGATGTCAAGCATGTAATATACAGGCAGCACCTCAAAATATGTTAACTATTTGAGGTAGCCTAAAATGCCGAAAGTTAATGGAATATTACAGTTCAATTCAACCAACCATTCTGGGAAGGTAGCAGCTTGTCCTGGAATCATCCTTTGAGATTCGGAAGAAGAATGACTTTGATCGGAAGGATTGGCGGAAGAAATTTCAGAAAGACGACACTTTTTCGCAGCATATTCAGTCCGGCATCGCTCTAGAAGTGTTGCCTTTTTATCAGGTGTCATTTTTTTGTATGCGATACGTCGCCTAAGGTTTCTTTCACTATTTTTGGCACAAAGATATGGATGGCATGTCGTGTGATCAATTTGGTCTTGATCCGTCTTTCTTTTGTTAGAAGACATCTGACTTGCACGCATTTCATATAGGCCTTTTGTTAAAATCGAAAGTTTGTAAGGGTAACATTTAATCTATTCCTATAGGAACAAATATCTACATATTATAACACAAAACATAAGATAAAAGCAAGTTGCATTGTAGCTAAACAGATAATGTTATAGATCAGAAGTTGCGAAAATTACCTGGTGTAGCAATACTGTTTTTGTTATTATTATGCCTGTATTTGTAAATAATGATTCTGGAAATTAGAACGTTAGCTTATAAACGTAAATATAAATAAAACAGAAATTAATTCGAGCCCAGTGAATTCACAGTGTTTCCTTAAGGAATTTAATCCCCTCCTAGTACCCAAGGTTATGGATTATTTCCTCCCAGGATAGAAAGAATTACACACTGGTGTAGCGGTACTTCAAACCCCAGTGTTTCAATGAATACAAAGTTTGGCAGCAAATCACATTTACGGATGCTTTGTTTGTAGTTTAAACAATGCAGAACAAGGGAGGAAAACTCAGAAGTCGAATGGAAATTCTGAGAGGAAGGAATGCAAATTATAGCCAACGTTGAGTTTTCGGTGAAGAGAAGATCAATAGCTCTCAATTCTGTTTCTAGTGTGTCTTCAACAAGCTGCTTGCACCATCTATTTATAGTGCAGTTAGCTGCTAAACACGGACCCGCTGCCACTCATTTAGTGGAGCACTTGGTCATGGTGGATGGAGCACCAGGCTGCTAACTAATGGAGCAATCACTTGCTATAATGGAGCAAGCATTTGGCAATGGTGGGAGACGCACAAATCCACGGATTGGAACATATCCGTTACAAACACGGATATTATTACGTTAATATTTACTATTAACAAATAAATTTGGTCCAAAAAATTAATCAATCAATCGATTGATCGAAGCCGAAGCCGAAGCCAAAGCCGAAGCCGAAACCGAGCGATGACGATGCGAGGTTTGCCTTCTTCCTAACTTTTTAAGAGCTACATGAAGTGCATTTGTATATAAACCCACCAAACTCCTTTTCCTCTACCAATGAGGGACAATGTCTACCTAAAAGGAGAGGAAAACTTAAAATTTTACTCAAAATTTTTATTTCCCTCAATTTCCCATTCACCTTCTTTTTAATACCTTTCTATATTAAAAAGAAACTCAACAGTTTTCACTTACCCCCGGAGCAAAGTTCACTCTCAAGAGCCTGGAAAATTAGAATTGAATAACCATTATACTCTAGCTTAATCGAGGAAACGTATGCGATAATTTACGGGAAAAATATGATATATTAGTATTACTTGAGGTAAATATCATGCGTGTATACAACTGAAGGTAAAAGCAGACAGTGTTGTTTTTGGATCTAAAACCCAAATCCTTTTTCTGTTTCTGTTAGTCTAATTTAAGAACATGGAAAGCAATTGTCTAGTTGGTATCAAGAACCTCAAGGACAGTAATTTAAAAACATGGAAAGCAATTGTCCAGTTGGCATCAAGAATCTCAAATTAGCAATATATATGTTATGCCTTTTAGTAGGAAGGGATCAATTCTCTATCTTCGCGCTAGTTGGAATTGAAGCCATGGTTATCTCTAATCTTATCATTTATTAGCTATTTGAGGGCAGGAATGAAAATACAATAAATCACAGAATCAAAGATGAAGTAACTTTTCTCTTGTTGGTGGGAGAAAAGACCTCCATCGGAAATATACCATGTGCCTTCTTTACCATCTCAAAGTAAAGAATCACAACTGACTTTTCCTCTTTTATTTTTCCTTTCACGATTTCAAGCTAAACACAAAGCTCTAGAAATTTATTCTAAATTCATAAAATAATTCATTTCGTTGGTCAATCTATCGCACCATAAGTAGCGTGAATGATCGATCACAACGAAGCACCTACAAATATTTTTTCAGCGAATGGTGGTTCTTTAGACTTCTTCTAAGGTAACAATTTCAGCAATCAAACCAATTCAGTATAGTCGCAATCTCATCAGATATCAGAAAATACAATTTTGAGGAAAAAGAGAAACCTAGTTGTAGAATTATTGACATGCATATAAGCAATCAACAAAAAACTTCCCAAAAGATGGAGGGGTCCTAAATTTTATTCAAAATAGCAGATATGAAGACCAAATTTTGCAAGTAACCACTATAAATTAACTTTCACTATTCATCCCAAGACATAGCTAACACATGCAAGACATAGGATAACTCAGTCAAAATTAAGGAAGGCCAAATCCCAAAATTAGAAGATGAAAACTGGAACACATGAAGCATGAATGAAGCCACAAAAAGAGGAAGACAAAGAACAATCCTGCAAAAATCTAAATAGACAAATGCTGGAAAAAAATTAAGGGAACACCCCACTATTCCAACAAAATTACTGGAAAAAAGAAAGAGGAGAAAGCAGAAGTCACCTAAGCACAACAAAAATTAGAAGCAATATTTCATAAAAAATATCAATACTTAAAAGTCTAATGCATATTTTGCTGAAGATGGGTTTTTGTAAAGAAACATATTTCTCCATTCTTAGAATATGGTCCAAGGAGGGAAGATTCTATTTGACTACCTTTGACTCCAATTGCATGGGTTAATTATGCAGAAGATAATCAAACTTATAGTTTAATTGTAGGAAACTTATCAAACTAACTTTTCTGATATGTAAGTAACACTCCTGTTTACATTAATCATCTGTCACTGCCAAGATAGTATATTATATCAAAAAAGAAAAAAAAGTATTACTATTTAGATGTTAATCCTACCTAATTAAGAGATCGTACAAAGAAAATGCCTAACTCTTGACCCATATTTTTCTATGGATCAACCCACAGAAATTCATCTTTAAAAAAATAAAAATAGCGAAAAACTATTCAGTGTAGCATAAATTTCACTATAAACAATAAAGATAATAGAATTTTCGGCAGAAAAAGAATTCCAGCTGCCATGCATGTAGGTAATCAACAAAAATAGCCAAAAGCTCAAGATGTCCTAAATTTTATTCTGAAACAGGAGACAGAAATATGAAATTTACAGATGCTAATCACTATAAATTAACTTCCATTATTCATCTCAATGAGCTCACACATGCAAGACATAGGATAAGTCAGTCAAAATCAGAAAAGACCAAGTCTTAAAATTAGACACTGAAAAATGAAATGCAAAAAACATAAAGAAATAAAAAAAAAAAGGAAAGAGGAAAACCAAGAGGAATCCATTATAAATAGAAACAAATACATGACGAAAAAATTAGGGAAAACAGCTCATTGTTCCCGAAAAATTAAACCATAAAAGAAAGATGAGGAAGAAAAGAATCCAGCCAAAATTTTAAGCAAGGAAATAAAAGTATAAGAAGGTTTGAAGAAGGTTGGGAGAGTCATACCTTTTTCCAGTGAAGAAGATGAAGTTTCTGGACATTAGACAATGAAAAAATATAAAAGAAAGGCAATAAACGATAAAGTAAAAGGTGGAGCACGTGGAGAACAAAAGGACCTATGTGGTCCACTTTCAATGGGTGTTGTATTAATATAATGGGTCCAGATTCTAGAAATATCCATGTACTAAAACACCCTTAGTCATCCAAGGAACCTTTGCTTATTAATATGTTAATATTTTAAAGGTGAGGTTTCTCACTCTTCATGTATCTCTAGAGGCTAAGTGTCACCCCCCAAACTTGGAGAGACGTGGCCAGCACCTGATGCCATACTCGACCCGAACGTACCACTTTGTAACTATGAGCTATGCAGGGATAGCCCTCAACTTAGGCCGATTAGGCCTACCTGCAAGCTGAAAATACCAATCAAGGCCGACGAGGCCATAATTTGAATCATCTAAAAATAATGTCTTTCTCATCTGAGAGGTAAAATATACCTAAAAGATCATATACATAATTGTGCAGGACGAGAAGCCTCCATGAACGTCTACAACCAGCCATACCAAACTGAACATTTACGCAGGGTTGGAAAGGCCATAATACTGATATACCAAATATACAAGACGCGTCTACAAGCATCTAGAGATAACTTAACTGTATCATGGTTGGGACAGGGCCTCGACCTACCCATCAAACTTGTATATATAAAATGGACTCCAAGGTCTAGACATGGTAATTCCGAGGAAGTGGAGCTTACCAACCAAGCTGATGTCTGACTCTGTCTACTGGAAAGGTCTATCCAGCTTTCTATCAGGACCTGCAGGCATGAAATGAAGCGTCCATAGCAAAAGGGACGTCTGTATGAATTAATGTATCGAGTGTGTAACGCAGTACAATAACTGAAAGCTAAAACTAAACTGATAATATAATAACTGAAAGTAACTGGTAGTCAAAGATGATCTGAAGATATGCTTATCTGCTGATACTGACTCAACTCTCTCAATATAGTAAGTAAATAGTTGTCCAGCCCTATAAGGATCGGTACGTGTAACTGCTCTACTATAGTAGGCTCACTCATAGGTGCTTGGCCATACTAGGCTCGGTATCTCGGCCATTCTGGGCTCGGTCTTAGGAGCTCGGACACAGTAGGCTCGGTATTTAACTTACCAGTCGATCATAGGTTGCCCAATAAAAGTCTGCACACCATTTATAGCTAGATGGTGGTGAAAATACTATAATGCTATATATATAGACCATCTTCCATCTTGACTGAAAGAAAATAATACTTAACTGACTATAAAGCCCCGATAAGGGATAATATGAAAACTTATGAGATTAGGATAATATACATAAATTCAGCAGTACGAACTTCTCTTTATGTCTCGTTACCAAACGCATGTAGTTACAGGATCATGCCAAAATAAATGAAAGTTGTAGCCTTAACATACCTTATCACAATCTTTTCAATAACCACGTTGAACTCGTCTCGTTTTACTTTAATCTACAACAACGATAATAAGGTTATTGTTAAGCTACGAAAGATGCAACTACTCTACATCGAACGACAAGCTTATTTTATATTAAAACGGGCAGCATCTCCCCTATTTTCATTACTTTCCCAAGTTCATCAACTAACAAGAACCCATATAACCTTCAACTATATACTTTCAGCACCACAACACAAATCAATCTACACAACAATAAGTGCATAAACATCACCGACGAAACTACTATTTAACATAACGAGCGACAAGCTCAGATTGAATCCATTTTGAACCCTTTAACCCCAAAGCCATTCATTCATTAACTTAACAATATATCCAGCATAATATTAGTACAATGGGAGGACTTCTAATCTCATATTCATCTCCTAATTCACCCTCAAACAACCCAGTAATCCAAGAACAACAACAAATTTAACTTTTCATTGTTATATTGTCCTTTCTCTTTATATTCTCAGTACTAGAAGCAAGTTCGACATGTAGAATATATATTAATAACAATAACATCATAAAAAGTCAGTTTTCAAGGTTTCCGACCATTTAAAGTTCATGGAAACAACCTTTCCAAAACAATCCATTAAGAACAATAATATCTCAAACTATTTCAAGTCTCCTCTTATAGTGTCTTGCTCAAATAATGCAACCAACATACAAATAACTTCAAACACATGTAGTAGGTTGTTATACTCATCTTAAGAAGTAGTAACAACTTGAAATTTCAGCTAAAACACAGTTCACAACTATCCTCAATGACAACACAACCTCAAGAGGTATTGTTCTTCACTAGAACTAACTTTTAATGGTAAAATATGGTATACTCACTTGTATTCCCCTTAAAACACTTATGGTATCTATTCAGGAGGGTTAGGAGGTGTGCAGGAATGAAGCGGGGTCGAAAAATGAGAAATGAAGGTCGTCCAAATCGTTTTTAAAGTAAAGTAGGCCGACCACCGCCTAAATGGGTCCCAATGGAAGTTGCTTGCGCAGTCTTGCGAAAATGTGAATATCTTGCTACTCCAATGTTGTATCGACAAATGCTTTAATGCATTAGAAACTAGACTCGTAGATCTTCAATTTGGTAGGCAGATCATCCTGTAATTCCAGGTATATTGGAGAAAAGCTTAGATGCATTTGACCTAATTTTCAGCACATTATGAATGTAACTTGTGATAACTTTTGTCAACTTTTGTTCCACAACTCGCTTGACTTCAAAATATAATACACGACTATAATACGACTAAAATAACTCATAACATAACCCTCTTTATAATGTTAAGCCCCAAGCCTTACCCTAAAAGTACATATTATAACATTCCCAACTTGTCGACTTTCGATGAAACTTATTCTCTTCAATTCGTTTAGCTTCTAAGCCTTTCAACCCTCTTGGTACTTGTTATTCATGATCTTAAATATTTGTAATTTCCACGGTAACATGGTTAACTTACTTTATGTACTTTCAAAGATGATCTCATTTTCGAGCTTACATCAATTGACTTACGATGTACTCTCACGTACAAAAATATGGAGTGTAACACTAACGTTTATGTCCTTCTCCGAGTAGTCTTTTGGATATTATTCTTTTGGTATAGGTCCTGTCAACCCCCCCCCCCCAACCCAATCACCTCAGGTTAGTATAGACCGGGTGTATGAATTTAATACAAAAAAACGAAAATAAATTTACCTTTTTCTTTTTTGGTGCTCTGACGTCTTCTAATGATGTTGTGCTATGTTGCACTTCAATTGCCGTTACCATCTAAATTACTTGAAATTCGAAGTCAAAAATGTTATCCATCTTCTCCGTCATATAATTAGAAAGGGGCTATACAATATTCAAGTTCAAGACTTATATAAACTTGTTACATAAAATAGAGTACCGTTGCTGTAGTATTCGATGTAATACAGCAGATGATGTAAGTAGTTTATCTTAAGAATGATGTTGACTCCATCTAATGCCAGATCTTCTAAGTTCTAGCGAAGACAATTTTAATCGTTGATATTTTGTCATGATAACAAAAGTCAAGACCGATCATGATTTCACGTGGAGTTATTTCGAAGAATCCAAGGTCTACACATAGATAATTTTATGTCGCTCTTTTACAGAAATTAAAAGGGGTTAACATTTTTAATTTATGACTATGATGGACAAATAACAAAATAGAGCTATAACATAGTTTTCTCATAATTTAATTTGAGACGTCATAGAATCTCTATATTTTTAATTAGTCAATTCAAATTATTTCCATTACAAACAGAAACAATACCAGTATTTAGGACAAGGTAGTTATTTAATACTAGTACTAATCACAAGGATACTAATACTAGTAATCTCTTAGAGAAATACAAAAGACATACTACATTAGAACTGAAAGTGAATTAACATTTTCGAAGAAATTAAAAGAAAATTACCAATATTTAGGACGAGGTAGTTATTTAAACCACAAGACGAGAAATTGCTAACAACGGAAAGTTGGAGCTAAAAACAGAAACAACATAAAATTGAGGGATCAAAAGTGGAAAATTATCTCCGGACTAAACACAGTAGTAGAGCTATGGGGCATTTGCATCTATACCCGCTTTTTGGGTAATATTTTAACTTGTGCCCGCTTTGCAAAAAAAATTGCAAACGTACCCCATTTTTTCGCGTAACTTCAGCATACAGGGCTGAAGTAGTGAAGGCAATCACGCAAAACTTCAGCATTTTAGTAGACGGGCCTGAAGTAGCAAATGTGCTGAACCAAGTGTGTTGAAGTTTTTGTTTGTAATTGTTGAACTTAAGCATCGTAGCTGAAGTTTTGTTCTCTATTTTGCTGAAGTTTTTGTTTGTAATTGCTGAACTTAAGCATAGTAGTTGAAGTTTTGTTCTCTATTTGCTTAAGTTTTTGTTCGTAATTGCACTAAATAAGCTGAAGTTTTTTTGTCCTGGATTCATTAGTTTTGTCATTAAGCTTTTTCAAAAACTTCGGCAAAAGATGCTGAAGTTATTTAGTTCATTTATAAAAACTTCAGCACTAAATAAGCTGAAGTTTTTTTGTCTTGGATAAGCTTTTTCAAAAACTTCAGCAGAAGATGCTGAAGTTATTTAGTTCATTTGTAAAAACTTCAGCACTAAATAAGCTAAAGTTTTTTGTCATGGATTCATTAGTTTTGTCGTAAAGTTTTTTAAAAAACTTTAGCAGAAGATGCTGAAATTATTTAGTTCATTTGTAAAAACTTCAGCACTATATAAGCTGAAGTTTTTGAAAAAGCTTTCTAACATACTAGATAAATAATCACCTTATTCTTTCGTAGTGTATTACTACTATAAAATAATCAGATTGTCAACAGTATATAAATCATAAATTTTGAAACAATAAACGTGAAAAGAACAGAATTACGTGGAAATATTCACAAATTATTGTCTACTAACTTACGTAATTATTTATAATTTATTTTTAAATAATCTGAGAAACATACTTATGACAATCATCCCATGAATTGAAGTTTTATAGCAGCACCAACATCAGCTAAGAAAGAGGAAGAAAGAAAACGAAAGAGGAGAAGAGGAGGAGAAAGGATGCCGAAGTTATTTAAAAAATGGGTACAAATTAAAAAAAAATAAAGAAATGGGTATAGGTACACCGCCCCTATAGTTTTTTCCCCCTAAAACTGTAAAGGGAAAAAATCCGACGCACTGATTAGTTCTCGTAGTGTCTCCAATGGACGAAATAGCCCCCTATTATCACTACCCATATTATCAAGCTCCACCACCAGCAGCCCCTCCTCCGCCACCCGGCACCACATTTCACGCGCCGCCGCCGCCGGTGGTGGTCCAGCCACTTCCTCTTCCTCAATATCACCACCTTCACCAGCCACCCATCCCTGCATATGCACCCTCTCCTATTTATCCTCAGCATTCGTACGACGATGTTCGAACTCTCTTCATTGCTGGACTCCCTGAAGATGTCAAGCCTCGTGAAATTTACAACCTTTTTCGTGAATTCCCAGGATATGAATCTTCCCATCTCCGTAGCCAAATTTCTAGTAATTCACAGGTATTATGTTACATTTACTGCTTATTGGGATCTATGGTTTTAACTTCTTTCAGTTAGTTTCAGTATCAGCTTTGCTCTTCTCGTATTATGTGAGTCTGACATATCTGTTTCGCTAAGGATGTCTGACACATTGTTTGTGTTCCTGTCAGCCATTTGCTTTTGCAGTCTTTACAGATCAGAATTCAGCACTTACGGCAATGTATGAACTGAATGTAAGGCCAATTTCTTATACTAACTTTTAATTCTGTGAGTTATTGAACAAATGATTTACTTCCTTCCTAGTTCAATGTCCATGTTCTGGATTATCGGGTATCCGTGTATGGCCACTAGTGTTTTTTTTTTCTTTTTCTTTTCTCTAATGTAAGTAAACTATCCATACTTTGGAGTACTAGACATTAGGTGATTTCTCAAGTTCAAATTTTAGTGGAGGCAAAAAATTAGGTGATTTCTTCCCATATTGCCCAATTCTTGGTGAGCAGAGTTACCTGGTATCTATGTTGGTGAGAGGTAGAAGGTACCTTGTGCGACTAGTCGAGGTGTGCAAGCTGGCTCGAACACCACCTTAACGAATAAAAAAGAAGATATTACATTTGGACATCATACCAAAGAAGGGTGAGGATTCTAATCAGGAGTGCTTATTACTTTATACAAAAGATGAACACATGTTTTGCTTCTTAGAAGGAGGCTTAGCAATAATGGGATCCTTGGCTGAGGAAAATCCAAACTGAGAATGCAAGAAAAATGTTGAAGATGGAACCTTTGCCTCTGATCTCAAAAATTGAATGAAGTTTAGTCTGAGAGGGGTCACATCTAATGTCATCTTATTTTTCACTCAACCTGTATGTTCTATGTTTTGAGAACTAGTTCTCTTCTGTTAGACGTGTAACTTGAACTTGCCTGAAACATGGAGAACAACTGAAAAGAATGAGAGTAGTGCATAGTTCTGTTACCTTTTATAGATCATTTTGCATTAGACATAAAATAAATAGGCACAAATCTCTTCCTTCATTCACATCCGATTGAGTATTTGGTCATGAATAAACAAAATAGATAATGATGTTAGGAAGGCATTCTCAAAAAAGGAGTATAACATGCTTTGCTTCTAAATGTGTGTCCAGGGAATGGTTTTTGACTTTGAGAAGGACTCCAAATTGTACATTGAGCTTGCTAAATCAAATTCAAGGTCTAAGAGGTTACGGACAGGTCTGTTAGGAATAGATTTCTTTCGGTTGTTAAAACTGGAATTACTTTTCCTCAAGCCACAGATTTGTTTTGATTAAACCGCAGATGATGGGAGGCCTGTATCAGAGAAGAGGATTAAAGGTTCTGCTGCTATTTCCAGAGACGGTGGTTCTGGTATAGATCTGCCTCTATAACATATTACAGTCTCTTCCTTTGGATTAGTAGGATACATGCATATGAAATTGAGAGTCCGTTGGCCATCATGTCATTTATATATGAACCAATTTGCTTGTGCGATGCTTTTTAGCCTGTCACATTTAACTCATTTGATGTCATTTAAGGATTAACTGCTCGTCAGTCACTGCAAAGCACTTTATCTAAATGCTCACTTCGCACATGTTTTGCACGCTTGGGCACTAGCAGGTGTTGGCAGCGTTCACATGCCTGGAATGGGTAACTCTGCTTACAACACGATTGGTTATCCACCTACACAAAGGTCATCTGCACTACTTAAGCACATTTTTGTTACTCCAAGTGATTCCTTCTGACTGGAATGCTCCAAGTACTTGTACTTCTAGCTGAAAGTCGAGCACCAAATAGAAATAGTTTCTCTATTCCATGTTCCCTGACATAGGGTATTGGATCTTAGTATTGTATTGATCTTGTGGATTATTTCTATTTTAAATTATATTTTTCTTTTTGTTTGGTGATTCAGTCAGGGAAAGTTTGGTGGTAGAGGGGTGAATCAAGCTGCTTCTAAAACGGTAAGGTGTATGATACATGGACAATCATTTTGTTCTTCTGAATGGCGATGGTAATTTGGTTGGTTGTTCTGTTACAAGTTTGATCTATAATTTCAGCTTTTATTTGGAAAGTTTTTTGCCAATTTTTAGTCGTATTCCTTTGAATTCTAAATTTTTTTACGGGTCTGTTTAGTCACTCATCAAGCATGTACTTCAAGTTCTTGTTGAATCTTGTAATAGATAAAATAATCAACATGTGTAAACTGGGGGTGTTGTACCATTAGTTAATGTATGAGCCTGTAATGTCTAGGTTTTACGCATGCTTTCAAATAATTTTCCATGTCATAAGGTGCATCATAACATTAAGATCAAATCACTTTCTACAACTCTCCATATTTTCTGTTGCAAGTGCAAAATATTGCAGCTTTGTAGATTATATGTTTTCCAACTCTGTTAGATTTATTTTGTGGAATTGCTCTGGTGAATGCAAAGCATGGTCAATTTGCTTAAGGGAGCTAACATTTGGAAGTGCATCAAAGGTCTAAATCATTTTAAATAATATTCTCCTTTTTGGAGCCATATGAGCAAAAACAATGAGTGCAAATCCTCTATGAGATTGCTTCTTGGCCGACAACTAGGATATTTGAAGTTAAGTTTATTTCTTTTTTGAAGACTCAAATTGGTGCTTCAAATGTACACTCATGTCACATACAAGGACCATACTCTTAAACAGATCTTGTGCTACTTCTGTAAACTAGTGGCGGTGCTGCCATTCTTAGTCTTGGATTCTCGCTTTATTCCCAGTCCAAAGCTCCTTTTTTGTTAATGTGATGATCTTCATGACCTTAAGTTCCACAGGTGGCTGATCCATGTCCAACAATCTTCGTTGCTAATCTGGGCCAAAGTTGTAATGAGCAAGAGCTGATTCAAGTATTTTCAAGGTTTTGACAAGTTTCCCTTTTAGTTCTAACCTCTGAAGTATTTGGTATACTGGATGGTTACTGTGCTTTCTTTGACATTGTTAGATGTCGGGGGTTTTTAAAGTTGAAGATGCAGGGCACATATGGAGCTCCTGTTGCTTTTGTCGACTTTCAGGTAAGGTTATTACTCATCTTTGCAGTGGCAGTTGCTCAACCTATTCCCACACTTCTTCTGCGTGTCCTTTATCTTTTTCTAAGTGCATCTTTGTCCCTTTACCAACAACTTTTTCTTTCTTCCCTGTAGATTCATTGCCCCCTATTTAATTTAGCTAAATCCTTAGCCAGTTAATAAGGACATACTGCATGTTTTATCATGTTGCCTCAGCAATCTTAATAAGGAAGTTCAGATGCATCTCCTAATTAAATTCTTCAAGAATTTAACCGTTGTAAGCACATTATTTAACTGTTGCATTTTCATTCAAGTAATCGTTTAACTGCAGAACATCCAAGATTCACCGTTCTTTTATATTGATAAACTTGTCGACTAAAATTTAGTGCTTCCAACTGGTAATTCAGTTTTCCTGTGGTTAACGCACTGGCATGATAATGTGCACTTTGACCTTGTTACTTAAGGCTGGGGTTACGCTAAACAGAGTACCGTTTCGCCTGTTTTCATCTCCTCTATTTTGCTGTTTTGCCATCTTAGGTTCACCTCTTTGATTATTCTGGTAATTCTTTTCTTATTTTCTCTATTTTTTATTTTTATGGGGCTAGACTGGCTTTATGCGTGAGTTAAGAAATATACTGCTGCAAGCTCGGTAACTTGGGAGTAGAATGTCAACTTTTATCTACATATTCACATGTAGTACATATATGGGCACCTTTCTTTATGAAATAGCAACGTCGGAAAAGAACTACCACACATCAGCACAACGATGGAAGAGAACTGTTGTCAAAGAGCTTCATTGGGTGTGGGATGTCATCTTAAGACCTCTTGTTGTTCTTAGCGAAATGTATTTATCAGTGCCCCACTTGGCTCTAGGATCAGGAATCTTAATGTCTTAAGACTGATGCTTAAATCCAAGCAACTGGCTCGTTTGTTGCTCATGCTCCTGAAGTTAAGATTTGGCGTTTCTAGGTTTATAGGAAGGCCGAACAAAGAGTTTAATTGCAAGGGGTCAGCCATCCATTCTGACACCCTTATGATAATTACAGCGCCGTATGAGATACCGTTGTGTGGCATCTTTGCTTTTGGGCTTCCCCTCTTATAACTGCCACCACTATTCTCATTTCTCTTGTCTCTCGTTTCTAAAAGTTAACATGAGCTAACACTCTTGCAGTGTAAGGACCCTCAACTCTCGATGGGACACCAACTGCACGAATCACTTTAGCAAACCCATATTTACTAGATGGATAGCAGTTATTCTTTCAATCAACAAAATGTAATATTGGGGAGAAGGAAAAAAACGCCCTCACTAAAGAGGCATTGCTCATTGTTTCAGATATAAATTAGGTAACCACCTAGTTGGTACTATCCCATATTTTGGGATAGGTGTTCCATTATTGATGTGACTGGGAAGCATCTTAAATAAAGCAACATGGTATACTATAATTGTTCTCATGCATCCTCAAACTCTTTACTGCTTTCTCTAGCTTATTCTCTACAGCATGTATTGCCTTATAAAGTCATTATTTAGCAGTGCCTCCAACATGTTTTGCAGCTTTAATCCCTTAATTTTGATTTTACTTTGTTTTAAAGAACCTTAATTTGGCTTTTTTTGGAATCTTCACCCTAAGGCCTGAGCTCTGCTTTTCGAAAGAAGCCTTCCTGTGTTCCCCTAGATATTCATACATTTTTTTTTTGAGAATGGTAAATAATCTTTAACTGTGGCACAAAGTTGTGCGAGCTGTACAAGTGTTATCATACATCTATACGTGTTTTTCTGAATTGAGGAATTGATAATGATTTCTTACAATATGTTGAAGTCATAACCAGTTGGAAAGAGAGTTACTTTTTAAATGCATATTGCAGTCATTGAGATATATTTTTAGCTATACATGGATATCCCATTGTGTTATCTTTACCTTCTAAGCTTTCTCATAATGTCAACTATGGCATCTATTCAAAATCTCACTTCATACTGATGATGTATATTTCCCTAAACCAATCTTCCGAGCCAACCCATCACAACACCCCACACAACCCCTCCCCTGTCCCAATAAAAGGGGTTGGTGGGGAAGCTTCCACTGGGGGTACTGATATTGGAACTTGGAAACGTTAACTATTACCTTTATCTTGTTTCTCTTCCGTTAGTGTGCTACCACATTAAGGTCAATAATTTGTTGCATATCGTAGCGGGAAACGAGGATGCTAATATAGATGTGTTAGGGGTGCTTATCGGGCGGATAATTACGCTTAACGGTTCGGTTTAACGGTTATCGGATTATAAATATAGTAATCCGCTAGCCATCCAATAAGACAATGGGCGGATTAGTATCGAATTAATAATTATCGGGCGGCTTATCGGCTAAACCAAATAGAAATTTTTTGAACAATCATTCAATCAATACCAAACAGTTTCAAATCAATACCAAAATTTAATACCATCTAAGATCTAACCAAACGATATTTTTTAATTGAAGAGTGTTCAAGACTACTCATTTTGTCATATACGTATTAACCAAAATTTTAATACCATCAAGACTACTCATACAGACATACACTTATTAATCATTGAGATTTTGATTTTTCGACTTCTCAGTTCTCAGTTCAAGAGAGAGACGAGACTGACGACTTCTCTGCCTCTGGTGGCTGCAGACAATTGAGAATTAGAAAATAGAAATTAGGAATTTAGCCATTCAGGGTTTCAATAGTACTTTATATACATATGAGTAAAAGTGTAAATATAAAAATTCTTAACGGGTTAGCGGTTTACCTGATAAGAAAATTGAGTAATCCGCCCCCAAACCGTTAAGCCGTTAATTATAAAATCTCAATCCGTTCACCATCCATTACCCCGATAATCCGATACCAATAAGCCAATAAGCCATCGGTTCGGTTAACGGTTCCGGTTCGGTTTTGAACAACCCTATGTGTGGGCATACTAAGAGAAATAGGATTAAGAATGAAGACATTCGGGACAAGGTCGGAGTGGCTTCCGTGGTGGACAAGTTGCGGGAAGTATGACTAAGATGGTTCGAGCATGTAAAGAGGAGATGTTCCGATGCCTCGGTAAGACAGTGCGAGAGGTTTGCCTTGGTGGGTTTGAGGAGAGGGAAAGGTAGGTCAAAGAAGTATTGGGGAGAGTTAATAAGGCAGGACATGACACATCTGCAACTTATCGAGACATGTCTCTAGATAGGAAGGTGTGAAGGTCGAGAACTAGGGTAGAAGACTAGTAGGTAGTCACGAGTTTATCATTGTCTTCCATGTATGTATAGCACTCTCGTACTCTTTATACTTAGATTTGTATTACTACCTGTTGTTTTGTTGCTTCAATTTTCTTGTTATCTTATTGTTGGTACTGCTTCGTGTTTCTGTTTCCTTTTCGTGGTTTATCCATTATTGTATTTCTTTTCAACTATGTTGTGACTTTGCTTTTCCTGAACCGAAGGTCTATCGAAAACAATCTCTCTACCTTAATAAGGAGGGGTATGGGTGCGTACATACTACCCTCCCCAGACCTCACTTGTGAGATTATACTGGGTCTGATGTTATTGTAATATGCTGCATATCAAGTTCACCTAAATACACAAAGAATAAACGGAGGTGAAACCTGAAATTGATATTACTAACCATGTTTCCAGGACACTGCCTGCTCAACTGAGGCATTGGGTCGTCTTCAAGGGACCGTTCTGTATTCTTCCACCTCTGGAGAGGGCATGCGACTGGAGTATCCTTTCCGAACTCCCATCAATTATTTGCTTTCTCTGAACTCTAAATCCATTATTGTTTTAAATTCTTTCTGCTTTTGCATTACATTTTTCCTTAATGAAATGTTTAGATATGCAAAATCACGGATGGGAATGCGAAGTAAGAAGTCAAGGTAAATGCTTGTGGACTACAGTCAGTAAAGATCTGGTGGAGCAATGCCATTAACAAATAACAGTGTCATTTACTTTGCTTGGACTGAGAATGGGTAGAAGTATTACTAGTTCACATTTAATGTTCTTCAGTTTGAAGGTTGCTATGAACAACAGCATGTTTCCTTTTTCAAAAGTAAAATGTGCCAGTTATTTACTTTTTTCTTGTGCTGCGTGATGTCTTCGACTCCATTGTCTCATCAACTAAGAGCATAAGTCATTTGCAATTTAATTTCTATGGCAGTGACCAAGTGCTTTACTGGTCTGCATTCTCTTTTTGGCTAGTCTCAAGATATTGCTCACTTATTTCAAAATTTAATACATTAAAATATTAGAAAAAGTTTTCTAACATTCACTTTTGCTAACCCCAGTACTGTCTATTCTCTATTTTACTTTTTAACATCGGAGAAGTCAAAATATTTCCTCAAATGCTCCTAAACAGGATTTGGAGACACTACCGTTTTAAAAAAAAATTGTCATGTCACGTAAAACAGGTAGATTAGCAAAAATTACTGCTAGGATGCAAGGAATATAATATTATATGACGTCTTCTATTGGGAAAACTTATACTTACCTAGGATACTGTTGTGAACCAAGTTGACTCCATCTGGGCCCATAGGCTAGAAGAGATGAATGAGATTGGGTCAATTGAGATTATTGGGCCGAGCAAAATGCTAGAGAATTATATTTGGGATCCAGGCCCAGTTAGCAAGTGGTTAAAAAGGACTACATGTTTGGAGAGAAGGATTATGTCAATTATGTTGAAGCCTCGCTCAGTTGGTCTCTCATCCCGTTCTCTCTAGTTTCTCATCCCCTTTCTTCTTAGCTTTAGATTGCAATTTCTCTTCTCATCTACTCTCTATTTCCTTTAGTGTTATTTTCTACTGTTCTATTGCTATTTGGTTATTGTAATTCCGTTTAGTGAGTAATATAGTCAATTGGTTTGGGTGTGATATCCAGTTTGTTACATTGGTGCTTTCATTGAGAGGTCTTCAATGGAGGACCAAATATTTCGAACTATCGATGATTCAATTAAGGTCGTGACGGATCCGTGGTCGAAGGATATCGCTGAAATTCGTTCATTGTTACGTAAGTTGGTTGAAAACCTTGCAACGAGTAAGCCTACTCCAGTAAGATTCCAACGATTCAGTGGCGAGGATCCAGAGTTATGGATTTCTCAGGCTGAATGTTACTTTGAATTCTACGGTACATCAGAAAACAACAAATTATTACGCCCGTCTATTTACCTAGAAGGTGAGGCATTAGAGTGGTTCCAATGGCTTCTCCGGAACAAGCAATTGACGGAGTGGGATCACTTTGTTGCAAAGGTGCGAATTCGTTTTTGTAAGCAGCATCTCGAATCACCGGAAGGTCACATGGCTACAATCAAGGATTATTCTACTGAAATTGAAGCCCAGATGTTTGACAATATCTCACATAGATGTTGTTGTTCCAAGGTGTTTGATACTGAGAGATCAGATGTTAAAGCCCTCACTGATGTAATGGAATATGATTTAAACATTGCAACATTAGGGGAGGTCCAGGTGTTTGATGAAAGCTCTCACGGAAATGAGGTTAGTGCTTTTATTACACAATCTACTGAAGATTTAGTTTTAGCGAGTGTCGATCCAGGTAAGGAATTCTCAACAGCATCCGAAGGCCAGGTGTTTGATAATTTTTCTCAAGGAGCTAGGCAAACTTTTCAAGAGTGCTCACTTATGGCAGATGACTTTGAGATAATGGGCTCGGTTATCAGCAAAGGTTTGGAGGCGGAGAGTGAAGTTTGTGGGAATACTGATCTCATTCTCCCTGCCTATAGATTTCCTTTTATCATTAGCAAGGGAGAAGGTAGTGTAGTTACATATGAAGATGACGAGCATTCTAGAAATGACGTGAGTCCGGCGTTTGATAATTTTTTTCACTATACCGAGCAATTTTTGGTTGACAATGAAGTGGTCGAAACACTCTGGGACAGGAACGACCTCTTAATGTTGGATGGAATCAGATTGGTGTATGAGCATACATCTCTACACCTTCCATTTGATCCTGGTGAGTCTGTCTCTCCATCCATTCTGTTCGAGAGCTTGAATATTCATTTTGATATACCACATTGCTTCCCTATTGCACTATGTTCTGCTGTAGTTGGCCTCGATGGTACTACGGAGGGTGGCAAGTTGTCTAATGAAATGTCCAGTTGCACAATGGATGTACAAGCTGTTCAACCTCGGCCGCCACAACCACTTCCAAAACCACATTTCTTGGCCTTACTATTGGATTTCTTGGCCCAGGTTGCGCATTCTGTCGAAATTGGTAGGTATGGGTCCAAAATGAATGCTCGTCTTCTCGCTGCAAACTTCCTTAGTAAAATGCAGCCTGCAATAGCTGCACTTGCTGCCATGTTACAGGAGTGTAAGGCATTAGAATTAAGGAGTGGGCCTAAGGTGAAGGTTCAAACGGTGCACCCTGTGGGTTACACCTTTTATGGTGTCATTGAAATGGTAGAGTTAGCTGCACACCATAAATTACATCATGGCTTAGATGATGCATTAGTTTATGTTATCCTCTTGAACAAGTTTGTGGTCGTAGGACAGGTTATAACTGAACTCAACGTGATAAGGCTGAAATTTTTTACTGTAACTAAGAAAGAACCTGGTTGCAATTGGTTGATTGCAGTTACAATGGCAAGATTTGATAGAGAGCGAGCTTCTAAAACTGTGCATCAGTGCTTCAAGTTGGATAATTTTAGCTTTGGTGGGTCTAAGCATGAGTATGGTCTGTATCATATTTCATGTGAGCATGTTAAGGAATATGGTTTGAATCATATTTCTAGTCCTTCTGGTGCTCCTTTTGCTGATATTGCACTTGATGAAATTTTTGGCATCCAAATATCTGAGAGTATTACCTACATTTTGACCTATCATGTAACTTTTTCATTTGATAAAGAAGAAAATGACTCCACTGGTACCACGAAGGATCTCATCTGGGCAGCAATTTCAATGGTGAAAGCTAACACAACTATTCTTCCCCTTTCATTAGGAATTGATATTGAAGAAAGAGGGAGTAAAAATGGCATCGCAGATTCTGTTAGCTGTGAGTTGCTATTGGAAAGTATAACAAATGTACCTCACGTTGCTGAGAAAGTTCATGCGACAACCAATAGTGTTGCTAAGCTCAGGCAGATGACTTATGGAAGCTTGAGTGACACCATTAGGTGCTCTGCTCTTTTGGACACATCTCAAATTGTTACTCTTCTTTGCCATGGTATCTGGAATACATTTATTTTTCTTCTGAAGCTAAGCAATAAAGATGAACCCAAGTCTAAACTCCAAGCTACCAACCAAATTATGATCTTGCTCTTAAAACTTTTTGCCTATCGTAGCCCAGGTGTTTATAACACGCTAAATTGCCCAACGAGATTTTCTTTCTTGAACCTTGAGTCAGGACAAGGTTCTTTTTGAGGGCGGGAGTATTGTTGTGAACCAAGTTGACTCCATAAGGGCCCATAGGCTAGAAGAGATGAATGAGATTGGGTCAATTGAGATTATTGGGCCGAGTAAAATGTTAGAGAATTATATTTGGGATCCAGACCCAGTTAGCAAGTGGTTAAAAAGGACTACAGGTTTGGAAAGAAGTATTATTGTTTAACCAAAAATCTGAGTCTTTGGTCAAAGCTAAAAAGAAATTCGGGTTACTGATAATCAGGAGACGAAAATAAAATATTTTGGAGAATGATGGTAAAACAACAAATAGTTTTGTATTTCAATAAGTTCCCAATAGTACTCCGTGTCTCTACAAATGATGATACTTCTTCCTTTTATAGGTAATTCTAGGTAAAGGAATGAAGCCTCAGCTTTAATGATATAATTATGAGTAATAAATGATATTGAATAAGCCGTTATACAATCATTCCTATTAAATACCAATTTTCTAACGTATCAGGTATTTAATAATGAATTTGGACTCCTTTCTGTCATCAGATCTTTGTCTTTAATGCCTTCTAATCTGTTGGCTGTAAATAACTTGAATTGGTACGAGACTCGTATCTGCACTTCGTCTCGTGCCTATTTAAATTCCTCTTCCCGTGGTTGTCTCCATCCGTGCCTCTTAGTCAATTGTTGCGCTTTGACCATTTAACCAAACCACGTGTCATGCCACGTCATCTTTAATATAAACTCAGTTTTTCCCAATACAGATAGTCCCCCCACTTTCCATTTATTTATCAATTAAATAATTGGGAAGTGGATCTTCATAAAAAAGGAATTTTCGCCACAATTAATGCTTATGACAGTATTAACGCCTCAGTAGTCTTTTCCATTTAATGTTCTGCCCATATGTCATTTTCTGATTGATTCTACTATTTACACCATTTTTCAAGACTTCTTCATTCTCACTATTCACGAAGTGATAGTTGCCTTTTATTATAGGCTTTCCATCATTACACTTCTAAGTTTGACGGTTCCCATTATATACATAACTTTTTCTTCCTTTGTCTTCTTCACAAATCTTCAACAAACATTTTCTTCTTTATTTCTACTTTCTTTCGACTTATCTTTCCTAACAATGTCATCTTCAAACCCTAACCGTAAAAAAGTTCCGATTCTAGACCAATTCCCCAACGCCCCTGTTAGACACAGAAGAGGCGGAGGAGGTAGGCTTTGAACAGGATTAGAATCTACTCGAGGCGGCTCCTCTGGTTCTTCTTCAAGGAGTTCTATCCCAAAGGCCCCCTCTTCTAGAAGTAGAGAAATTCTTGATTCTTCTCAAGAACCCTTAGTTGATGAGATAGTTCCCAGCGATTTGTCTTTTGAAAGTGACAAAACGTCTCTTCAAAAGCAAATTGCAAATTTGGAAAAAGCCGATACTTATCCTACAATAGTAACCGAGCTTACAATCCCCACCATAAGAAGAGATTGTAACTGGAAGGATAGTCTTCGAATGTCAATTCCTTCCCCAAATCAGAGAATTTCCTCCTTTAGAAGTGGGTATTCTTTTGTTTATACTTACCCCTTCACTTTAGGTTTTAATCCTCCGATTGACCCAATTATTCTTGATTTTTGCCGTTTCTTTACAATTTTGTTTGGCCCAAATTGGTCCCCTAGTGTGGAGAACAGTGGCTTGTTTGAGATACTTATCTTCCAAAGCCAATGTCAATTTCACCTTCTCTCACCTCATTCATTTATACCACCCTAACTTAATACGCCATGGGGTTTTTACCTTAACTGCAAGGAGCAAAAAAGTTCTGGTAAATCCTGAAGATGACAAAGATCGTGGATGGTACATCCGTTACGTTGATGTTCGTACGGTGGACTTGATTGGCGAAACAAATATTCCCTTCCCTGAGAAGTGGAATTTTGCACGTAGGTTTCCTTTTACTTACCGTACCTACTCTTGAGAATTTCAAAAGAAATTTGCTTTTAACCTCGTCTCTTCTTGGTTTTTTGTAGCAACCATGGGAGATGTGGAACCTATTCCCAACTTCCATGGTTGGGTAGACTCACTTTTGAAGATTGCTTCTAGGGAGCAAAGAACTTGGAAATCGATTTCTTCCTTACATGGCTGGAAGGTGAAAACACATGGTATGCCCCTTTTTATATGTTTTTTTTACATGTTAAGCATTTTTTCCTCAATTTTGATCATGTATATCCTTCCTTTAATCAGGATTTGGCGTTAGAGGAATGACGGCTGAAGGAGCTATGGCCATTCGCATGTCTGCTAATGTTGCTCTTGATTTGGATAAGGCTCGAGCCTTGCTGCCAAAAAGGAAAGCTATAAAAGAAAGTTCTGAAGAAGAGGAGGGTACCTCCCTAATTACCAGGCCAAGGGTCAGGAGGCGAATAATCATTGATGATGAAATTGAAGACACTCCTGCTCGAACCTCAACCACCGAACCTGTTTTGATTCATTCTGACGAGGACACCGAACCAAGAGATAATAATGAGTCAATTCAGCATCTTTTTTATAGTGGTTTCGAGAGTGGCGAGCTCGGCCCTGTTTTTGATGAAACTTCTCTTTCCTCATTCGTTCCTATTTCCTCCATTCCACTGCCAACCGTAAGTATTTCTTTACCAGTTTTGACGACTTCCGTTCTTTTGCCAGTTTCTACCGCTCCTATGTCCGTTCCCTTGGCAGTTTCTACTGCACCTGCTTCCGTTCCTGCGTTGATTTCTACATCTTCTCCGTCCATTCATGTTTCTGCATCTTCTCCTTCCATTCCTTCCATTGCTCCTCTTCCCTCTGTTCATCGTACAGAGACGGGTTCTAGCAGTGGAAGTATGACTATGAGAAGTGTTACTCTTGAAGTTCCTGCCAACCATAGCCTCTTGAGAAAGACTGGTAGAGCCGATGTTTGGCTCGAGCCCCTAATTGGAGATATTGAGAAGAAGAAGATGGAGAGCCATAACTGCTTGACTCTGATGAATGACATAGTTCATTCTACTTTGAAGGTATTTTTCCTCTTCTTACCAACAAGTTTTTTTATCTTCAATCCCTCATTTCTATGAGTTGTCTCTGTAGGCTAACCTCATTGGTATGGAATTAATGGGAAGAATTTTCCTCCTGGAAAGAAAAGCCCGTGAGTTTGAAAAAACTATCCACGAGGCCGAAGAAATAGCCAGGGGAGCCCAGCTTGAAGCAGTCAATTGGAAAGAACAGTTTGAGAATGCTCAAGGGACCATAGAAGAGTTGCAAGAAAATAAAAACTTCCTGAAGCAGTAAAACCGTGGTTTGACTTCTGAACTGGCAACTGCCAAGGCTTCTTCAAGCCAATTTAAAAGAGACAAAGAGCTTTTGGAATGCTCTTTGTCAGAACAATTATCAAAGGCTAGTGAAGAAGTTAGGGAGCTTAAGGCACTTTTGGCTAAGAAATAAGAGTATGCAGGAGAGTTAATGCAAAGCTTGACTCAAGCTCAAGCTGACTTACAGTCCTCCTCTGACGAGATTCATGCTTTGAAGAGTTCTCATGCCTCTCTTGAAGCTTCCCTTGATTCCCATTTAGCTGAGCACCAAATCTTGAAAAACGATCTTGCTATGTGGGAAAAGGAATATGAACTTCTGGAGGAGAACTTCAACATAGAGGTGAGTTGGGCTTTCCTAAAATCTCGCCGTGATGCTTTGACGGAAGCTGCTCAGGAAGGCTTTGACTTGCAGTCTGAACTGGCCAAAGTCGTAGATACCATCGAGAAAAGTCAACAATCTACTGATACTCCTTCTCCTGTACTTGAAGCTCCTGGAACGGAAGAGCTTTTAAATGAAGAAGTGGCTACTGCAACAGTTGGGGTTGCAATTCCTGCTCCCGAGGGTGAAACTTCTGATGTTCCAAACCCTTCAGTGACTAGCTGAAAATGAAATTGCTGTAAGGGATCTTTTGATGAAGTCCCCAGTTATCATAATGGGGCATTTGTAAAAAAAAATATTTTGCTGACTAAGTTTGTACTTGGTCTTTTATATTAAGAAGTTTTTGTTGGTACTTCTGTATATTATATTCTTGCCCATTTATCTAGGACTTATAGAATAGCTTAGCATTTTTATCCTTTTAAAATGCTTTATGATTCTTCTCATGGATTATCAACATGAGGCTTATAAAAGAGGGTCCTTTTATTTTATCGACACTTAATGAAGAAGACATCTCAACTTCATAATGGTGTTATAATACGATGAAAGAAATAGGAATACACACGTTTTGTATGAAACAACTTTGGCAAGTTTTTATTCATAAAATTTAACAAGTGTTTGACTATTACATGTATTATAATACATCTACAACTTTCTCGTAGCTGTTTTTCTTGTAACAGATTTGTACATAACATAGAATAAACAAGGTTTTTCTTCATAACCTGTTTAAGTACATAGTCATGACCCTATCTTTATATATTAAGAAGGGTTTGAGAGATGACTCTGTTATTTTCATGAATGCTGAAGACTTCGTAACTTTTACTCAACACTTGTCTCTTTGTGGCCGACTTTTGTTTGATATTCGTATCTGCATTTCTACACGTATCTGTGTACAATATTGTAGTCCCCCAAGTGTTTGAGCGGTGAAATATGACCTCGAGCACTTGTTTATTTCTTTTACTTTGGCCCTTTTCCTGAAACAGAAAGATATACGGGACTCAAAGGTGCGATTATAGATGAAGACTGCCTAACTCGTGTGTATTTCCATCAGATTAATTGTAACCCTGGGCTAGGAATTTAAGAATACTCCATTTTGCCTTGCAGGTTGTGACTCATCATTTGGCACGAGTTAGGGTATTTTGCCTAGCATCTAAAATCGTTAGTAAAATATTAATAATCCAAGAGAGAAATTTTAACATGGTGATACCTGACCGTAGGTACTTTCTCAAAAGTAATATCTTTTTAAGTGGACGACATTCCAATGTGAGGGTAAAACTTTGCCGTCCATTGTCTCCAACTGGTATGCTCCTTTTCCCGCAATGTCATGGACTTTGTACGGTCCTTCCCATGTTGGACTTAGCTTTCCTGAGTTAGCAGCCTTTGCAGATTGGAACACCTTTTTAAGCACGAAGTCCCCAATTTTGAAAAATCTGAGGCGTGCTTTCCTATTGTAATATCGTTCAATTACTTGCTTTTGTGCTGCCATCCTTATCAATGCAGCTTCTCTTCTTCCCTTCAAGTAAATCAAGGTTGACCCGCATCTCTTCATCATTAGATTCCTCCGTTGCCTGATCGTACCGTGTGCTTGGCTCACCTATTTCAACTGGAATTAAGGCTTCCGCACCATAAACCATTGAAAATGGTGTTTCTCCAGTGCCTGTTTTGGTCGTTGTACGATAAGCCCATAATACTCCAGGTAACACCTCAGGCCAATTACCTTTTGAATCCTGTAACCTCTTCTTCAAGTTGTTGATAATGACTTTGTTAGTAGATTCCGCTTGTCCATTACCTACTGGATGGTATGGCGTAGACGTTATCCTTTTGATCTGCCAACTTCGAAGAAATTCTGTGATTTGAGATCCAATGAATTGCGGTACATTGTCACACACGATCTCCTTTAGTGCTCCAAAACGGCATATTATATTTCGCCATATGAAGTCTTTAACTTCCTTCTCTCGTACCTGTTTAAATGCCCCTGCTTCTACCCATTTAGTGAAATAATCTGTAAGTACAAGTAGAAACTTTACCTGACCTTTTGCTTGTGGAAGTGGACCTACGATATCCATTCCCCATTTCATAAAGGGCCACGGGGCTATAACAGGATGTAGTAACTCAGCTGGTCTGTGCATATTGTTGTCGTACCTTTGACATTTATCACATTTGGACACGAAACTGGTTGCTTCTTCTTCCATCTTAGGCCAATAATATCCTGTGCGAATTAATGTTCTTACCAGTGACCGTCCCCCTGCGTGATTCCCACAATGTCCTTCGTGCACTTCTCTCATCACATATTCTGTTTGAGAGGGTCCGAGACACCTTGCTAGTGGTCCACCGAACATCTTTCGATAAAGATTTCCTTGATATAAACAATATCGAGCAGCTTTTTTGCGAAGCGCGTGAGCCTTTCCTTTGTCATTAGGCACGGTACCGTGCTGTAAAAAGGCAACAATTTCGTTTCTCCAATCCCATGTTAAATGATTAAAATTTACCTCATTTTTATCAGATTCGAGAACGGAATGAAATAAATGTATGACTGAAGCATTTGTATCGTTTGCTACGTTCGCTGCAGATGCGAGATTTGCTAAAGCATCTGCCTCTACATTCATCTCTTGGGATCTGCACTACTTTCCAAGTTTGGAATTGTTTTATTAACTCCCGTACCTTTGCGAGGTACTCTTGCATTTGCGTCTCTCTGGCTATATAAGTCCCCAGCATTTGATTGACCACGAGTTGAGAATCACTCTTGATTATAATCTGTGTTATGCCGAGTTCTCGCGCCAATTCTAAACCTGCAATTACAGCCTCATACTCTACTTCATTGTTAGTTATAGAATGACATTTTATAGCCCGTCTTATAGTCTCACCCGCAGGTGGTACAACGACTATTCCTAGGCCTACCCCTTTTACATTAGATGAACCGTCAGTGAATAAAACCTAAGTCCCCGGGTTTGCACCATTAAAAACTAGTCATTCTTTTTCTGCTTCTAAATGCATCCCCTGGCTAAAATCAGCCACGAAATCAGCTAGTACTTGAGATTTTATAGCGGTCCTGGGTTGATAAACAACTTCATATTCACTTAGTTCTATAGCCCATTTTGCTAATCTTCCTAAAAGTTCGTGTTTATGCAAAATATTTCGAAGCAGAAAAGCAGTAACTACATTAATGGGATGACATTGAAAATAAGGTCTTAATTTTCTAGATGCTATGATCAAAGCTAATGCTAATTTTTCTATCTGTGGGTATCGTGTCTCAGCTTCCAATAAGGAATTACTTACATAATAAATAGGAGATTGTTTACCTTGGTCCTCGCGGACTAAAACAACACTCACCGCGACTTCAGATACGGCCAGATAGATGAGAAGTTTTTCCCCCACCTTTGGTTTTGTCAACAACGGTGGTTTTGACAAATAAACTTTCAAATTTCTAAGGGCTTGTTGACAATCTTCATTCCATTCAAAATGATCTTGCTTTTTGAGTGCAGAGAAAAACTTAAAACACCTTTCTGAGGATTTGGAAATAAATCTCCCCAAAGCTGCAATTCTTCCCGTTAATCTTTGTACTTCCTTTTTATTAGTAAGGATATCAGGGATTTCTTCTATTGCTTTGATCTGAGAAGGATTCACTTCAATACCACGGTTAGAAACAAGAAAACCCAAAAACTTACCTGATGCAACTCCAAATGCACATTTTTCTGGGTTGAGTTTCATATTAAATTTTCGCAAAATTTCAAAAGTAATAGATAGATGAGAAATATGATCATGAGATTGCTGGGTTTTGACGAGCATATCGTCTATATATACCTCCATTGTTTTCCCTAAATGTTCTTGGAACATTTTGGTGACCAACCTTTGATAGGTTGCCCCAGCATTTTTGAGACCAAAGGGCATTACTTTATAACAGTAAGTCCCCCTGTCTGTGATGAAAGAAGTTTTTTCTTCATCTCTAGGATCCATTTTAATTTGATTATATCTCGAGTATGCATCTAAAAAACTTAAAAGTTCATGACCTGCGGTTGCATCAATTAGTTGGTCTATATGCGGTAAGGGAAAAGAATCTTTTGGACAGGCTTTATTTAAATCGGTATAATCCACACAAACACGCCACTTACCATTTTTCTTGGGTACGACCACTGTGTTAGCTAACCAATTAGGATACTTTACCTCACGGATCGATCCGATTTTTAATAATTTTTGGACCTCATCCTGAATCACCTGGTTCTTGAAAGCACCTTGCTTTATTTTCTTTTGCTTTATTGGAGTGAAAGAAGGGTCCTCATTGAGTTTGTGAGTCATCACATCCGGTGGTATCCCTGTCATATCAGTGTGGGACCAAGCAAAGCAGTCTAAGTTAGATTTTAAAAATTCGATTATCATACCTCGCATGTTTAAGCTTAAATTGGCCCCGACATAAACCTTCCGTTCAGGCCATTGCTCAAATAATATCATTGCCTCAAGCTCTTCAATTGTCGTTTTGATGCTTTCATTTTCTTCAGGTTCCTGAATTGTGTCAAGCCTTGAGTCCAAATCTGTCTTTTCTTGTTCATCTGAAGTTTGATCTTTTTTACCTTCAACTATTTCCTGTAATTGCTATTTTTCTTTATTTACGGTGCTCGTACTTGTTACAGCGTTGACACTTCTAGCCATCTGCTGATCCCCACGAATTTGGCAAATTCCCCATGGTGATGGGAATTTAATAACCTGATGTAGAGTTGATGGGACAACATCCATATCGTGTATCCATGGTCTTCCCATGATCATATTGTAGGCCATTTCCATATCAACTACTTGAAATTTAGTTTCTTTAACAACACCCGTAACAAAAGTTGTTAGAATTACCTCTCCTTTTGTTACTACACTTGAATTGTCGAACCCTGACAAGGTGTGCGCCTTGGGTATCATTTTGTCTTCAGCTTGCATTTCCCGTAGTACCCTTAGTAATATAATATTTACAGAACTCCCTAGATCAATCAAAACTCGTTTTACATTAGTATCATGTACAAGTAAAGATATTACCAGTGCGTCATTATGTGGAGTTGTCACTCCTTCGGTATCTACGTCATTGAACGAAATACTTTCATTTTCTAGGACTTGCCGCACCCGTTTCCCGTGTGTAATTCTTACCTTAGAAACCTTGTTGGAGGCTGTGTAGGTTATGCCGTGAATATCTTCTCCCCCGCTTATGACATTCACTGTCCTCTTGGGTGAAGGAGGTTGTGGTGGCTCTTGCCTGTTTTTCATATAAGTATGTTTTCCTTTCTCTCTAAATAACTCAGTGAGGTACCCTTGCTTCAATAGATGATCCACTTTACTCTGCAAGAATCTACATTCTGAAGTTTGTGCCCGTGATCATCGTGGAATTCGAACCAATGATCTGGATTGCGTCTATTTGGATTTGACCGCATCTCTTTTGGACACCGTACCTTATCTCCCATGCTTCTTAAAATAGCTACGAGCTCGGTGGTAGAGACATTAAAATTATATCCGCCGAATCGTGCCTTTAAACTTCTTTCATCATCACGTGATTCTTGTCTGTTCCGATCATTTCTGAACTTTGAAGAAGAACCAGAGTCCCTATTCCTTGATTTTTGATCATATTGCTGGCTATCTTGTTTCGACCGTGGGTCTTTTCATGCAGGTCCCATATATGGATCGTACCTGTTTTTACCTGATCTTTTTTCGGAATCTGACCTTCGGGTACCGCCCCTTTCTTCATGATGGAGCTTAGGTACGGTATCTTCTTCGATTCGCAGCTTCGTGCTATACCTGTTGTAAACATCATTCCATGTGGTTGCAGGAAATTCTCGAAGACTTTCTTTGAGTCGTCTCGTGGCTTCAGAACTTTTGTCATTTAAATTACTTGCAAAAGCTATAGCAGCCCAATTGTCAGGCACACGAGGTAGAGTCATTCTTTCACGCTGGAATCTATCAACGAAGTTTCTAAGCAACTCCGAATCCCCTTGTTTGATTTTGAAAATATCTTCCATCCTTTTCTCAACCTTTTGTGCTCCCGAATGTGCTTTAATAAAAGAATCTGCAAGCTCAGCAAAAGAATTAATAGAATTTTCAGATAAAAGAGAATACCAGGTTAATGCACCCTTGGTGAGTGTTTCTCCAAATTTCTTGACCAGTACTGATTCAATTTCTTGTTTGGTCAAGTCGTTGCCTTTCACGCCTGTTGTAAATGCAGTCACGTGGTCACGTGGGTATGTAGTACCATCATATTTTGGGATGTCAGGCATTTTGAACTTTTTCGGAATCGGAAGGGGAGCAGCACTTGGCTTCCATGGTTGTTGTGAGTATTTGTCCATGTCTACTCCTTTTATTACAGGCGGAACTCCAGGGATTTGCTCAATACGCTCATTTTGTTCCTTAATCTGTTTCTGCAAGGTTAGTACTAAATTTTGCAAATATGAATTATTTGAATTACCTGGTCCCCCTTCCTGTGGTTCACTGGGGGTTGCTCCGTTTCCAGAATTATCAAGACCAGAACGGGAATTCTCCAATGTATTATTATTAGGAGTTGGTGTGGGTGGTGCAGCAGGCAATCGACTAACAAGTGCCTGAAGAGCTTTGCCGACCTGTGTATCAATTAGCTTTTGTAAAGCTTCAGTTGTAACTCCTTCAAAGTGTTCAAATTGTTCTTGTTGATCAGCAAGGGATTCAGTAACAGGAGTGCCTTCACGAGATTGACGTGGTGAATCTGGAGGGGAGGGAACCACGTCATTTTGATTTTGATGTATTTGATTCTCATGGTTTCCCAATGTGTTATTACTATTATTGTCGGTGTTGTTGTTTGACATGGTGACGACAATGGACAAGATATAGCTTAAAAGAAAAGATTATCAGATTTCCGGTAACGGAACCAATTTGTTTAACCAAAAATCTGAGTCTTTGGTCAAAGCTAAAAAGAAATTCGGGTTACTGATAATCAGGAGACGAAAATAAAATACTTTGGAGAATGATGGTAAAGCAGCAAATAGTTTTGTATTTCAATAAGTTCCCAATAGTACTCCGTGTCTCTACAAATGATGATACTTCTTCCTTTTATAGGTAATTCTAGGTAAAGGAATGAAGCCTCAGCTTTAATGATATAATTATGAGTAATAAATGATATTGAATAAGCCGTTATACAATCATTCCTATTAAATACCAATTTTCTAACGTATCAGGTATTTAATAATGAATTTGAACTCCTTTCTGTCATCAGATCTTTGTCTTTAATGCCTTCTAATCCGTTGGCTGTAAATGACTTGAATTGGTACGAGACTCGTATCTGTACTTCGTCTCGTGCCTATTTAAATTCCTCTTCCCGTGACTGTCTCCATCTGTGCCTCTTAGTCAATTGTTGCGCTTTGACCATTTAACCAAACCACGTGTCATGCCACGTCATCTTTAATATAAACTCAGTTTTTTCCCGATACAATTATGTCAATTATGTTGAAGCCTCGCTCAGTCGGTCTCTCATCCCGTTCTCTCTAGTTTCTCATCCCCTTTCTTCTTAGCTTTAGATTGCAATTTCTCTTCTCATCTACTCTCTATTTCCTTTAGTGTTATTTTCTATTGTTCTATTGCTATTTGGTTATTGTAATTCCGTTTAGTGAGTAATATAGTCAATTGATTTGGGTGTGATATCCAGTTTGTTGCAGATACATTGTCACATTTGCACCAAAGCAAGGAACCTAAGTCACAAATTAAAGTGATAATGCGTACTTCCTCTGTTTTAATTTATGTGAACCTATTTGATTGGATACCATGTTTTAGAAAAGAAAGAAGACTTTTGAACTTATGGTGTAAAATGAGGCACATATATTTTGTGTAACTATAGATTATTACATAAAGGTAAATTACTTTCAAATAAGGAAATGAGTCATTATTTTTGGCACGAACTAAAAAGAAAATAAATTCACATAAGTTGAAAGAGAATATTATTTAAGAATAGTAAGTGATAAAAGTCTATGAATGACAAATATTTTACATTTATTTGTTTGTTGTAATATTGGGTGCAGGTAAATGGAAAAAGAATTGCACTTATTGGGGTGACTAGTTTCAAAATCACACGACCAAATACAACTAACCCATCAATCATTTGGCATGTGGAAATCCTATAGTAGTATCTGATGACTGATACATCGATTCACTACTAATCATCTTTTGACTTGTAGGCAGGAGAAAGTTAGGAGAGAACATTAAAGTCAAATTGCTCCACATACCAAATCCCATATCTTTATAGTTGTCATTAGATGATAGGTTTCTGCTAAGAGCAGGAGCTCTGTAAATTTAGCTGTCATTTTGCCTTTCTTTATTTGGTAGTACTACTTTATTACACCTTTTATCCGTTTGTTTCTTTCTGGGCAATTTATTGGCGAATTTGACTTCTTTTTTTCACGCCATCTTGTTCTTGTTTTAGTCCATTTGCATGTGAGCATGCTTGTTGACCATTCTTTTCCCCTTAATCCCAAGTTAGGAGGATCATATATGTAGTTAATGCGAATCACTTCTGCAACTTTTTGCCATCGAGTCTATAGGGTAGATATCGAATTTGAAGATTCATCAAAGTCGAATATTTTTTTGTTTTTACCCTTGTGGGCACAGACGGATTTATATTCCGTATATTGGGCACGTGAACCCAGAGCCAGACTCTCAAATTTGAGGGCTCATTTTTTTAAAATAATAAGTTTATATATATTTTAAAAATAATATTTAGTACTTTTAATACAAAAGTAGAGTTTTTAAAGGAAAGAAAATCTTTTAGATATAATAAAGTAAAAATTTGACTTACTTTAAAATTGGTAGAGGAATAGTTTTCTCATCTTTTAAAGTTGAGCTGATCTAACGATTTTTTTCAAGTTGGACTGATCTGACAGGAGGGTATGGAGGTCGAAGATTAGGGTAGAAGGGTAATAGGTCGTCGTGTGATTTTCTGATGTGTTCCAGGTTTATTAGGGATAGCTGACTAGTACATTGTCTTCGATTCTTAGAATGCCAACATTAGGGTTGTTTTAATACTATCTTCCGCTTCGGTTTTCTAGTACCATGTTGTGTTACTGCTTGTGGCTATTACTTTTGCTATTGCTATTGCTACTGCTTTCTTCCTTTTGTTTTTTCTCCGGTCCTTATATTGTTGATATTATTTTTCTGGCCTTGTTGTTGTTATTTACTTGTTCCTATTCTTCCTCTCGAGCCGAGGGTCATTCGAAAAAAGCCTCTCTGCCCTCCAGGGTAGGGATAAGGTCTGCGTACATGTTACTCTCCCCAGTCCCCATTTGTGGGATCACACTGGGTGGTTGTTATTGTTGTTGTTATTCTTTCGTCGGATAACTTATAAAAATTTTACTCCTTCCTAAATTTGTCCACGTCAATCTTTCTTTTTCTCAATCTTTTCATATTTCAGAAACCGCCTCTTTGATATTATTACTGACCTTCTTTTTTCAAGATTTTATTACTCACCTTATTTCTCTAAGATTTCATTAGTTCTAAGTGTTCAACAATACTTTTAGATTTCCAATAGTTCTATACTTCCATTGCTCCATAAAATCTTACCTAAGATCAACAATATCTCAAGAAAGATTAAATGGGTTGGCTATATTTATCAATTGAAAAGGAATAAAAAATCGATTATAAAAAAATTATTAACAACTTTGTATCTCAAAAAGCTAGAAGAATAGACTTCAAATAAAAATATACTCCCTCCGTTCACTTTTACTTGTCCATTATGGACTTTGGACACCCCTTAAGAAATAATAAATGAAGTGCATAGTTTACCATGATACCCATATTACTTGATGCATATTTCTGATGGATTTGAGAAAATAATTTTAAACGAGTAATTTATACTGCGGGTATAACAGGAAAAAAAGAAATTGTCTTCTCTTAATATGCTAAAAGTGACAAATAAATGTGAAAATCTATTTTTAGAATACTGGATAAGTAAATGTGAACGGAGGAAGTATATTACAACCTTCTTTTAAAAATTTAGACCTCACGTTAAACTTTCGCTCTAGGCCCCGCATGTGCTGAGCAGTATCGAAGCTAGGAATTTTTCCAAGGATATTCAAATTTAAAAGAAGTAATAAAAATTTCCAACAAAGGGTGCTCAATATGTGTTATACACCTCTAAAACGTAATATTTTACCTATATACACAGTGCAATTTTTCAACGAAGGGTGGTCAGTTGACTACCCTTGTAACCATGTGGCTTCGCCACTGGTGCTGAGCCGCCCCTGCGTGAACCCATGGTATCTCGGTTAAATTAAATATTTTATGTATATACTTTTTAGAATTAATTTAATATTATCTGCTGACACTCATTTTTCAAAGAAGTTAAATAGTACACTTAATTGAATGCTAAGTTATTTACTCTCGAAAGGAAAAACAATTTTGTAATTGGTAGGGGAATGTGCGTGTTTGACTCAAAAGATATTGGAACCTTTTTGAACAAATCAATTAAAGAAAATAAAGGGGTAAATCTTAGTTAAACATAATAAATTCCAGATCAACGAGCTAATTGAAAAATAGTACATGAGATGAAATAGAGGTAATCAATCTTATTGAAACTCTTCATTGTGGATCCCATTAATCAATGAGGGGAGTTGTTTTACATGTTTTCTGGAGATTGCTTCGCTCTTCTTTTCATTATGAAGATTACAGAGGAGAGAACTATGGAGAGAGAAAGAAGTGAAGAATCGTCCCTCCTAATCGAAGGTTTTCCCCTGCTATATATAGTCATGAGATCTTTGCTATTTACTTGATCCGGCGCTCTCTCACACTATATCTGCCTTGGTCTTCCTCTAAACGTTGTTTCTTCTGACTCGTTGGGTATCGAGAGTGCCAGATGTGGAATAGACCATGTCGTCTTTCGTTGCCTTGCCGCCCCGGGCCAGGCAGACGGATCATGATTGCTATGAATTCGAGAGAAATCTGACTACTTGTTCCTTGGTTATGCTTCTTAGGTTTCAAGCGAGATGACGACGCTCTTTCGATATCCTTGGACCGTTGCAGCTGTTTCGGAACCGAAATGTCATTTGGTATTAAAACGTTGTTTCATGGTTGCCTCCATTATGACACACATTCCTGGGGAACCAAAACATTTTGTGCCCTATCAGATTCGATTGGCGACTCTTGGGTTTCGTGCTTGGGGGATTTATGTCTCTTATAAATAGAAGGAACACATCACTCGATTGACACACTTCTTTGCCCTTTTCTTGAAAGAATTTTGCGAATATACTTTCTTCCTGATACTCCAAATTTTCATTTGCCCCCGTTGACTGAAAACTTTCATCCTTCCTTTCCATTGTCTTTTTGCCACACCATCTTGACAAAATGGTTTGTGATTCTTCTCACACTGATCTCCCTGTCACAATTACGATGCCAGAAAATGTTGCTCTAGCCACCGGAGGAGTAGAAGTGGTGGAAGATGAGGAGGTCCCGTCGGTAGCCGAGATCTTGCCTCATCTTGGGAGAGATTGGACCGACTTCTGTAGTCGCGCCGGGATGGATCCGGAACCTGTCCCCTCTGTTATAAAAGAAGAAGACATTGCAGAGTTGAAAGCTAGGTGGGGAATCCCCAGTTACGTTGACATGCAGCCGGCGGTAGGGAACGACATAGTCCATTTTGACCGCCCTGGGTACTGCGTGTTCTATTCCTACCCCTATCTTATTGGATACACACTTCCTCTCCCTCCCCTGGTGGTAGATTTCTGCTATTTTTACGAGGTATGCCCCGCCCAACTTTCGTCGTACCTGTACAAGCTGTTCTTTATTGCTCAAGTTTGCGGAACTTGCCGGTTGTGAGATCACTTTGGATCACATGCTCAATATCTCCGCCCCTCAACTCATTCACGGCATGATGATTCACATGCGTTCTCGAGGGTCGAAGAGTCTGGTGGTGAAAATGAACGATAGGGCTAACCATCGTTTCTACGAGAATTATTTCTATGTACGGACCGAGCACATTGTGGCGGATCCAACGGGGTTCCCTGAGAAGTGGAACTTTGTGCATAAGTTTCTTATGTTTTAGTCGATGAGATGGCCGGCCGCTTTCTGTTACAGTACTAAACCATGTTATGTCTCTGCAGCTGAGAAATTGCCCCCTCCATCTGTCGAAGGTATCCGCGAGTGGGTGAGTGCCATCCTTCCCCATACGGCGGAGGTTCACACATGGTCATCCTTTTATGAAAAATTTGGACGCAGGCCCATTACAAGTGGGATGTCGTTTCTGTTTTTGCTATTTTTTCTCTCTTTTTACTTAGTTTCTTATGTGTTGTTTGTCGATGCCAGGGAAAGTGCGGAGAGCGAGGGCTCCTCCATTAGATTTTTGTCAGTCGGCACGTCTGCTCGCCCTACTGCAGAACCTACCGCTCGGTCTTCGTCGAGGGATGCTTCAGTTGAGTTTGCGGCTGTGGTTATTCATGTGGAGGCCACTTCTCATACGGAGGTCCCGACTCATGTCGCTCGTCTGATAGGTGAATCTCCTCGTGATAAGAAAAAAGAAGGGTCGTCCAAGAGGCAGCGAGTGGAATTCGAGACCACCCCTCCAACTGTAATACACCTGGACGATTCTCCCTTGACGGGATCTGGGGCGAGGATTGATACCACCCCGCCAATAGAGATGGAGCCAACCGTCGTATCTGCCCCGTCGACAGAGATTCCTGCCACTGTTGTTGATCAACAACTTGCCGTGATGGAGGGCTAGATTTCTGAAGCCGCCATTATGGTTTCGAATGTACGCTCGTCCTCTGTACCTGATCGTGCTTCCTCCTCAGCTGCTAAAAGAGGAAATGGCATTGTGGTCGATGACTATGAATTCGAGTCGGACCTCGATCCTGACGATGTTAGGATGTTTGAGGAGGGTATTACCCACTCGGTGGTTCATACGAGGCCCAGACCATATTATTGAGATCCTTTTGGATGTTAATCTCCTAGGGGACACGGAGGATTTGGTACCGCAGTTCGACATTTTATGCTCTGCTGCAGAGAACGAGGCTCTCCGGAACGTTCCTGATAGCAACTTGATGACTGAAGTGGCCGCTATGGGCCTGAGGGTATATTTTGCCTTTCTTTCATGTTTCTTTTATCTTTCTGGATGATACAATCTTAACTCATCTTTTCATTTTTCAGACGTACATGTTGGAAATTGAGAGTGCTCCCAGGGCTGACATTTGGACGAAGATTTTTCTGAAGGCGTTGGAGAAATATCGTCACTATTATGATAAGTGCCGTGAGTTGCACGAGCGGCTAAGGGAGAATCCCAGTGCTCGATCCCTCAGCGAAGAACTGGAGAAGAGAGACCAGCAGTTAATGGAGGCCGTTGGCAGAAATAGTGTGCTCGAGGAGCAACTTCGCGCGAAGGACGAAGAGCTTGAGTTAGGCAAGGGAGTAGCAATCGAGTGTGACTATCTGCAGGGGAGACTGAGGTCGATGTAGGGCGAGATGGATCAGAATCTTATCAAGGTCAAGGCGATGAGTGCGGAGTGGATGGGAAAGTTGGCCGAGTTGGAGAGAAAGGTTATCGGGTTGGAGAGTATCGAGAGTGTCTGGTCTGCAGCTTCGGCAAGGGAGGCGGCCCTGGAGAACACTATCCAGTCTGAGTAGGAGTCGGAGAGAGCGACGACCACGCTAATGGAGGTGAGACTTGAGGAACGCATTGGTGAGATCGACCGGGAAGCTTCGACTTTAGGAGATCGGGTCGCCGCTCTGGAGACTGAAAAGGAGCAGCTGTTGGCTCAAACTGAGTCTTCCTCCGCTGTTTTTCCTCGTCACTTACATGAGCTTTAGGTTCATGTTCATGCTCAGCGGGATATATACAAGAGTTTGTGGGAGGCAGACAATGTTACTAAGGCCGCATATGAAGGAGCACGGGCAAAGGCGCGAGAGGCTCGTGTCAACTATGGTTATGACCTGTGATTCCGGAGGCCGATGAGGGAGCGAATGATAAGGGAGGGCTTCCTGGAGATGGTGGCGATGATGGTGGCGGTGATGATGCTGAGTGAAAGAATGTTGTCTTTGTTTGTTTTTTTTATTCGTTGTCGGTCGTCGTTGTTTTTTTCTCCTTTCCTCTTCTTTTTTTTTCTTATTTTTGGCTTGGGTCGTGTGTAATCTGCGTCCGTTTGCGCAGTGACTTTGTATAAAGAAGAATTTTTCGTTGTTATTTGCCTTGCACTTTATTTTTGTTTATGTTTTTTGTGACTTGGGTGCGAGGTAGATTCTCGTATGGTGAGTTTCGATCTTTCTTTCCCTTTATATTTTCTGACGGTTCTTGGCCTTAGGAATATTTCGAATTTTCTTTTTGGCAAACGCCCTTGGACTTAAAGGGTGTTATTTCGAACTTATCAAAATATTAACCCGTCGTCGTTCGATCGAGGTCGAACTATTCTTATTGGTGAAGGCCCTTGGCCTTAAAGAGTGTTATTTCAAACTCATCGAAATAGTAACCCGTCGTCGTTTGATCGAGGTCGAACTCTTCTTTTTGGCGAAGGCCCTTGGCCTTAAAGGGTGTTATTTCGAACTCATCGAAATATTAACCCGTCGTCGTTCGATCGAGGTCGAACTATTCTTATTGGCGAAGGCCCTTGGCCTTAAAGGGTGTTATTTCAAACTCATCGAAATAGTAACCCGTCATCGTTTGATAGAGGTCGAACTCTTCTTTTTGGTGAAGGCCCTTGGCCTTAAAGGGTGTTATTTCGAACTCATCGAAATAGTAACCCGTCGTCGTTTGATCGAGGTCGAACTCTTCTTTTTGGCGAAGGCCCTTACCCTTAAAGGGTGTTATTTCGAACTTATTGAAATAGTAACCTGTCATCGTTCGATCGAGGTCGAACTCTTCTGGTTGGCGAAGGCCCATGGCCTTAAAGGGTGTTATTTCGAACTTATCAAAATAGTAATCCGTCGCCGTCCAATCGAGGTCGAACTCTTCTGGTTGGCGAAGGCCCTTGGCCTTAAAGGGTGTTATTTCGAACTTATCGAAATAGTAACCCGTTGTCATTCGATCGAGGTCGAAATCTTCTTTTGGCGAAGGCCCTTGGCTTTAAAGGGTGTTATTTCGAACTTATCAAAATAGTAACCCGTCAGCGGCCAATCGAGGTCGAACTCTTCTGGTTGGCGAAGGCCCTTGGCCTTAAAGGGTGTTATTTCGAACTTATCGAAATAGTAACCTGTAGTCATTCGATCGAGGTCGAAATCTTCTTTTTGGCGAAGGCCCTTGGCCTTAAAGGGTGTTATTTCGAACTTATCGAAATAATAACTTGTCATCGTCCGATCGAGGTCGAATTCTTCTTTTTAGCGAATGCACTTGGCCTTAAAGGGTGTTATTTCGAACTTATTGAAATAGTAACTTGTCGTCATTCGATCAAGGCCGAACTCTTCTCGGCCCTTGGCCATAAAGGGTGTTATTTCAAACTTATCGAAATAGTAACCCGTCGTTGTTCGATCGAGGTCGAACTCTTCTTTTTGGCGAAGGCCCTTGGCCTTAAAGGGTGTTATTTCGAACTTATCGAAATAGTAACCCGTTGTCGTTCGATCGAGGTCGAACTCTTCTTTTTGGTGAAGGCCCTTGGCCTTAAAGGGTGTAATTTCAAACTTATCGAAATAGTAACCCGTCGTCGTTCGATCGAGGTCGAACTCTTCTTTTTGGCGAAGGACCTTGGCCTTAAAGGGTGTTATTTCGAACTTATCGAAATAGTAACCTATCGTCGTTCGATCGAGGTCGAACTCTTCTGGTTGGCGAAGGCCCTTGGCTTTAAAGGGTGTTATTTCGAACTTATCGAAATAGTAACCCATCGTCATTCGATCGAGGTCAAACTCTTCTTTTTGGTGAAGGCCCTTGGCCTTAAAGGGTGTTATTTCAAACTTATCAAAATAATAACCCATCGTTAGTCTCAGTTTTTGGAGAATCAAGCATCTTCTGGGGGAGTCCAGTTTTCTTGATATTGTTTGCATCAGAGAGTGTAATGTCGGAGAGTACAAAACGTTGTTGTTTCGCTTATGTTCGTTTTGCACACACATTGGAGTTTCCTTGTCTTATTCCTGCCTTCTGGCCTGGAGGTGTCATCGGCGGGCGATGTTTCGGTTGTCTTGTAGTAGTTTCTCATTCTCTGATTGAGATGTTTCTTTGTTCGCTCGCCCGCGCGGCACTTGTATTCTTGTTTGAGCAGAGAGCAGAGGGTTAGTTAAAATGATACTTTCCTTACCCCCATCTGATGGATCGGTGAATGAGAGTAGGTTGGTAACGTTGCTCGTTTTGTTTGGCGTTTCGACGGTTGATGGGGCGATGATTCCTAAATTCGGTGACTGTATTCAGCTCTCTTTCCCCTCCTATACTGCCTCTTTGCCCGTGGGTTGGGCTTTGCCTTAGCGCTCCTTTCGGTGGGTAATCGTATTTCTTGTCTTTGATCTGGAAGAGACTAGGAAATTTCACTAAGAAATCCCCACAGACGGCGCCAAATTGTTTGACTCAAAAGATATTGGAACCTTTTTGAACAAATCAATTAAAGAAAATGAAGGGGTAAATCTTAGTTAAACATAATAAATTCTAGTTTAACGAGCTAATTGAAAAATAGTACATGAGATGAAATAGAGGTAATCAATCTTATTGAAACTCTTCATTGTGGATCCCATTAATCAATTGGGGAAGTTGTTTTACATGTTTTTCTAGAGATTGCTTCGCTCTTCTTTTCATTATGAAGATTACAGAGGAGAGAACTAAGGAGAGAGGAAGAAGTGAAGAATCGTCCCCCTTAATCGAAGGTTTTCCAATACTATATATAGTCATGGGACATTTGCTATTTACTTGGTTCGATGCTCTCTCACACTATGTCTGCCTTGGTCGTCCTCTAAACGTTGTTTCTTCTGACTCGACGGGTATCGAGAGTACCGAATATGGAATAGACCATGTCGTCTTTCACTGCCTTGCCGACCAGACGGGATATTGGTTAGCTTGACTGCAACGGTTAGGTTTTGACTAATACAGTGCGGTTTGTGTTGGAGCTAGTGAATGAGACATTCACATATTCACTTCAAAACAAAAACAGTAGAACAGAGAGAAAGAAGTTTAAATTATCCCAAGGGGGTTAGGGATAGACACAACAACGTAGTACCTACCGTAGACTCCTTTCCCACTAGATTAAAAGTAGATTCGAGACTTTAGTGACTGTAAGTACCACTGTATCATTATACATTTTTTTAGGCGTAAATTTAGTGGGCATTTGGACATAGAATTGTAAAATTTCGGAAAAAAGTAATTTTTTTACAAAGTGAAAATGATATTTAAAAATTAGAGTTGTGTTTGGACATGAATATAATTTTGGGTTGTTTTTGAATTTTGTGAGTGGTTTGAGTAAAAATTTTGAAAAATAATTTTTTGGAGTTTTTTGAATTTTTTAAAAATTCCAAAATTAATTTTCAAGTGAAAATTGAAAATTTTATGGCCAAATATTGATTTCCGAAAAAAGTAAAAATAATTCGAAAAAAGTGGAAAAACAATTCATGGCCAAACGGGTTATTAGTGTGTATATGTATAAATGTATACATGCATATTTCAACTCGAAGGCCAGCTACAAAAACGCTACATCTGCCGCTACTCATAATTAGTGTATTCTTGAAGATGCCTGCACATTTATACATGAAAATGAGTATCTCCCCTCTTCTTTGTTTTTCTTTATCTTATATTCGAATAAAAAGCAAAAGGAGACAATAGTATATGTCATGACCCAAATCGAAGGGTCACGACGGGCACCCGGTACCTTACTCAACTGAGTACCAACGTAATTTATCTTTCTTATCATACTATCATAGGTAAATGGACCGAAAGGGTCATCATGATATAACTAGAATAAAACATAAGAGAATACTAGACATAGGACGACCCAATATAATGTAGAAACTTATACATGTGACATACGGTCCTATAAGACCAAAAAGAACACTCGTACACTGAACCTAGGCCGATAAGGCCATACAATCTTTCATATACATGATATTTGTCTACAAGCATCTAAGAGTACATCCGTATCATAAAGGTCGGGCCAGGGCCCCGCCATACCAATCAAAACATGTCCAAATCATACTGACCAAATAGGCAACTCCGGAGCAAGTGGAGTGCACCAACACCTTCCGTTGAGCTGATATCCTACTAGGAGGAATGTCAACCTGTCTATCCGGACCTGCGGGCATGAAATGCAGCGTCCCCAGGCAAAAGGGACGTCAGTACGAATAAACTACCGAGTATATAAGGCAGGAACGCATAAACAAGAACAATAACGTAAAGAGAGATAGAGGAGATACAACCTGCAATATCTGAATGCCTCTGGGGCTGCTGACGTGAAATGCATAATACATAAACTTTTAAAAACATATGCCTATGTGGGCATCATCATCATCATATCGTACCCGGCCTCAAAGAGGACTCGGTAAAAATATACCCGGCCATTATAAGGCTCGGTAGAATCGTACCTGACCACGTGGAGCGCGGTAAACCCAACTGATCAATGGTTGTACAATATGTGTCGTACCTAGGCGACTGTAGCGCGGCTCGGTAGAGTAAAGTAGATACTATATATAATGCATGCTAGACTCATGGAATCACATTCTAAACCTTTTGGAATGACTTAAGGTTGTTACACCTTTGATTAAATTTATTGAAATCCATACCATAAATATGAACCTCAGTAGGATTCAAGGATCATACATACTTTCTTAGAATAACTTTATAAGTAAAGAACAACATGGGAAACCTTAGTTGCTAGGAGTAGATCCATTATGAAATAACGTATTCATTTCACTTTAGATCATGCCAAAAGAAAGAAGGAAGTGCCTTAACATACCTTAACTTCTTTAAGTCCTTAATACATTCCAAGTTATTCTTCAAACAACTCAACTCAATCTACCATAGTATACGGAGATTCAAAATCAGTGTTGAGTAAAGGCTAAGTCCGCAACTTAAACTAGTAGCTCGTTTATGTAAATTTGGGCAGCATCTCCCCTGTAACAAGGGCCTTCTCAAATAGCATATACCAACAACAACAACAACCAGAGAAATCTAGCAACATATAAATATCAATAACAAGACACCATATAGCAACAACAAGTCACAACTACTTCACGACGAGCGACAAGCTCCGATTGGAATCCGTATACCCCTTATCACCCCTTATAGACTTCTTAATTCACCTTAACAGTATCATTAGCATAATAATTAAGTCATTAATCAATGATTCCAGCCTTATACTATATATTTATAACAACGAACACAATCCACAACTTTAACTATCCTCAATTAGCAACTTTATTCACTAGTTCATGCCTAGTCCATCCATTTAAATTAAAAAATATCAAGATAACCTTAGGCACAAGCAAGAACACAATGTACATACCTCCTATAGTAGCTTCAAGTTAAAATACAAGTTATATTTAGCTTACAACAGCCCTCAATGGCAATACAACACCATATAAGTGACTTAAGCTAATCCAAGTATTATCTTGTAGTTTATCATCCTAACAACTTAACCAACATACAAGTAAGCTTAAGAATAATTAGTAGGCTGTTATAGTCACCTTAGCCAGTAGCAAAAACTTGAAATTTCAGCCAAACACAGCCCACAACAATCCTCAATGACAACATAACCTCAAAATAATGTTGTTCACTAGAACTAAGTTTTGATGTTGAAATATGGTGTAATCACTTTGGAATCACTTCAAACCCTTGTGGTATCTATTTAGAAGGGCTTGGAGAAGTTTGGAGACGAAGTTGAGTTGAAAATGAGTTAAAAATAGGCGTCCAAATCGTTTATAAAGTGAAGTAGGTCGACCACCGCCTAAGTGGGTCCCATTTGGAGCTGCTTATCGGTCTCGCAAAAACGTGAATATCTCTCTACTCCGATGTCGTATCGATGAACAGTTTAATGAGTTAGAAACTAGACTCATAGATCTTTAATTTATTAGGTAGATCACCCCACAATTCCAAGTATATTTGGAGAAAGGCTCAGCTACATTTGACTTAATTTTCAGCAAATTTGTGAATATAACTTGTGATTACCTTTGCCAACTCTTGTTCCATAACTTGCTTGCCTTTAAAATGTAGAAAATGACTATCATACAACTAAAATAACTCATAACATAACCTACTTATCATGTTAAGAACCATAGTCTCACCCCAAGGTACATGTTATAACATTCCAACTTGTCAACTTTCGACGAAACTTATTTTCTTCAATTGGTTTAGATTCTAAGCTTTCCAACCCTCTTGGTACTCGTTATTCATGATCTTAAATATTTGTAACCTCCAAGGTAACATGATTAACTTACTTTATTTGCTTCTAAATATAATCTCATTTCCGAGCTTACATCAATGGCTTACGACGTACTCTCACGTATGAAAATATGGGGTGTAACATCATTCCTCTCTTTGGAACATTCGTCCTCAAATGTTGACTGATGCGCTTTTCAGTTTCATAAACTATAGCTCTTACAAATAATTTAATGCTCTCCTTGCCATCTAGGCAACTGTTTTGTGAATAAATCCAAACGTCGGGGCATTCCCCCCTTTAGGCCTCTTTCTTACGCCATGACATGTGGTCGGAATTCTTCCAATCTCATAATTGTTGTTACCTTATGTCATGAAGTATGTACGACTGTGTCCTTATATGAGTGCCTAGCGACTCTTCTACCCTTTTTCCTTCATCTTTTAGCCAATCTCTAAGCCTCACTTTGTGAGTATATACAGAACTATGGCAAGTTGTCCCTCTAGGCATCTATAGGTGTACTGAATTTCTTCGCTTGGTACTTTGTTGAGCTTACAACTATAGATATATCTTATTTCATAGCCTTTGATATCTATCCTTATGGCTTTGCTGCATCTAGGTAGAGAAAACTATACCATAACTCTTACTTTTGATTTATTATTATCGAGGTCTTTACCCAACTCTAGGTTATTTTCTCGCTGCTCATCCTACATGTATAAATCCAAGTCCTTTAATGCTTCCTCATTAATGTTCATCTTAAGAATGACAACTTAATCTCATCACATACTTTGGAACTTTTATCCATCTATTGTTGATTCACCTTAATGTTGATCTATAATCCACCACTAATAACTTGCAACCTCTTACGTAATACACTGTCACTAGGGCTCACATCTTATCAGAGAACATCTGAAGTGATTTTCCTGATCTACCCAGGGATAATACTATACTTCAATAACCGTATTTCATAGCATCCCAACACGATTCATCTTATAGGGGTATTCTAATCCCGTACCATCCATGAAATCTATTCTCTTTGAATCATTACTCAATTGAAGGCCTAAATATCATCCTTTTGTAGTTTACTACAATTACACCCTTACATTACGACCAAGGCAACATTCCATCTCTTCTAAATGCTCCTAGTCTTAGACTCCTCCATGTTAATTCAAGCTATACTGTACTTTTTATAACATACATAAACCATTAGCTCTCTTGTTTGATGGGCTTAATACCAAGGTCTTACCTATTCTTGTCAGCTTCTAACTCACCTTTTCTTATCCTTACTCCCATATACCTAAAATCTTGTCACTCTGCCATACTTTAGCTTGCGACCTACACATATCTATTTGTACTACTCACATCCTTTCTTTAACTTGCTAGCACCACAGATTTCCTTTTGTGCCTTCTCAATTGTCTTTAAATGTAAGCAATTACTTTTCCTGGTCGTTCCACCACTTGTTACATGAATACTTGGCTTGTCTTATTTCCCACGAATACTATAATTTCCTGTGCCTCATATGATCTCAAACATCACCTTTGATTTTTTTCCCATTCATTAGCCACGATAGGTGCCACTTTCTTATGGAGTGCATCCAATGTTGTAGTGAGATTGTTATTACAAGATCATTTCTTCTTCAAGTTACTATGCTTAGGTTGAATGCTTCTCCCTTATTTACTCAGCTAGTCTTTCGTGGTAGTACTTAGGGGAGATCCTCTGACTCCTATAAAGATACAAGCTTATTACATTGTATACCCGACAAAATTTTTGGTGTTCTCACTCGCCTATAATTATCCTTAGTTACTTACCTCCGCGCCCTTGTGCTCGTAGGGTTGCTTCTAAACTGAAATTTTTGACTGTATCCCTAGTGGCACTCTCTTTTATTTCTGTAACACTTATATGATACATGTAACTACCCCAACTCCTATCTGAATATTTCTCAAGGATTACATTTATCTTGCACGATCTGTTGATTTATCTATATCTTCTTGTCTAGCCATAAATAGACCCTTCCCGAATCAACTAATAACTACTCGTTGGTCCATTCTCATATCTATATTCCGCGTAATATCTCTTGGATTATTTTCTTTGTCTTAACTTACCACTGGTACTGGCTTCTTATGTATCAAGTGTTCATTTGCACTTATTTATCAACAACATATGGTGTAGGAACCCTTACTATCTCTCTCCGGCGGCGTGCTTGCATAATGTTCTGGAGTTGTAACATATCTATAGGGTCTGAATAAATGCAATCTAATTCCTTTTGCCTTTCTACCACATTCTTCATTTGTTGTTCCATAGTTAGCTGGACCACTTAACTCTGACTTAGTACCACATCACACCATCTTCCCCCCTTTTAAGGGAGTACTAAGATCTATGCTACGATGATCTATTTATAGATATTTTACCTCTTCATCTTTCGCGTCTTTTAACATCATCAATGACCCTTACTCGCCTTATGGTAACCCTTCTATACCAGGGATAACTGAATTCTTTATGCACAAAGGTCACACCTAGTGTAATTGGCACACATAGTCATTTAAGCTTAACTATGATCACAATACTTGCTTTAGGGAAGCGTCATCTTAAATGAACTTTAAAGGTTATTCTTTTACTGTCCATTCTATTATTGCCGGAATGCTATCTCTAAAATTCTCACGATGTCGTTATCAAATCCTTCGGTCCCTAATTCATGTTTAGTTTATCTTGTTCACTAGCCCATGCTGATTTCTATTAATCAGGAGGTTTAACGTTTTCTTTCGGTAATCACGTTCGAGTCACCAACTCATTTCTCGAAGTGAAGGTATGTCTTTATGGCTTATTCTATTTTATTGTCTCAAGGCCTGTCACCACTCGACTTTTTCTTCACTTGACAATAGACTCTGTCATGTCATATTTTGATTTACCGTTATCACCTATTTATCACATCTTACTCATAATACTTCATTTACTCTCTTCTTATTCTCCAGCTAATATTTTTGTCGATCACTTTATTCTAAAAACTTCAACAAAACGTTCTTTCACTTTTATCTCCCCTTTCTTCATCTCACTAGCTCTTCAGGACGCCTAACATACTCTCTCCTTCTTTTTTTTTACTAGGAACGGGAATCATACTAAGGTAAATATTTATCCCTTCTAGGATTTCAGTGCCAATCTTCTAAATTTTTCCAGACATTCTAGTATTTATATCTGAATGTACTATTCTAGATTGCACCATCAGAGTGTCTCATAAGGAGAACTATCACCACATTTGCAATATCCTTCGGAAATGTTAGCTAATGATAATCATCCATCTACCATTTTGGGTTACTCTAACCCCAACTGCATCTTGCTATCCCTTTCTTCTCTTAAACTATATATGACAACTCCCACAGGGCATAATTGAGATGGGTGTGACTAATTGTACATACCTCTGTTACTGTTGGAGGTAACTCAAAATGCTTAAATTTCTCTGCCTGAATTGCAAATACTGATAATCTTCATTAGCTGGGTACCTCGTACTCTTTTTCAATACTTATTGAAACTTGTATTCACCTCCTAATTCTCTCGTCGCTCTTTACCATATGGGTAGATAGATATTCATGCATTGGGGCTTTTTATCAATAAGCTCACACATTTAGTATACACATGATCTGCTGAAGACATAATATTTACGCATCATAAGCATGATGTAAAATCGAATTCCACAACCACATTCAATCTCTTACCAACCGTCTTTGTGGATGCCGGTATCCTTGTATTATGAATAAAATAAAATTTAGGAGTTTGAATCTTTACAATTGAGCTCTACTACACGATCTAGAGTAAGAAGAAAGAGTGACAGACCTAGATTCCCCGTAGCCTCCTGCTTATAAATATGGTGCACAAAACACCCATAAACAAGATTCTATTAGACACAGCTTGTAGACTCCCTAGGACAGAACCTGGCTCTGATGCCACTTTTGTCCCGACCCAAACCAAAGGGCCACGATGGGCACCCGATACCTTACTCAACCTAGTATCAACGTAACTTATCTTTCTTATCATACTATCATGGGTAAATGGACCAAAAGGGTCATCATGAGATAACCAGAATAAAACATAAAAGAATACTAGACATAGGACGACCCAATATGGTGTAGAAACTTATATATGTGACATACAGTCCTATAAGACCAAAATAAACACTCGTACACTGAAGATAAGCCGATAAGGCCATACAATCTTTCATATACATGAAATTTGTCTACAAGCCTCTAAGAGTACATACACATCATAAAGGTCGGGACAGGACCCTGCCATACTAATCAATACATGTCCAAATCATACTGACCAAATAGGCAACTCCAGAGCAAGTGGAGTGCACCAACACCTTCCATTGAGCTGATAGCCTACTAGGAGGAATGTCAACCTGTCTATCCGGACCTGCGGGCATGAAACACAGCGTCCCCGGGCAAAAGGGATGTCAGTAAGAATAAAGTACCAAGTATGTAAGGCACGAACATATAAACAAGAACAGTAATGTAAAGAGAGATAGAAGAGATACAACCTGCAATATCTGAATGCCTCTAGGGCTACTGACATGAAATGCATAATGCATATATATACATAAACTTTTAAAAACATATGCCTATGTGGGCATCATCATCATCATATCGTACCCGACCTCATAGAGGACTCGGTAAAAATGTACCCGGCCATCATAAGGCTCGGTAGAATCGTACCCGGCCACATGGAGCTCGGTAAACCTAACTAATCAATGGTTCACAATAGGTGCCGCACCCGACCGACTATAGCGTGGCTCATTAGAGTAAAATAAATACTATATATAATGCATGCTAGACTCATGGAATCACATTCTAAACCTTTCGGAATGACTTAAGGTCGTTGCACCTTTGATTACTATTATGGACGTCCATACCATCAATATGAACCTTAGTAGGATTCAAAGATCATACATACTTGCTTAGAATAACTTTATAAGGAAAGAACAACATGGGCAACCTTAATTGATAGGAGTAGATCCGTTATGAAATAGCGTATTAATTTCACTTTAGATCATGACAAAAGAAAGAAGGAAGTGCCTTAACATACCTTAACTCCTTTGAGTCCTTAATACATTCCAAGCTATTCTTCAAACAACTCAACTCAATCTACCATAGCATACTGAGTTTCAAAATCAGTATTGAGTAAAGGCTAAGTCCGCAACTTAAACTAGTAGCTCATTTATGTAAATTTGGGCAGCATCTCCCCGGTAACAAAGGCCTCCTCCAATTCCATATATCAACAACAACAACAACCAAAGATATTTAGTATCATATAAATATCAATGACAAGACACCATATAGCAATAACAAGTCACAACTATTTCACGACGAGCGGCAAGCTCTGATTGGAATCCGTATACCCCATATCACCCCTTATAGACTTCTTAATTTACCTTAACGGTATCATTAACATGATAATGAAGTCATTAATCAATGATTCCAGCCTTATACTATATATTTATAACAACGAACACAATCCACAACTTTAACTATCCTCAATTAGCAACTTTATTCATTAGTTCATGTCTAGTCCATCCATTTAACTTAATCAACATCAAGATAACCTTAGGCACAAACAAGAACACAATATACATACCTCCTACAGTAGCTTCAAGTTAAAATCCAAGTTATATTTAGCTTACAACAACCCTCAATGGCAATACAACATCATAGAAGTGACTTAAGCTAATCCAAGTATTATCTTGTAGTTTATCATCCTAACAACTTAACCAACATACAAGCAAGCTTAAGAAGAATTAGTAGGCCATTATACTCACCTTAGCCAGTAGCAAAAACTTGAACTTTTAGCCAAACACAACCCCCAACAATCCTCAATAAAAACACAGCCTCAAAGGAGTGTTGTTGTTCACTAGAACTAAGTTTTGATGTTGAAATATGATGTAATCACTTTGGAATCACTTCAAACCCTTGCGGTATCTGTTTAGAAGGGTTATGAGAAGTTTGGATACGAAGTTGAGTTGAAAATGAGTTAAAAATAGGCGTTCAAATCGTTTATAAAGTGAAGTAGGTCAACCACCGCCTAAGTGTGTCCCATTGGGAGCTGCTTGCGCGGTCTCGCAAAAATGCAAATATCTCTCTACTCCGATGTTGTATAGACGAACAATTTAATGCATTAGAAACTAGACTCGTAGATATTCAATTTGGTAGGTAGATCACCCCATAATTCCAAGTATATTTAGAGAAAAGCTCAGCTACATTTGACCTAATTTTCAGCACATTATGAATGTAACTTGTGATGACCTTTGCCAACTCTTGTTCCACAACTTGCTTGCCTTCAAAACCTAGCAAATGACTATCATGCGATTAAAATAACTCATAATATAGCCTCCTTATCATGTTAAGAACCAGAGTCTCACCCCAAAGTACATGTTATAACATTGCAAACTTGTCGACTTTCGACGAAACTTATTTTCTTCAATTGGTTTAGATTCTAAGTTTTCCAATCCTCTTGGTACTCGTTATTCATGATCTTAAATATTTGTAACCTCCAAGGTAACATGATTAACTTACTTTTTTTGCTTCCAAATATAATCTCATTTTCGAGCTTATATCAATGGCTTATGACGTACTCTCACGTATGAAAACGTGGGGTGTAACATCACGTGGTTTGTTCTTTGTCTCTATTAATAAAAAAATATGGATATTAAAAGTGAGAGGTTAGAGAGGGGGTACAGAAGGCGTCAAACGAAATAGACAGCCCAGTTTCACACCTTGACTTACATATCGTACGATGCAATCGCTGGCCACGCGGCTACGGATATCGAACAAACGACCACCTGAAGCATGTTTGGTTCATATACTAGTTAATTATGCGAAAATTATAGTATATGTTATGAAATAAAAGAAATTTAGTAAAACATGAACAAGAAATAAAAGAAATTTAGTAAAACATGAACAAGAAATAGAGATAGAGAGAAGGAAGAGATTTTCTTCTTCATTGTGTGTATTTTCCTATCTATTACAAGGCCTTTATATAGGCATGAAAAGTGAAGAAAATATGTCATGGAATATGTCATTGAACATAGAAAATATGTCATTGAATATGTCATTAACCATTTGAGAGAAAGATCATGGAGGAAGAGTAGACATCCACCATATTTTGATTTTTATCATAACACTCCCCCTTGGATGTCCATAAATAATGTGTCTCGTTAAAACCTTATTAGGAAAAAACCCTATGGGAAAAAAAATCCTAATGTAGGAAAAAGAGTACACATATTTAGAAATACGCCTTTTGGTTGCCTCGTTAAAAACCTTGCAAGGAAAACCCAATGGGACAAAACCTTGTAAGGGAAAAAGAGTACAACGCGTATTAACTCCCCCTGATGAGATCATCAGTTCACATCGTTGAGCCTTCGTATCCCAATCTTGTACACTAGTTTCTTGAAGGTTGACGCCGGTAGATATTTGGTGAACAAATCAGCCATATTATCACTTGAACGGATCCGTTGCACATTAATATCACCATTCTTTTGAAGATCATGTGTGAACAATAATTTAGGTGAAATGTGCTTTGTCCTAACTCCTTTATGAATCCTCCCTTTAATTGGGCAATGCATGTTGTATTTTCTTCATACAAAACTGTGGGTAGTTTATCACACCTCAAACCACATTTGTCTCGAATAAGATGTATAGTAGACCTCAACCATACACATTCTCGACTTTCTTCATGAATAGCAATTATCTCAGCATGATTAGAAGAAGTAGCCACGATTGATTGCTTAGTCGATCGCCAAGATATGACAGTGCCACACATGTAAACACATAACATATTTGAGATCAAGCCTTGTGTGTGTCAGATAAATACTCCACATCGACATAACCAACAAGATCGGTATTACAATCATTGCCATAAAATAAGCCCACATCGGTAATCCCTCTTAGATAACACAATATGTGCTTGATTTTATTCCAATTTCTCCTTGAGCAGAGTTATATCTTGTTAAGACATTAACTGAAAAAGTTATGGCATGCCTTGTAGTGTTAGCAAGATATATTAGCGCACCAATTGCATTAAGATATGGTACTTTAGGACCAAGAAGCTCTTCATTATTTTCATGAGGTCGGAGTGGATCTTTATTTATATCGAGTAATCTCGCAACCATCGGGGTACTTAATGGATGTGCTTTATCCACATAGAAGCTCTTTAAAATCTTTTTAGTGTATGCTGATTGAAGGACAAAAATTCTATCTTTCATATATTCAATTTGTAGACCAAGACAAAATTTTGTCTTTCCAAGATCTTTCATTTCAAATTCTTTCTTTAAATAGTCTACTGCTTTAGGAAGCTCTCCGGGAGTTCTAATGATATTTGAATCATCAACATACATGGCGATTATAACAAATTCAAATCCATATCCTTTTATAAGGACACAAGTACAAATTGAATTATTCTTATACCCTTCTTTCAACAAGTACTCTCTCGGGCGATTATACCACATGCGCCCTGATTGTTTCAATCCGTATAAGGATTTTTGAAGCTTTATTTAATAAATTTCTTGGAAACCTTAATATGCTCCAAGACAATTTAAATCTTTCAATGATATCCACTATACGCATATCAAGTTTTTCATATATTGCCAGATTAAAACCTGAAGTGACTATATCCACTATAAGAGAACATGTCTCCATATAATCAATGTGAGGATATTTACTAATTTTCTTGTGCCACAAGTCGTCTTTATGTCTATCGACTTGAACTTTTCGCACAAGAACACATTTATACCTCAATTGACTTTATACTTTCAGGTGTTGGACTATCCGTCCGACTTCACATTTTTCAAGTGAAGTCAATTTCATTGCGTATTTTTTATTTGGCCAATCTTTTATCCGTCCAAATTTCATGATAGATTTGATTTCAAGATCCTCGTCAATATTAATCATATTGAGCTCTACATTATATTAACAATATTGTCGACAATCATTTTATGTCGGTTCCATTATTACCCAATAACGACATAACTTATTGAGATCTCTTTATTTCATTATTTTCAGGTACCTGAGCCTCTCCCATGAGGTCTTATGAAGTGTTATGTCGTGGTGCTCTTCTAGGGCACTTGCCTCCTTATTATGACCATTTTGAATATTTGCCCCTCTCCTTCTTCAAGGAGTTTTATCTTTGGAACCGATTGGTCTGTTACACTTCATGCGTGCCATAGACTCTGTCCCTCATGGACTTTATTCTATTTGGAGCATTAGCAGCTGAAATATGACATTTAGCTTTGGGTCAGCAAATGCGTCTGGCAATAATTTGTAAATGAATTATCACTTGAACTTCAAGTTTATATTTTCTTGTGCGAGGATCTATATGTATTCATAATAATTCATTTCACGTATCACTTTCTCAGCTGACCATTTTCTCCCCCTAATGTTGGGATCACCAACACATTTCCCAACTATCTTTGGGAACTCATCTTTGTGCATTTTGGTGGCATAATTAAATCATATAGCACATCCATATTTCTATATAGAAATTATTTGGTTCCTGACCCTGAACCGATTGTGATAGGGAGAAATTTTTATAACTTGGCTAGATGCGTACAAGTGCTGTTGTATATTAAATAATAAATCTCATACCAAATTTTGTTTTTGGAAGTTTTGTTCTCATAACCAATGATTTAGCTATAATTGGAGGCATACAATTTCTGCTAAACCAACTTGGATTTAAACCAGTATTATTAAGATAAATCATCATAATTTATATTCTAGAATTGTGCTCTAATAATTTGAGCAAACAATCTTGCAAAAACCAAACTACAAGTTGATAACAAATGCACATGTGACCATAAAATAGATGCATCTATTAAAATCATATAATAGTAAACGGTCCACATGGCAGGTGATTGGGCCCATATATATATCACCTTTTATTCCTTCCATAAATCAAAGGATTCAATCCCAACCTTTAACTGGTATATCATGAGAATAAGCAGCACAAGAGAATTCTTGAAGAATCTTCTATTCTTCAATATGTGTCAATGTAATTCTTAATTAATTTTTCGCATCATAATTGAACCGATATGGTCAACCGGTCATGCCAATTAATATTTATTTTAGTAAATCTCTAGTTTACTTGTGGCATATGATTCCAGCATCATGCTTATATTTGTGTAGTACAAATAGAAAGAAGATCGGGTAACCTTTCATATTTACCCGGTATGATTATAGAAATATGAAGATATTCAATCTTCCTTTCATTTATAGTCTCAATATGCCAATCACTTTGACTTATATATTTGAAACTCAAAAAGTTTCTTTTGAGACTTTACAATATCAATGTCATGAATAAGTTTATTCATCCGGGTAGTAACAAATTAGTTTTTCCGGAGTTCTTAACAACTTTTGTACTACAAGATCTTTTATCATACCATTCATATGGTAAATGTCTCATTCACGGAGAAAATTATATCATAATAAATTGTCATGGTCAAAATCATCATAAGCAAAATCATTTCTTGCTTTAATTTGCCTTTAATAACTTTTATAAGGCATGGCAAAATAATATTTGGCATATCACATGTACGCGACCAATGACATATTCATGTAACCACACAATAATATTTATTCTCTTTATTTTACTCAAACCTCCCTTAGAGGTGAGTTGTGTGGTATTCATATAATCATGAATTGCATGTCTTTATTCATTGCTTTTATCACATATTGTCACATTCAACTTTAGGAATGGGTTTGCATTCTCAATGCTTATCATAAGTCACATTCTCTTCAAGGAATGAATCATAATCAGCGACGTGCTTTATTATTTTCATACCAATTTGATGGTAAGCATTGCCTTCACATTTTGAAGGACTATTTTGAGAACCCTTATTGTTCTCTTTTTATAATCATAGTGATGATTATTATTATTTTGATATTTGGAACGCCCACGTTCATTGTTCAACCAATTGTCTTCATTGAAACTTATTATGCATTGTTATCACATTCACTTCAAGAATGGAACAAATCAAGTGGGACAATTTTCATGCCTTTTCATGAAAAATATATTATTTTTCTTTAGTCATCATTATATCATCAATATGGTACATTGGGACTCAAACCCAATGTCTTACCAATATAAAAGCATGTTAGGCCATAATAAATTGGGACTCAAACCCAACTCTTATCATTATGGAGCATTAGGACTTGATCCCCATGTTTTACCCTCAATCAATGGCATAATAGGCTAAACAATATTGAGATTGATTCTCAAGCCTTAATTTCAATCACATGCCAAGAAAGTTATACACAACTAATTTGCAACTTAGCAAATTAAATTTGCTTTCTTAAATAAGTGTACAAATCTCAAATTAGTGTAAATCTTTATTAATTAATTTGTAGCATCTATATGAAATACAACTGTTTGTAGTCAGAATATTTCTTCTAAATTCTATAAGAGTTTAAAAGGATCATAAAATCATTGTCATAATATTTATTGAGTCTCTCTCAAAAATATTATTGTTTTCGGGGTATACCCTACCTATTGGATTTGATTTAACGCCATGACTTTCCTTCACTCAATTCAACCAAGCAATTAGTGAATAAATTTATCAAAAGTACACCTAACACATATATAATACTAATACATAAATTCAGCATTTATATTACCTGAAAAGTGACATTATAGGTAACAACTTACCAGTTGTAGCTTGTGCATCATTCATATAAAATACTTAAAAATGGTAAGTCAGTAGCAAACATCAAGTAGGTCATGGATACTCAAAAATACCTCTTCTAGTAATCATACTAATCATTGTTTGCTTTTAAATGATACGACCATAAATTATGAAGTATACTTTCAAATAGCTGGTTTGTTTTCTAAATATCAAAGAAGTACTAATTAATCAACCTAGATAAAGATGTGAAGTATTTCTTATTTTCTTCAAGATGATTTATGCTTTAAATCAGTATGACCAATTTTATTTTATTTTTTATTCCTTTTTTTGGTACTATATGCAAGTGTAAAAATCCAAAAGAAAAAAATATTCATCCAAGTAAAAGAAAATGTTTAAAGCGGCAGGACAGATTGAAGATAGTTAACACATAAATATGCATAGGACAATTTATATAAAATATCCTTGGTTACCATGACATGCATCATATCAACAATTAACTGCTACTATGATTTTCACATATAGAACTTCGAAAATTTTATTCCATTCATGTGATATAAAAGATGTAATATTAATATGTGCTTATGCAATACAAGTGTAGTACGAAGTTGTGTGCATATGAGATTTTAAAGGAATGACAAGTATAAGATAATCATACCTTCTTACATTTCATTACTTACCATATGTAGTTTCTCTTTACATTTAACCATGTGATGATATGTATGGCTTCTAATTGTAATCTTTCCGGATGTAGAAATTTTTTTGTAGATATATATATATATATATATACAATTAGTTAGAGACTCGTGCTGATAACGTGTTATGAAATAAAAGCAATTTAGTAAAACATGAACAAGAAATAAAAGCAATTTAGTAAAACATGAACAAGAAATAGAGATAGAGAGAAGGAAGAGATTTTCTTCTTCAATTGTGTGTATTTTCCTATCTATTACAAGGCCTTTATATAGGCATGAAAAGTGAAGAAAATATGTCATGGAATATGTCATTGAACATAGAAAATATGTCATTGAATATGTCATTAACCATTTGAGAGAAAGATCATGGAGGAAGAGTAGACATCCACCATATTTTGATTTTTATCATAACAGTATAAAAATTGTATGTGTAATGAATAAAAATAAAAAAAATCATTACGGGGTAATTATAATAAAAGGATTGTTATGATGTAATTAATAATGAGGGGGTTGCTACATAGAATAATTTACTTCAAGAGTATTTTTGTCTTTAAACAATTTACAGTTGTTTTACTATTTTGATATCACATTTTATCTCGCACAGAGTAAGTACAATTTCTAGAATAACTTAATGCAAAGCCGAGATTATTTGATACCTCTGACAAACACTGCATTAATTATATAAATATTATTGTATACGGTGGATATCGGGGCTACCCGATTTCATTCTTCGATTGAAAAAGAGATACCACGTCGAAAGACCAGAACATCGAGTCCGGGATTGAAGTTGCTTTCTGAGATTGAGGTCGACATCACTAATCGAGGTCAGGAAAGGGCATACGTCGAAATGATGCCGGTATAATTCAGTAACGGAAAGAGCGATAAATCCATAACAGATCGAAGATCATGGTGTGCTTGTTTAGAACTCCTCTATTATATAAGGAGGAATCCCATTCATTTGCAAGCATGATCATTCACGAATAAGAATACATACATCCACTGCTTTCTTTATCTCATCTACCGTTCATTACTGTTCATCATTGTTGTTTCATTTCTTTACTGTTATTTTTGCTCTATCTCGAGACCATCTTGAATCGAGGTCGAGACTCCACTAGCATACTGGTTTGATCTATTTTATCGCTTAATTTATCTGTTTAATCCCTTGTTTATCGATTGGTATTGAATTAAATCGCATATCCTTAAAACCATAATATAAGTTTAATTGTTACTCGAATTTTAGGGTAAACAGTTTGGTGCCCACCATGGAGCTAAGGATAATAGTGATTGTTCGATGCTGATTTTGATAACATACATTATTTCACGCTTGTTCTTGTCAATTATTTTTTCTTAGGTTAAGACATGTCAAACTCACAAAATGCACCTACACATGGTAACGATGGCCTCGGGTTTCACGCAAAAAACAACAATGTAATTGCTCCAGGAGCCGGGGTACCACCGGTTAACCTCGGGGGAGCAACGGTTGCCGAGCCAGTCGATGTCAGTTCGCACATTGCCTTAAATACGAACCTAGGCACGGACCCCGAAGGGAGTGTGCGCAGGGAAGGCTGATCTGGTGGCCAAGGTACACAAGGCGTAAGAGATGGGGGAGTTAGTCTCCAGGTGATATTTGAGATGCAACAGGCTTAGCAGGCCGCTATTGCTCAGCTTCAAAATCAACATAGAACTCCGAGTGGGTTTGATCCGAAAATCACTCTCCGTACCGAGCTAGTGCCAGAGAGGTCGAATGGTAACAGATCGGGGACCGATCCTGCAGTAATGAAAACGCTCGAGGAGCTCACCAAGAGAATCGAGTCAGGAGAGAAGAAAATCGAAGCTAATGATAAAAAAATGGAGACATACAACTCTCGAGTTGATCAGATATCAAGGGCACCACCAATCTTGAAAGGGATGGATTCGAAGAAGTTTGTACAAAACCCGTTTCCTCAAAGTGAGGCTCCGAAGCTTATTCCAAAGAAGTTTCGTATGCTAGACATACCCAAATATAATGGGACCACGGGTCCCAACGAACATGTTACTTCATATACATGCACCATCAAGGGTAACGATTTAGAAGATGATGAGATCGAATCTGTGTTGTTGAAAAAGTTCGAAGAGACCCTTTCAAAGGGAGTAATGATTTGGTATCAGAACTTGCCGCCAAATTCCATCGACTCATTTGCTATGTTAGCAGATTCTTTTGTAAAGGCACATGCCAGGGCCATAAAGGTTGCAATGAGAAAATCGGACCTTTTCAAGGTAAGACAAAGGGATAACGACATGCTGAGGGAGTTCGTATCCCGATTTCAAATGGAACGCATGGAGTTGCCACCGGTCACAGACGATTGGGCCGTTCAAGCTTTCACCCAAGGGTTGAACGACTGGACTTCGATAGTATCACGTCAGTTGAAACAAAATTTGAACGAGTATCCAGCAGTAACTTGGGCAAATGTGCACAATCGATATCAATCGAAGATTAGGGTCGATGATGACCAATTAGGAGCCCCTTCTGGGTCAATACATCCAAATAGGCCAGTAGTTAAAATCCATAGGGACGTCTACAGGGAGCCAAGATCAAACAGAGAACGATATCAACCATATACCGCAGATCGAAAGAACAGTGGTTCAGGACGCAATTTCGCCCGGAATGATAGAAGAAGTGATCGAGGATAGAATTCTCGGGGACTTATGAGCAAAAGTAGTTTTGATAAGCATGCCGATCTCACAGAGGCACCTCGATTATCGGAATATAATTTTATCATCGACGCATCGAGCATTATATCGGCAATCAGAAGGATCAAAGATACTAGGTGGCCCAGACCCTTATAGACCGATCCTTCCTAAAGAAACCCAAATTTGATGTGCAAGTATCATGGCACGCATGGTTACAGGACCGAGGATTGCAAGCAATTAAGGGATGAGGTAGCCCGTCTATTCAATAAGGGCCACCTTCGAGAGTTCCTCAGCGATCGAGCCAAGAATCATTTCAGAGAAAGAGACGCCAACAGGAAAAATGAACAGGAGAAACCCCAACATGTCATTCATATGATCATCGGTGGGGTCGACATTCTACATGGACCCATATTCAAGAGCACTAAGGTATCAATCATTAGGGAAAAACGAACCCGAGATTATGTGCCCGAAGGCTCCTTATCATTCAACGACGAAGAAGCAGAAGGCATTTCTCAGCCCCACAACGACGCTCTGGTAATTTCTATCTTATTGAATAAAGTTTAAGTTAAGCATGTTTTAGTGGATCCAGGTAGCTCAGAGAATATCATCCGAATGAGGGTCGTGGAGCAGCTCGGCCTACAAGATCAAATCGTGCCCGCAACTCGGGTCTTAAACGACTTCAATATGGCAAGTGAAACAACTAAAGGGGAGATTATTCTACCGGTGAACGTGGCTAGAACAATTCAAGATACTAAGTTCTATATGATCAAGGGCGACATGAGGTACAACGCCCTACTCGGAAGGCCTTGGATCCACAATATGAGGGCAATCCCTTCGAATCTATACTAAATGATGAAATTACCGACATTGGACGGTGTTAAAACATTATACGGGGAGCAGCATGCTATAAAGGAAATGTTTGCATTCGACGATGTAACACCGATATCGACGTTATCAACCTTGGAAAGATCGAGCATCAAAGGTAAATAGGAAGCCAAATAGCAATCACAGCCACCAGCCTCGACCGAATTGGGGAAGTAGGAGATAGAAGAAGAAGATGAGGATTTTCTAACCCCTTGAACCGTTATTGTTCCCGAAGATTCCGACACCACCAAATCAACGGTCGAAGAGCTGGAACAGGTTATATTAATCGAGTACCTGCTTGAGCGAAAGGTATACCTGGGAAAGGGATTAACTCCCGAACTCAGGAAAAGGCTTATTCAATTTCTTATTGATAACATAGATTATTTTGCTTGGTCCCATTTAGACATGACAGGGATCCCATTGGAGATAACAACGCATCGGCTAAGCCTGGACCCTTGGTTCAAACCAGTGAAGCAAAAGAGAAGACCCCAGTCTGCGGTAAAGTGCGCATTCATAAAGGACGAGGTAACTAAACTTCTCAAAATAGGATCCATTGGGGAGGTGAAATATCCCAAATGGTTAGCCAATGTAGTCGTAGTCCCTAAAAAAGGGAACCAAGCTTATAATGTTTGTAGATTATAAAGATTTAAACAAGGCATGCCCCAAAGATTCTTTTCCACTGATTAACATCGATCGCATGATCGACGCCACGGCTGGCCACGAGATCATTACCTTTCTTGATGCCTATTTCGGGTACAATCAAATTCAAATGAACCCGAAAGACCAGGAAAAGACTTCATTTATCACCAAGTATGAAACATATTGTTATAATGTAATGTCATTCGGGCTAAAAAATGCAGGAGTTGCTTACCAACTCCTAGTAAATAAGATGTTCGAAGAACAAATAGGTAAGTCAATGGAAGTTTATATTGATGACATGCTAATTAAGTCCCAGCATGCAGAGGACCATTTGGCTCATTTGCAGGAAACGTTCGAGATTTTGAGGAAATATAATATGAAGCTCAACCCCGATAAATGTGCTTTCTGGGACGGTTGGGGCAAATTCCTGGGCTTCGAGGGATCGAGATCAACCCCGATAAAATCAAGGCCATAGAAGACATCACCATCGTGGACAGTGTAAAAGTCGTGCAGGGGCTGACTGGACGAATAGCTACTTTAGGCCGATTCATCTCGAGGTCGTCGGATCGAAGCCACAAATTTTTCTCTCTACTCAAAAAGAAGAACGATTTCGTCTGGACCTCGGAATGCCAACAGGCATTAAAGGAATTAAAGCAATACCTGTCGAGCCCACCACTACTTCACACTCCAAATGCAGATGAGAAACTTTACTTATACTTGGTAGTATCAGAAATTGCAGTAAGTGGTGTCCTAGTTCGAGAAGAGCAAGGTACGCAATTTTTCATTTATTATGTGAGTCAGACCTTAGTAGAAGCAGAACTAGATATCCACACTTAGAGAAATTGGCACTTGCCCTGATAAGCGCTTCTAGAAAGTTAAAACCATACTTTCAATGTCACCTCATATGCGTGTTAACCACTTACCCACTTCATAATATTTTGCACAAACCCGAACTATCGGGTCGATTGGCCAAATGGGCCGTCGAACTCACTGGGTACGATATCGAGTATCAACCCCTAATGGCCATCAAGTCTCAAATTCTAGCGGACTTCGTGGCCGATTTCACGCCAACCCTCGTACCCGAAGTTGAAAAGGAACTCTTGTTAAAATCGAGCACGTAATCGGGGGTATGGACCCTTTTCACATACGGTGCTTCGAATGTGAAGGGGTCTGGGCTAGGCATCGTTTTGAAGTTGCCCACGTGTAGCACTATTAGATAGTCTATCAAAACTTCCAGGTTGACTAACAATGAGGCCAAGTATGAGGCCATGATTGCAGGTCTCGAGCTAGCTAAAAGCTTGGGAGCAGAAGTCATTGAAGCCAAGTGTGACTCTTTACTGGCGGTGAACAAAGTAAACAAAACCTTCAAAGTTCGAGAGGATAGAATTCAAAGGTATTTTGACAAGCTACAAGTAACTTTGCACCGTTTCAAGGAATGGACTTTACAACATGTACCTTGAGAACAAAACAGTGAGGCCGATGCACTTGCAAATTTGGGGTCATCGGTCGAGGAAGACGAGATCAGGTCGGGGACTGTCGTTCAACTCTCGAAATTTGTAATCGAAGAAGGTCATGCCGAGATAAACTCTACGAGCTTAACCTGGGATTGGAGGAATAAATATATTGATTACTTGAAGAATGGAAAGAGTCGAGGGCCCTACGAACCAAAGTTGCTCGATTCACATTGGCTGAAGATGGAACATTATACAGAAGGACGTTCGATGGACCATTGGCAGTATGTTTAGGACCAGGAGACACCGATTATGTTTTACGAGAGGTCCATGAAGGCACTTGTGGGAACCATTCCGGCGTCGAATCACTGATTCACAAAATCGTTAGAACAGGGTACTACTGAGATAACATGGAAAAAGATACTAAGGAGTTTGTTCGAAAATGTGATAAATGTCAAAGGTTTGCACCGACGATCCATCAGCCTGGAGAACAACTTCATTCAGTCCTATCCTCATGGCCATTCATGAAATGGGGGATGGATATCGTCGGCCCTCTGCCATATGCTACAGGTAAAGCTAAATTCATTTTGTTTATGACTGACTACTTCTCTAAATAGGTGGAAACACAGGCATTCGAAAAAGTCAAAGAAAAAGAAGTTATAGACTTCATCTGGGATCACATCGTATGCCGATTCGGGATACCTGCCGAAATCGTATGCGACAATGGAAAGAAATTCATCGGCAGCAAGGTAACGAGGTTTCTCTAAGAACATAAAATAAAAAGGATCTTATCGATGTCGTATCATCCAAGTGGAAACGGACAGGCCGAGTCAACGAACAAAACTATCATTTAGAATCTAAAGAAAAGATTGAACGACGCCAAGGGAAAATGGAGGGAAATTCTACCCGAGGTCCTTTGGGCGTATTGAACAATATCGAAGTCCAGTACGGGGGCAACCCCGTTCTCCTTAGTATATGGCACCGAGGCCTTGATTCCAGTTGAAGTCAAGGAACCTAGCGCCAGATTTTGACATGCAACAAAAGAATCAAATCACGAGGCTATGAATACTAGCCTCGAACTATTGGATGAAAAACGAGAAGTTGCACTCATTCGCATGGCTGCGCAAAAACAAAGAATCGAGAGATATTATAATAGAAGAACCAACCTTTGCATTTCGAAATCGGGTACTTAGTTCTGAGAAAAGTCACCCTCAATACTCGAAACCCGAACGGATGGAAACCAGGCCCAAATTGGGAAGGACCATATCGGGTCCTCGGTGTCATCGAAAAGGGATCTTACAAACTTGGCACAATGGAGGACAAACAATTGCCAAACAATTGGAATATATCACTCCTCAAACGATATTATTGCTAAGGTATAACTTTCTCCCTTTCCATTTGTATTTGATACTAACTTATTGCAGGTGTTCGATCGAAGACGTAGAGAAACTCTTCAACACGAGGACCTTAGGTTTTAAAGCACGCGTTGCACTCTTTTTCCCTTATATCATTTTTTATCCCAAATAGGTTTTTCCGGCAAGGTTTTTGACGATGCAACAATTATGTGCTACCTGAGAAAAATTCAACAGTATCCAAGGCTTCTTTACAATCAACCTCGAATATTAGGGGGCATCACCCTCGGATGTTATATTTTCGAGGAAAGTACTTCATGCCAAAGGGTATCGATAGGGAAACTCCATAATGGGCCAAACGGTCGAATGAACCGTGTACATATAGATTAGTCGAGCCCCGATGGAAAAACATGTACGCATGTATAAATTATTCAAAGAAGCATTTTTTCTATATCAAACATCTTGTGTCTCAAAGAAAATTTTCTACTAAACGAGCTCCATACTTGTGATTTTGTGAGAAATGACTCAAGGGCCAAGCGCAAATACGCCTCGAACACTCGGGACTATCGTCGATGATCGACATATTCAAGTTATCCAAACTCAAATTCATAAGACCTCAAAGAGGCACCCCTCGACCTATAGGCGCCATCAGTCTCAGGGACTAACATTTCGAACAAGTTCGAAGTGTTATTGGGGAATAAGCCCAAGAGGCATACCCAAAGGCTACAGCCAAATTAATGCGGCTCGGAGACGTTCGAATCCCGCAATAAAAATAGGCCTTCGAATTTACTAAAAACCGGTTAAAAAAGGCTATCCTCAGCAAAATAATCTAAGGACTTCGATAAAATCAACCCTCGAAAAACCTTAAGAGGTATCGAATTATTCAACTACAAACTTGTGCTAAGGCACAAAAAACAAAGGGGTTTCGATCGACAAACCAATGGGTACAAAAAATACATGCTAAGGCATAAGAAAATTTTACTAAGTCTTTGAGCCAAAAGAGGGGAAAAATAGCCATTCTTTAGAGGCCATATCGGCCCGATTCAAAGAACCCAAGGGCCAATACACTTAGAGTTCGAGAACATGTTCTTACTCGATTCGAACCTAAGGGTCCCACTCTCTCGAATTTGAATAAGAAACTACTCGACTACAGATCGAGGTTCGTTATCATTCAAAACAAACCTGAAGGTACTTTTATTCCAAGCTCAGTTTTCACTCGAGCCCGACTATTAAAGCAGTATTATACTTCGACCAAGTCATTTAAAATCAAAGTATCGAACATATTATTTAAAGCGAAAAAATGTTCTAAACTTTTACAAGGCACGAAACATGATCGAAGACAAAATTTTAGAAGGCATTCAAAGAGAAATTTCTTTATATAGACAAAAACATGTAAAAGAGACCGACAAGGGCCTTACACAAAATCTCAACAAAAAAATCTAAGTTCCTAATTTTCCCCCGGAGCTTCATCTCTATCTTCTCCGCTCTCGAATCTGCTCACACTCCTGGAGTCATCATCATCGGAGAGCAAAGCTTCGGCCTCGGTTTCCAGCGCTTTTGCATTCTTAATATCGACCGTAAGGTCAAAGCCACGGGCATAAACCTCCTCGAGAGTCTCCCTCCGAGACTAACATTTGGCATGCTCTAACCGAACCTGAGCGGCATCACAAATTTCCTTCACTCGAACGTTAGCGGCTTCAACGTTGGCTCGGTAGACAGCCACAACCGCCTCCGCGTCGGCTTTTGCTTTTCCACTATAGATGCAGCCTGTGCAAGCTCATCAGCCAGCCGAGTCTCGAGCTCTTCAATTTTCTTGGCTCGAGCCAAGCTCTCCTCCCTTATGCTTTGAAGTTGGCGCTTAATCGAAGATAATTGGGCCCAAGCAGCATCTTTTTTCGAGGCGAGACGGACCATGTTCTGCTTCTACCTCAAAGTCTCGGCCTCTTTTGTCTCTGCCTCCTCACGAAACTACTCGATTTTCTCGGCCTTTTGCTGAACTTGCAGGATCTGAGTGTTAGTGGCTAATATCAAGTTGATATGTCAAGTTCCTCAAAGTTTGTATCACCTGCTCGATGAGATCGGTTTGCTTTTTATGGGCTGTCGCCAATTCAGCTCGGAGGTCACTGATCTCCTCTTCTTTCTGCACATAGAGGCACTTAAGGGTGTCTCTCTCCTCAGTAAGCCTTTTGAGATCGGCCTCACAACGGTTCAACTCGACTTGGGATTTAGTGAACACTTCTCGATGAAGCTTCACAGCCTATGGAGAAAAGAAAGAAATCAGATAGAAGGAATTAAAAGCAAACATAATAACGGGGGATGATATTTACCTGGTTCAGGAGATGCTGGGCCTCATCAAAAATGATTGTCGCGTCTAGGTCTAAAACATCATCGGCCCCCGCAAGGAAGCCACCAAATATGTCTTCCCCATCGTGGGCCATTCCCACATCAGGGGTCTCTATGGATCGAGCCTCCCAAAATTGCCTTTTAGAAAATTTAGGGCCGGGTGGCGAATCATCAATATTGATTGGCCCAAGTAAGTCACTTGGGACAGTCTCTCCCTTATGAAGGTCCCTGGAACCGGAATCTTCGGGCACACTCGCCGGTTGTTTATCACGGTAGGAAATATCTTCAGCCCCCAATGATTTGGGGACTTTGCTCGGAGCCCCTTCCGAGATCTCCTCGGTCCGAGGGTGAGTCTCCTCGACCATCACCGGCCCAGCTGCTTTTGAAGCTTCGACACTTCCCCTCTTTCGAGGCACCAGCTCACAACCAGCGTCCTCCCCCTCCTCTTCTTCATCTCATAACTTTTGGGCTACATCGACAGATAGAGCAGCAGAGTCATCTTTCGGCTTGCAAGCCTTACTCTTCTTAGGCTTCGGGATATCAGAAGGCGAGGCCCTTCTCCTTTTCTTGTCCTTAGCCGGTTTGGGAGCCACCTCTTCCCCAGGCGGGGTCGGCCTCATTTCAGCAACATCCCCGAGACCTGTATAAAAGGGATTCAAGTATAAATAAAAGGAAACTCTTGAGGAAAAAGCATCGAAAGCGTACGGGATAAGCTTACCGTGATTCTTGGCCTCCCATCGGCCCCTCGCTAGATCGCGCCACGAGCGCTCAACATGTGTAGAAGTCAAAGCCAGCTTCCGGACCCAACCTTCGAGGTTCGGGATTGCTCCGAGCATCCAAGCAACCGCTGCATAACAGTTAAAAGCATTACATAAAGCAAAAAAATGGAGTACGAAGACTAATGGGTAATACGTTACTTACGATCAGGGTTCCATTTCTCGGGGAATGACAGTTTCTCCTTTAGGATGAGGTCGCAGGTCCTTACCCTCACAAACCGGTTCATCCAACCCCGGTCCTTGTCCTCATCGATGCTCGCAAAAAGGCCTTCATTGCTCGGCGTTGGAGCTTGATCAACCATTGAAAAAGCCGAGGTCGATATAACCGTATGAGGTGGTTGAGGGTGAACTCCAGTCCCTCGGCCTTGCTGGAAAAGTAGAGGAGCATGATCACTATACGCCAGAATGAGGGGTGAACCTGGCCGAGGGTAACCTGATACCTCTTGCAAAAATCAATGATAACCGGGTCAAGAGGACCCAATGTGAAGGGATAAGTGTAGACACTTACAAACCCCTCCACATGGGTGGTAATACTCTCTTCAGGGGCGGGTATCTGTACCACGACCTCGGCCCCCCAGTTACAGTCTCTCTTCACAGCCTCGAGACTGCTCGCCATTATCGAGCAGATATATCTCGACACATGTTCGCATCGGCCAGGGACCAATGGAGGGTTCTTGACTTTGAAGTCGGTTTTCAAGACACAAGGGCCGGGAATATACTCGTGAGGGAGCGGTTCCACCGGCATTTTATCACCGACAGGCCGTGAAGAAGAGGAAGAAGCTTTCTCCTTTGTGGGACGGTCTTGGAGGTTTTCGCCATTGATTCAGGTAGAAGGAAGCGAAAAAAGATGAAAATTGGTATTTTTGGTACTAATTAAATTAACTCAATGGGTGGTGAAAGAGAAGAGATGGAGAGAGTAAGGAACTTAGAAAACTTGATGAGAGGTGAAAGCAAAATTTGATTCAACCAAAAGGCCTGAATTTATAGATTCACAGCGACGGTTCGGTGGTGCTAGTGGTCGACCATCCTCTGGCAAGCATTAATGGTTTGGGAAACTCCGACGGGACGTTTCGGTTGCCTTGACCGCTTACGCCACGGGGATGATGCCACTATCGGGGTCTCCAGAAAATCGATGCTCAAGTCGGTTCTTATCATTTTACTCTAAGAAACGAGGGGACTATCTGTATACGGCCCGATTTCATTCTTCGATTAAAAAAGAGATACCATGTCGAAAAGCCAGAACATCGAGTTCGTGATCGAAGTTGCTTTCCGAGATTAAGGTCGACATCACTAATCGAAGTCAGGAAAGGGCATACGTCGAAATGATGTCGGTATAGTTCAGTAACAGAAAGAGCGAGATATCCGTGACGGATCGAAGATCATGGCATGAATTTCGAAATGGATTGATCTTCGGCGGTTAATCAGTTGTCAATATGATTTCCTACTATAATTAGAAGCGTACCTTGTTTAGAACTCCTCTATTATATAAGGAGGAATCCTATTCATTTGTATCTCATTTACCATTCGTTACTGTTCATCATTGTTGTTTCATTTCTTTACTATTGTTATTGCTCTATCTCGAGATCATCTTGAATCGAGGTCGAGACTCCACTCGCATACTGGTTTGATCTATCCTATCGCTTAATTTATCTGTTTAATTCCTTATCTATCGATTGATATTGAATTAAATCACATATCCTAAAACCACAATATAAGTTTAATTGTTACTCGAATTTTAGGGTAAACAATTATTTTATACGATCGACCAAAAACGGCATGCATTTGTTACGTAAAAACTATTTTTTTTACACTATTAATCAAATATTGTATTATTTTATATGACAATTTATATTGTGATTAATTATACTAATACGATCTATGAAACGATCCCAGGTGTATATGGGGCAAAGTTTAAGACCATATGGATAGAAATTTGAAGACAAAGTACAATATGTACCAATTCTTTTTCCTCGAACCAAATGGGAGACAGAGTGGTAGTACACCCATGATAGTTTTGAAGCATAGGAATCTCCGACCACACCAATTAGGCACCAAATAATGTGGATAAGGGCAAGATAGTCACTTCACAAAAATCGTTATTGCTTGGCGGGGGCATTTTTGGAAGTCCAAGTCACAACATTATCTATTCCATCCACCGACCACCGACCTAACTCTCCCACCACTGTTTTTAAATTCCCTAAATTACCCAAACACATAAATTCCTACTGGAGTATTACATAAACAACAAAATTATTAATTCCAACCATATAATATAATAATATTAACAATCTCATTGAATTATTGTAATCATCTTTCCTTCTTCCTATTTTATATGCTTAGAAAAAAAAATCCATTTTCTCTGTCGTCACCACTGAGCCAAATGACAACTGCTTTTCCATTATTGAGTCCCTAAATTTCCCTTAGCTCACATACTACGCCACCCCCACCCGACACCCCCATCACAGAAATAGAAACAAAAACAAACAAAGTTACAATTTTGATTCAAAAAAGGGGTATTTACAGCTAAATTTATAGCTACAGATGGAGGGTCTGAGAATTTTGAGGAGCTATTAAAATGGCGGATGGCCAACAACCACCATTTTTTATGAGGTATGAGCAGCTAAGCTTTTGAATAAAGAAAGGGGCCAATAAAAAACTTGTTTTTATACTCATCCAGCAAGTTACTACTTGTATTTATTATTATTGTGGAGAGAGAAGAAGAAGATTGATTGTGTCGGTGCTTTTAAGATATTTGCTTTTTCATTTTTATTTATTTTAGGAGAATGAAAAAAATAATTCCTTTTAAGAAAATCAACGTAGAGTAGCCACAACCGCACCCCATAACCTTTCTTCACTTCCAGCTTTTGCCTTTTTCATGGGTATTCTTTCTCTCTCTGTTATTCCTCCTAGTCAAGCTCTAGATTACAGGGAAATAAAAATTTTGTAATTAAGCCCCTGTATTTTCACATAATTATACAATCAGAGAGAAAGAGAAGGAAGATATAGAGGGAAAGACGAAGATGGAGGTGGGTGATGGGATTCAAAGTGGAGGAGTTGCAAGTTCAGGGGGGTGTTGTGGCGCTAAGAGAAAAAACGAAAGGCCTTACAAAGGAATAAGGATGAGGAAGTGGGGAAAGTGGGTTGCAGAAATTAGAGAGCCCAATAAGCGTTCGAGAATTTGGTTGGGCTCGTATTCAACGCCGGTGGCGGCGGCGCGGGCTTATGATACGGCGGTGTATTATTTACGCGGTCCTTCGGCCCGGTTGAATTTTCCTGAGCTGTTGGGTGGTGATGGTGGGCTTAATGATTTATCTGCTGCTTCAATTCGTAAAAAGGCCATAGAAGTTGGTGCTCAAGTTGACGCGATACAGAACTCACTTGCTACTCATCACAACCACGGCCACGGCCACGGCCACGACCACGACCATCCAGAAGAAAAAGTGCACTGTGAGACTGCAAGCCCGTCTGAATTGAAGCCATGTTGGTTTCAGGAGAAGCCCGATTTAAACGAAAAGCCCGAGCCCGAAGACCCAGAACTGGATTACTGGTGAGGACTGGTAATATTTAGTTACAATATTATTACTTATAATAATAGTATAGTAACTATGCTAGTGTAATTTTTTTTTGTTTGGGGGGAGGAAGAGGGGGTACATTGGTAAGAATACAAGCGCCGCTCCAGATTGTCTTTATTCCTAGCTGGTAGCCTAGGATTGTTATATTCTCAAAACAATCACCTCTTTATTTTTATTTTTACTTATTTTAAAGAAATTTTTGAGCTCAAACAGTTTTCATGTTGTAATATGTAAAGGTGATTTGTGTTAATATTTTGTCTTTCGCAATTCAAATTGTACTTTGCTTGGGGCCTTGGTGGTGGTGGGTTGGGGGGAAATGGATAGCAAATGGTAGGGTGAATTATGCATATTGGTCATGTTAAAGACTTAGCCAATTGTTTATTAGGCGTGAAATGATGAATGATGATTGAGGAGTGAGGAGAGCGTGTGTGGCGGCGACAGAAAAGGGGAATGGGGTGTTAAATTGTTACTACTTGTAGTCAAGTCTTTTATTGTTTTTAATTATTTGTGTAGTGGTTGATATCATGAACAGTGGATGAGGGAAAAGATATTTGTTAGATTATTGTAACATCCGATCGCACTACGATTGCTACGTACTGAATTGTAAAAAGACTTCTGGACCGGGTGGATCCAAGTGGGGAACGGCCGCGGCCACTTGGAGAGGGTGAGGATGAGGAAGACAACACTGGCCCTACAATGGCTCGAGTCTGGTGCAAGTGGGTAATATGTGATTTTGTGTTTTGCTAACTGTGAACAAAAATGAACTACTCTTAACAGTGTTATCCGAGTCAATTAATAGCTTTTTGGCCAATACTGGTCCAAAAATGGGGTTTTAAGCCTAAAGGTACTTTTTTTCTGAGTTAGGGTGTTTAGTCAAGTTTTTTAAGGGAAAAAAGTGCTTTTGATTGAGTATAATAGCCCGTTTGGCCAAGCTGTAAAAATCAGCTTATTTTGAGAAGTGCTTTTTTTCAAAAGTGTTTCTCATGAGAAACAGTTTGTGTTTGGCTAATTAATTTGAAAAGCACTTTTAAGCAGCAATTAGTGTTTGACTAAGCTTTAAAAAACTGCTTCTAAGTGTATGTTTCTCAAAAGTGTTTCTCAAAAAAGTACTTTTAGAGAGAAGCTACTTTTTTCTGCTTCTCCTCAAAAGCACTTTTTTTCTTCCAAAAGCTTGGTCAAACACCTCAAATTTTGGTCAAAAGTGCTTTTGGCAAAAAAAATATTTTTGGCCAAAAGTAGCTTGGCCAAACATGCTATAAACAGTTTTTGAGAAACAGAAAAAATAGCTTCTTCCCAAAAGTATTTTTGAGAAAAATATATTTAGAAGCACTTTTTAAAAACTTGGTCAAACAACAATTGTTGTTGAAAGTACTGCTCAAATTAATTAACTAAACATATACTGCTTGAAAAGTACTTTTAAGAAAATTATTTTTTAAAATAAGTTAATTTTAGAATCTTGGCCAAACGACGATAAGCTACCTTAATTATATTGTTACATATTTTCTTACTTCTAATGATGAAGTTTGAGTCAATTTAAATGCACTTCAATTATTTCTGTCAAATGTTATTTTTCACTGATATAAGTAGCGGATAAATGTGTTTATCAATACTAAAATACAGTAGCATTTTTTCAAGTACACATATGTTTGATTTTGCAATTTTGTTGTTACTGTAGTAGCAGGGATTGAGTTCGATTCACCCTCGGTATAATAATTCTCCTAATAATATTTCAACTAGTAATTTCCTCACTATTTTCTTTTCGACAGATATTATTGGGGTGCAGGGCGGATTTATAGGATAACCCACGGTCTTTTCGTCAAATTAGATATTTTATGTATATATTTTATAGTCGTCAAATTAGATATTTTATGTATATATTTTATAGAATTGGTCTAATATCGTCTGATGGTACTCATGCTCCACAAAGACTGAATGATGCACTTGGTTGAATGTTGAGTTATTTGCCAAAGGTACAATGATCAATTCCCACTAAATACTTTTTTTTTTTCCTTTTCTTTAGTCGGGCACCCATGATCTAGAAAACGTAGATCCGCCTCTGTTGGGTTGGTCATGGTTTGGTTTGATTTTCATCTTAAAACCAAACAAGATATATGAGCTTAATAAATTTTCATTAGTAAAACGAAAGGACAGAGATTGAAATAACGAATCTGCCGAGATTAGTTACATAATGGATTACATCTCAAGCAAAGTTAACGAATCTGCCTAGACTTAATCTTAAAGAAAAAAAAATATAAATTTTATATACTCAAGGAAAAAAATATCCATATGTCAATTGGGTTTGATTTTTTCTTGGTCATTACCAAACTAAATTAGACGAAGTAATTTAAATTGGTTTGACTCGAATTTTCAGTTGAATTTGAACCTTTTGTTTTTGTTGAACACTCTACAATCTACACATATTATCATTGGATATATCCGAGTCATGGAAAAGAAAAAGAAAAACATACCTGAATCGATCAAATGATAGACTTTTTAGAACACAGTTAGGGGTCGTTTGGTAGGATACGTTAATAAATGCATTGACTTTGTGTATTAATAATACATTGTTTTGGTAGACATTTTAAATATATGCATTAGTTATACATCCTATTTGGTATTATCCTATGCATAATATAGGTAGACAAACAAAATAATTTTTTTAAAACTTTTTCATATTTCCTTTTTTATAAATAAATATTTAATTTTATTTTACAATATAGGTAGACAAACAAAATAATTTTTTTAAAACTTTTTCATATAAAGACATTTCTCAACATATGTTTCTTTTAAAAAATTAGAGTGTGGACTAGTTTTGAGGGCATTTTTTGTAAACAAACAATTCTTTTAGAATTGTGCAATACTTTAATACATCAAACCAAACAATGAATAAGAAATATGTCAGCATAACTAATACCAGTATAACTAATGCAAGCATAACTAATATCAGGATTACTAATACACCTATTCTTATGCACCCTACCAAACGACCCCTTATTCTCCAATACCCCAATCTTCAATAGTGTTGATGACGAGACTATGGGCCACCAGAGGCTGGACCCCAGCCATTCCCGCTTGCCTGCCATAGTCCCTCTTATGTATAAAGAGATTAACTTCATTGTCAAATCAAAACTGTCGCATATGCACTAGCAATAGAATACTTCTTTTTAATGTAACATTTTTGACCTGCCACAAGATGTTCACTTGCCTTTGTACAAGTAGTAGAAATTTTTATAAACATTAGACTTAAATTGATTGCGAAAACAGTAAATTAGAGTTTTATCAATTAAATAAGAATTTAATTACTAATTAAGTAAATTTCAATCTTTAAATTTTGAAATGATGTATATAACACAGCAATTTTGGTGAACAATGTTAAATATATTTAGAATAAAAGAGTGCATATACATATAAATTAATAAATATAATATGCTTTAGTTGACAATAGAAACAAATGATATGAGGTGAGAAGAAAGTGCTTTCACGGCTGTTTGACAAGAGTTTATTGGACCATAGGATTGTGTCTGGGAGTAGTAACAAGTCTTTTTTCATTCTAAATGGACCAGATATAATATAACTAATTATATGTAAAAATAGTGGTAGTGTTATAAATATATTATATTATGGATGTTTATTTAGTACTCCGTTGCAAATAAGCTTCCTGAAGAAGCTTATCCATATGAGACTCCACCGTAAATATGTTTATATATTTAAGTACACTATTGGAAATAAGCTTCCTGAAGAAGCTTATCACTTCGATACCCGGTTATGGATAAACATTACCCCCGATAGAATATTATCTATACCGGGTATAATAAGCTTATCCTTTCAGTACCCAGTTATGGATAAACATTACCCCCGGTAGAAGATTATCCATACCGGGTATAATAAGCTTATCCTTTCAGTACCCAGTTATGGATAAACATTACCCCCCGTAGAAGATTATCCATATCGGGTATAATAAGCTTATCCTTTCAGTACTCCGTTATGGATAAACATTGCTCTCAGTAGAAAATTATCCATATCTGGTATAGTAGCAGCTTACACAACAGCTTCCTTTCTTCTATAAATAGAAGAGATTTCAGTTCATTATGTACATCAGTTTGAATTCGAATAATATATCAGTTTCTCTCTATACTTGTCTTTACTTTATAGTCTTTATTTTATAACACGTTATCAGCACGAGACTCTGCCATCTCGAGCAAATATTTTGAAAGTATCTGAGGTAAGAACTTTCTTTTCCTAAATAATGTCAAATCTTTCTAAACTTGAATTTGTAGCCCTGGATATATCGGGCAAAAGCTACATGTCTTGGGTGCTTGATGCTGAAATTCATCTTGATGCGATGGGTCTGGCAGACACCATCAAAGACAAAAATCAGGCATCAAACCAAGACCGTGCCAAAGCAATGATATTCCTACGCCATCACCTTGATGAGGGCCTGAAAATGGAATATCTTACTGTTAAAGATCCAGTCATACTGTGGAATAATTTGAAAGATAGATATGACCACCTGAAGATGGTCGTTCTTCCACAGACACGATATGATTGGACTCATCTAAGGCTACAAGATTTTAAATCTATCAGTGAATATAATTCTACTATGTTCAGAATTATTTCCCAATTGAAGTTATGTGGTGATAATATTACTAATCATGATATGTTGGAGAAAACTTTCACCACTTTTCATGCCTCGAATATGCTCCTGCAGCAGCAATATCGAGAGATGGGATTTAAAAAGTATTCTAAACTTATCTCACATCTTCTTATAGCCGAGCAACATAATGAGCTATTAATGAAAAATCATGAAAGCCGACCTACTGGTTCTTGTCCATGAAGTGAATGAGACGAACTTCCACCAGGCTAAACGTGGAAAAGGTCGTGGCCCCAGTCGTGGTCATGGTCGTGGTCGGGAAAGAAACTCTAATCATGGTAATAATAATGCACCAAAGAACACTCCTCACCACCAGCAGTGGAAAAGGAAGGAACAAAAGCATGAAGCGGTGCAAGCACCAAATGCAGAAAATGCATGCTATAGATGTGGAGAAAAAGGGCACTGGTCACGTACCTGTCGTACGCCAAAGCACCTGGTTGAGCTTTATCAAGCCTCCCTAAAGAAGACAGAGAAAAATGCTGAAGCAAATTTTATTTCTGAAGATAATTTAGACTTCATGCATTTGGATGTAACTGATTACCTTGCACTCCCAGAAGGAGAAACAAGTCATGTAATCGGTGGTGAATCTATAGAAATGTAAATATTTTAATTTTTGTTGTTTGTAATAGATAGTATGGTTATGTAATTGTTGTACATAAAGAAAAAATTATGATTTGATAATGATGTTTATTATAATATATCTTATTTATGTCATATTGAAGAATATGGATAATATTATTAGATCAACTTAAACTCTAGCAGAGTTTGCAAGAAATATACAACCACCAGAAGTAGTTATATTTCATATATCTCATTGTAATTATATTTTGTTAACCACCAGAAGTGGTATATGTCTATGATCACAAAAAGTGATAATTTAGGCTTTCTATGGTTACAATTGAAGATAAGCTACATAAATATTCTCTATATTAAATGCACGCCTCGATTTGCTCCTGAAGTAGTAAATATTTTAAAAGAGATTGAGGCATCACAATTTGATGTGATTAATGCGCATTCAGATAATTATGTTCTATTTCCTGAAGGATGAGAACTTTGGATAATATTAATCCATTCCCTGAAGTGAATGTGACAATATTAATAAATCGGGTAAATATGAACGCACTCTTGATGTGAATATATCACAATTCACCTTCAGAAGAGGTAATATAATTGAGAGAATATATACTCAATATTTTGTATTTTAAATTTGCTCCTGAAGAAGTAACACAATTGAAATTGCCACCTGAAGTAGGAAAATATTATGAAGAAGAGTTTTCTTGTGATTAAACAATTGTTTTACATTGTTTATTTGATTGTGATTTTCTCTCATGATACCAGAAGTGTATGAGAAATATTTGATAGTACAAAATGTATCAACAACTCCTGAAGAGCTAACTGTTTGCCTAAAGGATACATGACACCAGTAGTGCCCGATAAATATTAGATTGTGGATAATAAATGAAGGCTCTCGAAGAGCTTATATACAAATATGTCATTCATATTATATGATTATGGTCAAAACATATGTTGTAGTAAACCTGAAGTTTACTAATACAAATGGTTATCATATTGAGACTACAAATGATTGGAAGATTGATAATCTTCATGTTTCCACAATCATAGGGGGTAAAATAATATGTATGTGAGAAGTTACCCGTCTTATTCTTTAATTTGTACTATATCATGTATCACAGTAAACCAGAAGTTTACTAAAGCAAAAGTTTATGCCATAGTAAACCAGAAGTTTACTAAGAGATAGCACATGACATGATAAACTTGAAGTTTTCATTTGCCATTTTTAAATGAGCTATTTGAGAATTCAGATAAGCATATACTAAAGAACTAGAAGATTCTTCAGGAATTCTCATGTGTTGCTTGCTCTCATAATGAATTGATTATACCAGCTAAAGTTGGGACTAAGACCCCTGATTCTGAAATATATAAAAGGTGAATATGGGCCCGTTCACCTATCATGTGAACCACTTATAGGTGCATATATGAGATGGTTACATGTGTAATTATTGTCAACCTGCAGTTTGGCATTTGGAATTGCTTTTCTCGATTAAGAGCATAATTTTCAGATTATGAAATCAAGACAGTTCATCTTGATAATGCTGGTTTATATCCAAGCTGGTTTAGCATTGAATACCTCCTATTAATGGCTAAACCATTGCTTATGAGAACAAAGCTTCATGTGTTGGTCTAAGATTTTCTAAATTGCATATAGCAGCACTTGTATGCATCAGATCAACAATATATGATAAGTCCTCCCTTCACAATTGGTTTAGGATCGGAAACCAAATATTTTTACTATCTTTTGTTGTGTGGTATATGATTAATTTTCTCTACCATAATACACAAAGATATGTTTCCCAAAGATGATTGGGGATATATGTTAGTTTTTCTAACATTTGGGGGATGGAATAAACAGTTGAAAAATATGCTATATGAATCGAATTATCATTAATATGATCCTCACTTAGAAGATAATTCAAGTCGAATGCCAGAAGCATTTGCTGATCCAAAATTAAATATCATATTTCAGCTACAAATGCTCCTATTAAAATTAAAGTCCCTGAAGGATAGAGTTTACTGTACGCATGAAGCGTGGTAGACCAATCGGTTCCAAAGGTAACAATCCTTGAAAAATAGTAGGAGCTAATGATCAAAATGATCATAATGAGGAGGAAATAAGCTCTAGAAGAGCCCACGACATAACATTTCATGAAACTCCCGAAAAAGTTCAGGTACCTGAAAATAAAGAAAGTGATGAGATCTCCACAAGTTATGTCGCTTCGGAACTGACACAAAATGATCGTCGACGATATATTTGATACAATATAGTGCACAATATTATAAAAGATTGTGAGGATCGGACTAGCAGTCCAGACACTTGAAGATGTCATACCATTTAGATACAAGTCTTAACCTATATGACTTATTTGGCTAAATCTATATGAAGATCCTTGAAGGATTGAAAATGCCCGAAGCATATAATTCAAAGTCTTGAGAAATGTACTCGATCAAATTATAAAGATCTTTGTACGGTTTAAAGCAATCTGTGCGCGTGTGGTATAATCGCCTCAGTAAATATTTGCTGAAAGAAAGTTACATAAATTATGTTATTTGTCCATGTATTTTTATAAAGAAAATGTCATCAAAATTTGTTACACTTGCTGTTTATGTTGGTGACATAAATCTTATTGGAACTCCGGAAGAGCTCCAAGAGGGTCTTAAAAATACTTTTACATGGACAAAGTGTACCCATTAAGTACACCAATGAATATTCAATCACTTGAAGTGAATAAGGATCCGTTCCAACCTCTAGAAGAGGATGAGGAGCTCCTTGGTCCTGAAATACTCTATCTCGGTGTAGATGGTGCACTTATTTATCTTGCTAATGCTAACAAAAGTGGTGCAGATCGTATTGGTAATGCAGATGCAGGTTATTTATCCGATACCCATAAAGCTCGATTTCAAACCGGCAAGCAGGGAGTGCATATGATTGAGATCAGTGATTCATTCGAGAAACATGTGGGTTGGAATGTGATAAAAGACCCACAATTTTATACGAAGACAATGCTGCATGCATAGCCCAATTGAAGGGAGGATTTATAAAAGGAGATAGAACGAAGCACATTTCACCAAAATTATTCTACACACACGATCTTCAGAAAAATGGTGACATTGATGTGCAACAAATCCGTTCAAGTGATAATCCAGCAGATTTATTCACTAAATCTTTGCCAACTTCAACTTTTGAGAAGATGGTATACAAGATTGGAATGCGGAGACTCAAATATTTGAAACAAGGTTTTCATCAGGGGGAGTAAAATACGCGATGCACTCTTTTTCCCTTACTAAGGTTTTTTCCCATGGGGTTTTCCTTATAAGGTTTTTAATGAGGCACCTAGTAATGCGTATTACTAAATATGTGTACTCTTTTTCCTTCACTGAGATTTTTTCCCACGTGTTTTTTCCTAGTAAGGTTTTAATGAGGCACATTATCTTTAATGAACATCCAAGGGGGAGCGTTATAAATATATTATATTATGGATATTCATTTAGTACTCCGTTGTAAATAAGCTTCCTGAAGAAGCTTATCCATATGGGACTCCACCGTAAATATGTTTATATATTTAAGTACTCTATTGGAAATAAGCTTCCTGAAGAAGCTTATCACTTCGATACCCGGTTATGGATAAACATTACCTCCGGTAGAAGATTATCCATACCGGGTATAATAAGCTTATCCTTTCAGTACCCAGTTATGGATAAACATTACCCCCGGTAGAAAATTATCCATACCGGATATAATAAGCTTATCCTTTCAGTACCCAGTTATGGATAAACATTACCCCCGATAGAAGATTATCCATATCAGGTATAATAAGCTTATCTTTTCAGTACTTCGTTATGGATAAACATTGCTCTCAGTAGAAGATTATCCATATCTGGTATAGTAGTAGCTTACACAACAGCTTCCTTTCTTCTATAAATAGAAGAGATTTCAGTTCATTATGTACATCAGTTTGAATTCGAATAATATATCAGTTTCTCTCTATACTTGTCTTTACTTTATAATCTTTATTTTATAACAGGTAGAAATTAATGGAATGCGTCCAAAGCTCCTTCGAGCACCGTGCCTACCTTCCTGCCCGACAATCTATCTATATATATACATATACATATAAGAGGGGGAAAAAGTGCTGACTTGGCACCTCTCTTTGCCTTGGAAAGGCATTTATCTTTTTTGTCAAATTTTTGGCCTTTTTACTATCATTTTTCTACAAAATCAGAGGATAAAAAAATGTAAATAAACGGTTGGCTACACCAAAAGACATAACGGATGTAACCCCGAAAGAATGTAACGTATAAGTTATGTCTCTATTCAAACTATAAATGGTGTTGTGTAAATGTGAGATTGAGGCAACTGTGAGTATGCCATGAAAGTTTTTAGAGGAGTTACTTTCCTTTCAAAGGGTTACGTCTTCCCAAGGTGGAGGTTTCTTTCTCTTAAACTCCTGCTTCTTTCTCATTTTCATTAACTCACTCACCAAAATATATGCTTTCATTTTTGTTGATTTTTTCCTGATCATGTTAAATTATCAACTTTGTTCTCTAAAAATATTACTGTGAGGCGGCTATGACAGTTATTACTTTACTTTGTGTTTATGGCATTTAACTTTTTTGATTTTCTATGTTTTCAGATGCTCTTTACGGAGGTTCAAGGCTAACTAATTTGTGGTTTGTTCATATTTCCTTTTATTGTCCCTTTTCTTTATAACTTCTCCTTCTTTCAGTTATAAAACAACATTGTTTTGTGTGTAAATCTTTTAGCAATGGCACAAGGATTAATATACATTTAATTTACTTATAACAACAAAAAAAATCAGTCCATCCATCTATCTATATATGCATAATTGTGGACTCTTCCAGTTATATAGTAAGTCTCATTATCATGAATTGATTTTATCATTTCCATAACTTTTTCCCTTTTTTTCCTCTCAAATTTCTGTCATTCCAATTTATGTTACAAGTCCAAAAAGCATGTCCCTTCAGTGATGAAAAATAACTCCAACGGTCATTACTACTAAAGTTACAACCGTTTCTTCCCCTAAGACTAAAGATAACCCAGTGTGCCACATTTTAATATTTGTGAACACTCTCAATTAGTCAATACTTATACTGAATTGCTTTAACAAGTATGTTCCCTTCCAATTTCCATCACTCTTTCTACACACACATTAAAACAATAGAATATATGTTAGAAACTAATTAAATTATGAAGGATGGTTAGTTAATTGGTTAGCTGCTAATAGCGAATAGACGGCCTACACACACATAGGATTTTTTTGTAGATCATATTTTAAATTCTTTGAAATGTTTGGTAAAATATCTGAAGGACAATTTTGTACAAAGATAAAATAGGAGGATAATTATGAAAAAAAGCTGAAATAAATAACATAGGCCGATGAGAATAAGGTAAGTTATATAATGTCCCAACCAAAAGAAAAGAATTAGTATAATGCGATTCCAAGGTAAGAAATCTCTTTGATAATTCATATTCGTCATCTTAGAATTTTAATTTCTGATTTTATAATTTTTTTCTCCTTTTTCTGTTTTTACTTTTCCTCTAATTTTGTTTTATTTTATAACTAAGCGAGTTAAAATGCTTTTAATGCGTGCTAGAGTGTGACTTTTTATTTTCTCTTAATATTTCATCTAGATAAGTCATACATGTGAAGAAAATTATAGTCGTCTTATTTTTGTCTTCTTCATTTCATTAAAGAATGAGAATCCATAATTCTTTGTGCTAATTTATGGTGCGAGGAGCCGGAAACGAAGCCATGAGAAGAAAGAAGACAGTTCACAAGACAACTGCAAGTCTACAAGTATACAGCATATGGAAAAATACTACACAACACTTATCTTTTTCTTATTTTCCTAATTATAGATTTAATCATGTTCTACATTATTATTCTAATAGTTCATTGCTAAGTGGAAGGAGAATAAAAGAAATAAATATAATGAAAGACAATTGGTACATTGCCTCTCTCGGGAAAGATGGCCCAATTTCTCTCTCTTTTTTCTTTTTTTTTGATTTCAATTTTCTTTATTTTTTTCAGGGGTCTAGAAGGCTAAAAGATAGGGAGAAGAAAGTCGAGCCTCTAATTGACTTGGACGCATAAATAATTCTCAAAATAGTCAAAGTGCTATTCAATTAGCGAAGAACCAAGTGTATCATGCAAGGACGAAGCACATTGATGTTCGGTATCATTTCGTACGAGAAATCATAGAAGAAGGTGGAGTCACGGTGAAGAAAATTCATACTACAGAGAATCCTGCTGATATGCTGACAAAGGTGGTGACTGCGGTCAAGTTTCAACATTGTTTGGATTTGATCAACATTGTTGAACACTGAAGATTGAAGATGAAGACACAACCAAAATTTGTTATTGAGAGAGAATTGAAAATGTGGAATTTTGCCAAGGTGGAGATTTGTTGAAGTTTGGCAAAATGCCAAAGTCCCACATTGGTTGGGAGTTAAGTTTGGGGGGGATTTTTCCCCTATAAAAGAAGGCCTAATGTTTAGGATTGAAATACACCTCTCATTTGCCTTCTCATCTGTTTAAGGCATTTGTATCTTCTCTCTTTAGTATTATTTCACTTGTATTTTTGGAGTGAAATAAAATATTGGTTGTGTCCGAGGAGTAGGCAAAATTAGCCGAACCTCGTAAATTCTGGTGTTCCCTTTATTGTTGCTTTATTGTCTTATTTATTATTTGGTGGCTGTCATAATTTTTGGTATAGTAGTTGTGACTTATTCACACTATATACATTTGGCTTCCGCAACAATTGGTATCAGAGCCAAGGTACTGTCTAAGTATGCTCTGTGGTTGCAGCATAGTCTGATCTTCCACATCAGAAAAGATTTATCTTGGTAACTGAGTCAAGGTTCTGTCTGAGTATGCTCTGTGGTTGCAGCTTAGTCTGATCTTCTACATCAGAAAGGAAATAATCTTGATTTGTGTCGTCAGCTATTAAATAATATTTGTGTCAAATATGGGAGACAATAAACAAGAAGAATCTACATCAAGTGTCAACAATACGTCATCATTGGCATCTTCGCTTATGACAAGAATTGTGTCAAATGCGAAATTTGCGGTAGAAATTTTTGACGGGTCCGGACATTTTGGGATGTGGCAAGGCGAGGTTCTAGATGTCCTTTTTCAACAAGGGCTAGATCTGGCCATTGAAGAAAAGAAACCAGATGTTATTGGAGAAGAAGATTGGAGAATTATCAACCGTGTTGCTTGCGGTACCATTCGATCCTACCTTGCTAGAGAGCAGAAATATCCATACACAAAGGAAACTTCTGCAAGTAAATTATGGAAAGCACTGGAGGATAAATTTTTGAAGAAAAACAGTCAAAATAAATTGTACATGAAGAAGAGACTGTTTCACTTCACCTATGTTCCTGGTACCACGATGAATGAACATATCACCAGTTTCAATAAGTTGGTCACAGATTTGCAAAATATGGATACAACTTATGATGATGGTGACTTGGCCTTGATGTTGTTGGCGTCACTTCCTGATGAGTACGAGCACCTTGAAACTACTCTACTCCATGGAAATGACGAAGTTTCTCTCAGAGAAGTTTGTTCGGCTTTGTACAGCTATGAACAAAGAAAGCGAGAAAAACAGAAGGGCGGAGAAGGAGAAGCACTATTTGTGAGGGGTCGTCCTCAAAATCAAACGAGGACAAAGAAGGGAAGATCCAAGTCAAGATCCAGACCCAGCAAAGATGAATGTGCCTTTTGTCGAGAAAAAGGGCACTGGAAGAAAGACTGTCCGAAGTTGAAGAATAAGGCCAAATATAATAATGGAAAGGCCATTATGGATTCAAATGTAGCTGATTGTGATGATTCAGACTTCTCATTAGTTACAATAGAGTCATCAACATCATCAGACATATGGTTGATGGACTCGGCTTGTAGCTATCATATGTGTCCCAACAGGGACTAGTTCGTAGATTTTCAAGAAGGAGAATATGGAATCATTCACACAGCGGATAACAACCCTCTTACCTCATATGAGATTGGTTCAATACGATTAAGGAACCACGATGGAATGATCAGAACATTAACAGATGTTCGATATGTACCAGACTTGAAGAAGAATCTCATCTCTGTGGGAGCCCTTGAATCAAAAGGGTTCAAAATCATTGCAGAAAATGGAGCGATGAGAGTATGCTCAGGTGCACTAGTGGTAATGAAGGCTAATCGGAAGAATAATAATATGTACCGCTATCGTGGCAGTACAGTTATTGGGACAGCGACAGTGACATCCAGTGACGACAAAGAGGCAGAAGCAACCAAGCTATGACACATGCGCTTGGGACATGCTGGAGGAAAATCCTTGAAAACTCTATCAGATCAAGGATTGTTAAAAGGAGTCAAGGCTTGCAACTTGGAGTTTTGTGAGCATTGTGTTAAAGGGAAACAGACAAGGGTTAAATTTGGTATAGCGATCCATAATACTAAAGGCATTTTGGATTATGTACACTCTGATGTTTGGGGTCCTTCCAAAACACCTTCATTGGGTGGGAAGCACTATTTTGTAACCTTTGTTGATGATTTTTCCCGAAGAGTATGAGTGTATACAATGAAGAGCAAAGATGAAGTGTTGGAAATTTTTCTCAAATGGAAGACGATGGTGGAGAATCAAACAGGAAAGAGGATCAAGTGTATTCGCACAGACAATGGAGGTGAATACAAAAATGATCATTTCAATAAGGTCTGTAAAAATGATGGCATCGTCCGACACTTCACTGTTAGACATACACCACAACAGAATGGAGTGGCAGAACGTATGAACCGAACCTTGCTGGAGAAGGTACGGTGTATGTTGTCCAATGCTGGCTTGGGCAAAGAATTTTGGGCTGAAGCAGTTACATATGCATGCCACCTCATTAATCTCTTACCATCTGCTGCTATTGATGGCAAGACACCATTTGAAAAATGGTATGGAAAGCCTGCTGTAGATTATGACTCTTTGCACGTGTTTGGCTCAACTGCATATTATCATGTGACAGAGTCAAAATTGGATCCAAGGGCAAAGAAGGCTATTTTTATGGGAATTACTTCTGGAGTCAAAGGATATCGCTTATGGTGTCCTATGACAAAGAAAGTAATATTCAGCAGGGATGTTACCTTTGATGAATCTGCTATGGTAAATAAGGTAACAGAAGATACCAAACAAAATGAAGGTGCTTCTAAGCAGGTGGAGTTTGAGGGAAAATTTATTTTTCCTACACAAGAAGCAGAGGAGGAAACAAATGAAGATTACCCTCTGGAAGGAGAGCCAGTAGAGGAGATTCCAACTCAGGAACCTCAACAACAACTTGAATCAATAGCAACCAGCAGGCCAAAAAGAACAATAACGAAACCTGTTCGTCTCATAGAGACGGTTGCTTGTGCAACCTCAATTGTAGCTGATGATGTTCCTACTACTTATAAAGACGTTGTCCAAAGTTCAGAAGAAGATAAGTGGAGGATTGCCATGAATGATGAAATACAGTCCCTTCATCAGAATCATACATGGAGATTGGCCAATCTCCCGAAGGGAAAGAAAGCAATTGGGTGCAAATGGGTATTTGCAAAGAAGGAAGGATTTCCTAACCAAGTAGATGTTCGCTACAAAGCAAGATTGGTGGCCAAAGGATATGCTCAAAAGGAGGGAATTGATTACAATGAAGTGTTTTCTCCAGTTGTAAAACATTCCTCCATTAGAATTATGTTGGCTTTGGTAGCACAATTGGATTTGGAACTAGTTCAGATGGATGTAAAAACTGCGTTTTTACATGGAAACTTGGAGGAGGAAATCTACATGACTCAGCCAGAAGGATTCAAAGTTGCTGGAAAAGAAAATATGGTGTGCAAACTTGAAAAATCGTTGTACGGATTGAAACAATCTTCTAGACAATGGTACAAGCGATTTGACGAGTTTATGTTGCGGCAAGGGTACAAGAGAAGCAAATACGATCATTGTGTGTATTTGCACAAGCTTAAAGATGGTTCCTTTGTATATCTTCTCCTATATGTTGATGATATGTTGATAGCTTCCAAGAATTTGGAAGAAATTGATAAGTTGAAGATTCAACTGAAGAAGGAGTTCGAGATGAAGGATTTGGGTGAGGCAAAGAAAATTCTTGGCATGGAGATAATTAGAGATAGACGTTCAAAGAAACTCTGTTTATCTCAAAAGGAATATTTGAAGAGAGTACTTCAACGTTTTGGCATAGATGACAAGACTAAGCCAGTTAGTACTCCACTTGCTTCCCATTTTAAGCTAAGTACTACTATGTCGCCAATGGATGAAGCTGAACGAGAGTATATGTCAAAGGTACCATACGCAAATGCTGTTGGTAGCTTGATGTATGCAATGGTTTGCACAAGGCCTGACATTTCACAAGCTGTTGGAGTTATTAGCAGATATATGCACAATCCAGGGAAGGAGCATTGGCAAGCTGTGAAGTGGATTCTACGGTATATTCATAATACTGTAGATGTCGGGTTAGTTTTTGAGCAGGAAGACAATCAGTCTGTAGTTGGATATTGTGACTCAGATTTTGCGGGTGATCTGGACAAACGAAGATCAACTACTGGTTATGTGTTTACTTTTGCAAAGGCACCAGTTAGTTGGAAGTCTACTTTGCAGTCAACAGTTGCTTTGTCTACAACAGAGGCAGAGTACATGGCTATTACAGAGGCTGTGAAAGAGGCAATTTGGCTTCAAGGATTGCTAAAGGAGCTTGGTGTTGAACAAAAAGGTATCACAATTTTTTGTGATAGTCAAAGTGCTATTCAATTAGCGAAGAACCAAGTTTATCATGCAAGGACGAAGCACATTGATGTTCGGTATCATTTCGTACGAGAAATCATAGAAGAAGGTGGAGTCACGGTGAAGAAAATTCATACTACAGAGAATCCTGCTGATATGCTGACAAAGGTGGTGACTGCGGTCAAGTTTCAACATTGTTTGGATTTGATCAACATTGTTGAACACTGAAGATTGAAGATGAAGACACAACCAAAATTTGTTATTGAGAGAGAATTGAAAATGTGGAATTTTGCCAAGGTGGAGATTTGTTGAAGTTTGGCAAAATGCCAAAGTCCCACATTGGTTGGGAGTTAAGTTTGGGGGGGATTTTTCCCCTATAAAAGAAGGCCTAATGTTTAGGATTGAAACACACCTCTCATTTGCCTTCTCATCTGTTTAAGGCATTTGTATCTTCTCTCTTTAGTATTATTTCACTTGTATTTTTGGAGTGGAATAAAATATTGGTTGTGTCCGAGGAGTAGGCAAAATTAGCCGAACCTCGTAAATTCTGGTGTTCCCTTTATTGTTGCTTTATTGTCTTATTTATTATTTGGTGGCTGTCATAATTTTTGGTATAGTAGTTGTGACTTATTCACACTATATACATTTGGCTTCCGCAACAATTGGTATCAGAGCCAAGGTACTGTCTAAGTATGCTCTGTGGTTGCAGCATAGTCTGATCTTCCACATCAGAAAAGATTTATCTTGGTAACTGAGTCAAGGTTCTGTCTGAGTATGCTCTGTAGTTGCAGCTTAGTCTGATCTTCTACATCAGAAAGGAAATAATCTTGATTTGTGTCGTCAGCTATTAAATAATATTTGTGTCAAATATGGGGGACAATAAACAAGAAGAATCTACATCAAGTGTCAACAATACGTCATCATTGGCATCTTCGCTTATGACAAGAATTGTGTCAAATGCGAAATTTGCGGTAGAAATTTTTGACGGGTCCGGACATTTTGGGATGTGGCAAGGCGAGGTTCTAGATGTCCTTTTTCAACAAGGGCTAGATCTGGCCATTGAAGAAAAGAAACCAGATGTTATTGGAGAAGAAGATTGGAGAATTATCAACCGTGTTGCTTGCGGTACCATTCGATCCTACCTTGCTAGAGAGCAGAAATATCCATACACAAAGGAAACTTCTGCAAGTAAATTATGGAAAGCACTGGAGGATAAATTTTTGAAGAAAAACAGTCAAAATAAATTGTACATGAAGAAGAGACTGTTTCACTTCACCTATGTTCCTGGTACCACGATGAATGAACATATCACCAGTTTCAATAAGTTGGTCACAGATTTGCAAAATATGGATACAACTTATGATGATGGTGACTTGGCCTTGATGTTGCACGTAACATTTGAACCATTTTATCTACCAGAATGATCTCTGCAATATCTTATTCGCTGATGAAATCTCCTATACAAGTTTGTAGATTTACATAGATATCCTAGATTCTGACATACTGTGTATGGTTGGGAACCGCACTTGGTATAAGTTTGCCTCGATGAGCAGATCCTTTGAAAGAAGGGACAAACTATGACTCTTGCTAGTAAAAGTGCATACAGTTAACTAATAGCCTGTTTGGCCAAGTTTATTTTGGGGCAAAAGTGCTTTTTTTTTTCTTTTCTCAAAAGCACTTTTAGCCTCAATTTGAGGTGTTTGACCAAGCTTCTGGAAGTAAAAAAAGTGATTTTGAGGAGAAGCAGAAAAAAGTAGCTTCTCTCAAAAAGCACTTTTTTGAGAAACACTTTTGAGAAAAATACACTTAGAAACAGTTTTTGAAAGCTTGGCCAAACACTAATTGCTGTTCAGAAGTACTTTTCAAACTAATTAGCCAAACACAAACTGTTTCTCACCAAAAGTACTTTTGAAAAAAAACACTTCTCAAAATAAGCTGATTTTTGCAGCTTGGCCAAATGGGCTGGGTACATGTCAACCTTCCATTTCGTTGGCCCGCTTTACTTGAGTCAGAAACTTTTTTAATCATTTTTTGGACAAAAAACACTTTTGTACTACTTTAAAAAAAAGTTACATAAATAAGTAAAACGCAGTATTATACTGCGAATTACTTTAACGGAAATTTTGCCGTTAAAGTAATTCGCAGTATAGTACTGCGTTTTACTTAAAAAATTTTTTTTTGTAATTCGCAGTACTATACTGCGTTTTACTAAGATACATTTGTAAAACGCAGTATAATAATGCGTTTTACATTAAATAATTGTGTTGTACTCTAGTTTTTGCCCCCAAAGTATAATGAACTGACATAACAATAATTCAATACATAAAACGTAGTATTGTACTACGTTTTACATAGAAAAATTCTACACCCCAACGTCGGACTTGCCTTATTTAAAGGCGTTTCAATTTTATAAAAATTCATTCAATACTTTATTTCAAACTTACGTTCATACTTCTCTCTTCTTCTTATCAATTATTTTTTTACAATGTCTAAAGTGGCAAAAATAAGGGTTTCACTATATTGAGGGGGGGGGGAGGGTGAGGTTGTGTTGGAGAATAACTCTGTGAGGTATTGCTCACCTCCACAATGTCATGTTAAATTGCCGCTTACTGTGGAGTACGATAAATTGGTATCGTTGTTACGTAAAAAAATGAATGAGAGGAGGCGTTCGGTTAACCTTAAAATAATCGGTAGATTTCGGTATTCAGTGACTCCGTAGGGGTTTGCTTATTATTCTAAGTTTAACATCGAGGATGATGAAACTCTTAGAGATTTTTTGCTGATTCCGGATGAATATAGGGAATTTATTGTAATAAAATTATTGGAAATGTACGTCAAGGTGGAAGACGTTCCCAATAATGAGGGCGTGCATAGTAGGGATAACCCCCAGTCATCGGGTGGTTATTCTGGAGCAGTTTTTGCCGGACAGATTGGTGATGAAAGAGCTTGCCTTGATTTAAACTTGTCACCACCGGCGAATGAGCAGCCACAAAATAATTTTTCGACTTTAGATAATCAACAAGACGACTGGTAAACTTCAATTTTACTACGCTTTAGCGATGTTTAATTTATGTTTTAATTGGATTTGTATTAACACTCATATTTTTCATAGGGGGTACCGTCCGGATATGAATTTTACAAGTTATGACCCTGCCCCTAGTTGGAATATGCGTAGTTCTGGAGTATTGGACCATGGTGGTCCATCTGGGAGTCATCACCAACAAGAAAATATCCATCATGAAACGTCAAGACAGTACGACTTGTAAGTAAAGTGATATAGCTATATCTAAAGTATTTATCTAGTTGGGTAACTTATCATTTTGTTCTTTATGTGCAGTGAAAACGAGCTTCTTGAAGCTCCTGACCTCACACAGTTGCCCATAGACGACGTATTTACTCGTGATTTGGCAGATGCGCAGAGTCAGGAAGATGATAGTGATTATGACAACAATGCGGATGAGTCTGGGGATGACACACCCTTCCATGATGAGGGTGATGATGAGGAGGAAGTGAATGTTGAACCTGAGTTGACGAGGGAGCATGTTCCTCCACCTCCAGCTTGACCAAGAGTATACGAGTCCCACGTGCCATTTCATGAGCGGAATATTCCCTACCTTGATAATTTGCCAAGCATGTCGAACGTGGATGCCCTCACAAGGGATGATGATGAATTTCGGTCAGCGATGTGGGATGAGTCTAGACCAGCTGTTCTGACAAAGGGCATGTATTTCCCTGATAAAGCTCGCCTAATTAGGGCTGTAAAAATCTACAGTATAAGAGAGTGTCGTGAGATGACGGTAAGTGAGTCAACTACGGAGAAATACAAGGCTGTATGCCGTAGAGACTTTATGGGTTGTCACTGGATGTTGCGTGCCACCAAGAAGAAATCAGGTTTTGAGGCCCGGTAGCACCGAGTTATCCTTAATTATTATTCGTGTCAATTTTAACATTTTTACAATTGTGTGTGCTAGCTTAATAAATTAAATAATTAATTATGTTTACAATTGGACTGAATAATTATGTATGAGTTCCAGACTCGATTTTTGAGGCCCGGTAGCACCGAGTTATCCCTAATTATTATGCGTGTCAATTTTAACATTTTTAGAATTGTGTGTGCTAGCTTAATAAATTAAATAATTAATTATGTTTAAAATTGGACTGAATAATTATGTATGGGTTCCAGGCTCAATATTTGAGTTAATTATACAACATATAGGCATTTGTTACTTTTGTAAGTTTATTGTTATAAATTAAATAATTAATTTTGTAAAGTGTAATTGGATAGAGTTTGCAATTACTACATACTTAAACTACATAGACTCTACGCTAAAAGGCTATATATTTTTACTACACTAAAAGGCTCTATATTTTACTACACTAAAAGACTATATTTTACTACGCTAAAAGACTATTTATTTTACTACGCTAAAAGGTCACTATTACATATAAAAACAACTAACATAAAATACAAATATGAACAACAAACAAAATAAATAATATTAATTTTTTAACAATACAAATAATTTATCAAATTTTAACAATTTTTTGTACCAAAGCTAATAAATCAATCCGGGTATAAATAAGATACAAATTTAAACACAAACATAACACAAATTAACATGGAAACACATTAAACAATACAAATATGCATGTACTATACGAGTTTCGACATAAACAAAATTGAAATACCTCGATTTAAGTTTTTTAAATTTGATTGAAATCGAATTTTTGCACCCGAAAGAAGGAATCCAAAGCTTGTCTTGTATGTGAGACCTACACTCCTTGCTCTTTAGGTGAAGGGTGGGGCCCAAATTTTTATTTTTTTGAAGTTTGACGCGGGGGGGGGGGGGGTAGCAGAATCGAAGGTAAACGGTTTTCTTCGGTTCAGTGGTCCAAGGAAGAAGAAGGGGCTATATTTTATTGAAGTTGTTCGCAGTATTATACTGCGTTTTAAGTAAAACACAGTATAATACTGCGAACAACTTTAATAAAATATAGTTGGGCCCAACATCTTAGTAAAACACAGTATAGTACTGCGAATTACAAAAAAAATAATTTTTTAAGTAAAACGCAGTACTATACTGCGAATTACTTTAACGGCAAAATTTCCGTTAAAGTAATTCGCAGTATAATACTGCGTTTTACTCATTTATGTAACTTTTTTTTTTAAAGTAGTACAAAAGTATTTTACTACATTTCCCCTTGTTATTATTCCCACCTTCATTAAACAACAGTTGATTGATTAAAAGATCACTGGCTAGAGAAGATGCAACAAAACAAAGCTTGAGGAGCTTACCATCACCATCTACCACAGGAAGCCGGCAATATTTCGTTTTCAGTAAAAGTCTGACAGTAAAAGAAAGAAATACATTAAACTGTTTGCTGTCTCATCCAATAAAAAGCAAGACAACATGTAACGTGAACGGAAGGAACATAGTAATAAATAAATGACAGAACCTTGCTGCATCCTCAAGATTGGTAGATTCACGAACTACTAATGGAGCAGGTGTCATCAGATCACCAACCACTTTCCCCAGCAACTTTTGAATCTCATTGAATGTCTGCAATTATTATTCAGAATGAGACAAAGCTTGATTAGCTTTGGTATACTGTGTGATGCAGTTAACATGATACATAATCAATTGCATTTTAGCTGTTCTTCCACACAGCAAAAAGATGACAGGCTAACTCCAAGCGAGCCACCCCATTTATTAATACCATTACAAGGACGCCGAAAGGCCTGAAAATTGCTTTTACAGGAGTGAACTGAAGGTAGTCTAGGGTAAAAGGTCTATCTTTGGGGAAGCAGACCCAACTTTTGGACAACAGGAAACATGGAGCATCTAGTCAAAATACTTTCATTTCATGTGACACTATTTTTTTTAGTAGTCCGTTGTAGAAAGAATGACACATCTCTATATTTGAAAGCAATTTTAACTTTAAAATTTTCATTTACCCTAGATAGCATGTTTTTAATTATAGCCACAAAAATGTCATGGAAGGTTTAAGATCATAAGTTTTCCTGAAACCCATGCTCAATCAACCCGCAGTAAGAAGATGAACTCAGTACGACCATAGAAGCTAATCAGCAGACAGATCATTATGAGATTGGAAATAGGATAGATGCATTATTAGATACTACAGCAAAACCCAGAGGCAGTTCAGTAGGTTTCATCAGCCATTAATTACATCTTACAAATAACAGGCCTTTTTTTTCTGAATTCAATGCCACAAACACCTAAACTGCACAAAGTTGACTTCATGTGATATGTTAGAAGTCGGGAGCATCCATATGCAAGATCAGTGTGCAACGATGAATTTGAAGTCCACATATTGAATTCTTGTGGTTGAAATAGGAATATTTAAGGCACTCATGTGAGGCAAACTCTTATCAAATATTTGTAAAGGATTTCATGTCTAAAATAAAAATTTGTATGGAATTAGCACCGTCAAGTATTTTTACAAACGTATGTACTCCATAAACAGTAAAAGGGCATTAAAATTTTCTTACTTTCCAATTGCTGTCTACTTCAGGAAACATGTCTGCATCAACTGTTCCTGTACCTAAGAGAAGTATTTGGACAATTAACATCATATCAGTATTTTAGTATATCAGTTTAATCAAATGGAGAAGGGGAATACAGAAAAAGTGGAGGATTAACAAACCCACCAGAAAAGAGAAGAAAGTTCCATTCTTCCATCCTTATCAAGAACGCCAGCTTGTTAGCTGCTCAAATGCTAATTTCTTAATGATTACTCAACTAATGGGATAAAAAATTCAATCTTGAACAATCCAAACTGGACTTAATGTTAGGGGACTATGTTGTAACTGTTAACTGTTAAGCCTATTCTTTCATGCCCCACATCCACAGAATCAAGTTGTTGTGATGCCCGTAAATATCAATACTCCTCTTGCATAAGTAAATTAGTTTTCCATATAAGAACTTTTCTAGGCAGCAAGAATGAATCTTTTCAGGAAATTCCATTTTCAGATAACCAAAATCTAAGGAAGTAGATGTAGAAAAGAAGAAAAAAACAACTGCTCCTTTTATCATTCGACCACTGCCTGAGGTTGGGGTTCTAAGCTGGTGCAGTAGTGACATGTTTCTTGCATGGCTAATTAAAGGGGACAGAGCAAATAGTGCACAGTACACCAAGAGAGAACTAATTGTGCTTTTGGAAAGATTGCTTTCAAGGCAAGAATGATATCAAAGTGAAAAACAAAATACAGGATAAATGAAATATAAGATGAACATGTGGAATGGGAATGCACTATACCTTCACAAGGGGTAAAACAAACCACATATTCTTAATCCAAATAAACTTTCAGTACTGGATAATGTTATCCAAATAAAGAGAGAAGATAAGCCCCAGAGAGGCTTTCAATACGAGTTCGGCTAGAGTTATAAAAAGTCCCAAAGCAGTTCAAGCACAATAAGGAATTAGGGAAATCTTAGTTTATTTTTCACCTTATAACCAGAAGATTTGAACAGACCAAGTTTTTACTAGAACTTTAGCTAGAGTTCATAAAGATCCAAAATAAAATAAGGAATTAGGAAACCATAATTTATTTTCAACTTATAACCATAAAGTAAGGCTAACAACATATTTAAACACACTCTGTTTATAACTGAGTATAACCTCAAATATGATAACAACATATTTAAACACTGCAAGAAAAAAGATTTGGAATTTGTTCCTGTTTGACGGACATTCCAAGTCACAAATATTATGCCAAAATATTCGAGGTATAAGAAAGTTCACCACTAAGATAGGTGGGATCAAACTAGAGAGACATGTAATTGGTACATGTTCACGAAGGAAAAAAAAGAAAGAGATGCACTATACTCATCTCGAACATAAAGCTTGCCTGGAGTATGAAGGCAAACAAATTATGGAAGACTTTAGAATCCCAAAACTTAAAATCTAAACATTGTCTGTAGACGGGTATAGTGGACTATATTCCATTTCTCCATATGCCAGTCCACAGCAAACATACCAGCTACTTGCCAAACACGTTCAAGGTTTCAACGAAAACGGTCCAGAAAAAAATATTGGCCAAATACCGATAGAATTTGTTGTAATCTCCGCATGAAAATCATCATAGCATCACCATTTAAGAAAATTTACCTGATATAGAGTCAAGCGCCAATAGATCATAGTCAGAAACAAGACCAACCTGTACCAAGAAAGAGCTTCTGACTTTTGAGTGTTTTGATGAGACAAAATAATATTACCCTTAGCACATCTTTGAACTGAATATCCTGAATCAAATCTATAGAGAAGTGGCCATACCTTTTGCATTATAGTACTGCAATTACATATTGCATTATTCAGTTAATAAATTTCTCATAATTAATAGTTTTGATGCATACTAGATACCCGATAAAAGGATCATCCACTAAATATTTGATTTACCAAAAGTGGATGGAAACCATACAAGCTAGAGAAGAAATTCGTATTGGTATGCAGTCAAAATATTTCAAGTAATAAGCTGTCAAAACAAAAGAACTTTTCTACAGACACCTGTTGCCAGAAGACACTATAGCATCAGATTTACTTTACCAATGTTTTAAAAACAGATTCATGTTGTCATCTTATAATAACGAAACAAAGGAGAAGAGGAATTAAACAAATATTAGTTGCCATAAGAATTTTTAGCATTAGCTTTTCCTTACCTGCTTTGTGGTTTGAAACATGATTCATTCACAGATATAAGCCAGAAAAGAAAACATGTGATTGCACATTAAATCAGAAGAAGAAAATATCTCCCGAGTAAAGCTTTTGATGTACTAATTAATTTGGATGATAGCTATAAGCCTAAAAATCCATTCACAAATATAAGCCAGAAAAGAAAACATGTGATTGCACATTAAATGAGAAGAAGATAACATCTCCCGAGTAAAGCTTTTGATGTACTAATTAATTTGGATGGTAGCTATAAGCCTATAACAGATCTACAAATTTTATGACTTAAAATATTTTAATGTAACATGTCAAGAAAAAGCATGTATCAATGTGTGAGAGCTAAAGCACATGAATTAGTCTCTAGTATGTTTATCATATTATTAACTAAGAGCTTGTTGATTAGAATATGATGCAAATTAAAAATCTATCCTAATGGTCATGCCCAATCACATGCACAGCAACTACTATCCTAAAAGTTCCAGAGTAGTAACTAGATGATCTATTTTTAACATTCGTGAACATTCCTCCATCATTGTAAATGACTAGCTTAGCCGTCTAATAAACAAAAGTTATGTGCAGTGTCAATAGTAATCTATATGGGTTTGATATGCTAAATTATCTTCTGTGTTTAACAAACTTCAGTTTGCACAAGATAGACACTTAAAGAAGTTAAAGGTTCCTAATGCCCAGCTTTGATGATATTAATTCAACTGAAACTTAATGGCAAATTAGCTTTCAGGTATGAAGTTAGTTTAAGAGATGTTCACAAGTGCTACATAAGCTGGGAAAGAGTCATCGAATAGGGGGTACTTGCACTCAATAAAGTGGGATCTACACTGGATATAGCAGCTAATATTGCAAATCAGAACTTACCAATTTCCAGTTATCATCAATTACAGGGAAACCAGTGATTCTGTGTTCCACTAGAGCTTCCAAGGCTGTTGCAGGAACTATCATGTATCAGATAGACTTCATGTATAGCAAGTAAAGATGAAATTTGAGTACAAAAGTACCTTCATCTACTGATGTTGTGGGCTTTACCACATGTAACTCCTCTTTTCTAGTCATGAAATCACCTACTGTATAGACACCATTTCTGGGCTGCCACAAGTGGAAAAGCTTATGATTTGGTGGACATTCATGGGGAAAAGGAACTTCTTGATGCAAGGGACAAATCATTTACTGTTAACTTTCGAAAACAAAAGGGCTCTCGGAAAAAAACAGATCCAAGACATTTAGCACCAAGTTTTGTTCAAGCAACAACTCGTGAGCAAGAAATTCACATGAGGAGCCAATACATATTGATCTCTCTGTCCCAAAATTTTAATCCATGTCTGCTCCCAAGGGTCAAATAAATAAATCTTTGTATAAGACATTTAAACGTATTCTGGTCATTCTGAAATAAAATGCCATTATAATTTATAATGCTTTCAGTGCAGTTCCTAAATATCTAATTTTATTTTTCTAAATACCTATCTCATTTTCAGTGAAAGTAATAGCAAAAAGTTACATGGTTCCTCCACATTCAGTTATGTTGCGCATATTTCAAATTTGAACTATGCCAAATTGCAACCTTACCTTTTCTTCTCTACCTCAATCCATAGGTTGAGGCTACCTTCAAATTAATCTGGATAAAAATACATACCAAGAAACTATGACTACAAAATTGTACTAACCTTGGGAATATTCACTTTGGCCAAGAATTTTGTGAAATAACGTTAAAACTGCTTGAGTTCAATTGCTACATTTCACATGGAGCTCTTCTCTCAATCAAATGAGATTGAATGCAGTTTCCCTTAAGTCACAACTTTTAGACTTAGGAGCGAGGGTAAGGGAATGCAAAGCTCTGTTGAGTTTTTACTTTTTAACTCAGTTTATCACTATTCAAACTTTTAAGGATCCCTTGAATGCCATATAATAAATTATTGCCAAAGGTTTTGACCTTGTTGATTTCTGTTTATTTTTATATTATGTATATTACCGCCTTGGAATTAAATCGAATTTTTCCAAAAAGTCCATCTAATACAATGTTGAAGAGTGAAGAAGAAGAAGACTAACAGGCAAGTAATATCATTTTAAAACATAATTTTATTTATATCAAGCACCCTGCTTTAACTTACCACATGTAAATGAATAGCCAAACCTTTACCATATCAACTAGAAGTCTATCCAAAATTTGAAGGTCAAGCTGATTTTTATGCATTTTGACTTTATTAGCATAACTGAAAAAAGAGTTAAGGATTGTCAATTTTAGATAGAGGAAGCACTACATTTTACTTGCCTTTTTTATTAACGCACTTTTCAAAAAGCATGAATGCCTGTTAACTAAATCCACGTATGCAGAAAGTAACTATGTAGCTTTAAGCTTTCACATATAGAGATAACTTTTAAAGTTCATTAATAGTTAATTATTTAATGCTAATGATTGATCGACTTCATGTTCATGTCTCGGTTTTAATTAATAAATCACAATTTTTAATTTAAATTATAAGTATAATCATAACCAGCACATAATTTAAGAGTCATTTTATCACTTCACAATGAGTTAAGTTTTAAGTGCTTAAGAAGTTTATCAAATACTCTAAACCTTCTAGAAACTTCAAATCCTATAATTCGTATGTGCCGGTGAAGATATGCCAAATTACTATATAAGTACATTCAAAGAGAATAGAGTTGCTTAAGTTAAGTTAAGCTAACCTAAGCTAAGAGTTCAATCAGGATTGTAGAATTGGATAAGGAAGCAAACCAGGACAGAATTGGACGTCAAAGTGTTGGCTGCAGCAAGGTGAAAGGTCTCGCGAGAGTCCGAAAGGCGTACCGGTAGGAAACATTTAGAGGAAGCAGCAAGTTTGTGGCTGGGCAGAGATAAGAGCAGGCAAGGCAGCTGGAGCTGGTGGTGGAATGCGGCGGATGCGCAGTGGAGACAGAGTGTCGACGGCGATATAGACGCCATCGACGAGAGAAGAATATGACAACGAACAGAGAGAAGATGTGGAAGTGAAGATGTAGCAGTAATGGCTTTGACGGAAATTGCGAAGCCAGTGCTCAGTAAGCAGAAGCGTATGGCTTCGTCAGTCGTCGATCGTCAGTCATCAGTTAGTTATTTTTTTATATGCTCGAGGAAAGATATTTTCGTTATACTCCCACGAGTTTGTTTTATTTACCAGACAGGCACACACTGTTGAAATGGGATTATTCTCAACTTGTTATTCAAACGTGATTTAAGTTATATACACTAATAGTATAAATATTTTTTTTGTATTAATAGTATATTTTAACATATAATAGAAGATTATTATCAATTTACTTATAATTATTTAAATAACTTAATTGTATAAAATATTTTCACTTTATTAATGCATAGTACTAAACTTATATAGTAATATAATTTGTATTAGAGGCGGATCTGTATGGGAGGGGATGGATTCGCGTAAATCCCTGCTTCCCTCCCTAAATTATGTATAGCACTTGTATTTTTTAGATTTCATTTTTAAATAAGCATGCATGAACTCATGCTCAAGTGAGCACTTTGGCTTAATGATTAATGAGTGCACCTTTACCTCCAAAGTCAGGGGTTTTATCCACACTTGCTCCCTCAGGCTTTTTAATTAGAAATACTTTTATTTTTTTTATTGTTTCATTTTCTTTCTGGTCACTCGACCTTAAGTTATTCTGTTTTTTTTGGTAATGAAGACATAAATTTAAAAAGTTAAGAATTATTATATATGGAGACAAGTCTCGGCGACATAGTGCCCGCTTCGTCTCTTTCAAAAGTAGATACAACAAAAGTAGGGGAAATAAAATAAATTTAGGCTTCCAAAAACATCCGAGCAGCTTCCTTGCTTAGCCAGCTTGTCTGCTACTTCATTTGCCTTCCTAAAGATGTACTTAAGTGACGGGTCCTCCATCTCCTGTAATAGCCCTCTGTGACCACGTGACTTTTGCTCGATGAAAAATACTCCTATATATTCACACACAAAAAAAATAGATTTGTTTTTAATTATTTTAATTTTATAGAATTTTTAGGAATTTTTTGCTAATTGTTGTTTGCATTTTGGTTGCATGTTTAATATTTTAAAATTATAAGAAAATATCCAAAATGTCTAAAAGTTCATTGCATAACATTTTAGTTTTATTTGCATTTAGGAATAAATTACATTATCAAGTAAAATCACAAAAATGACTATTTTTACATATTTAAACTTTTAGTCTTTAAAATTAGTATTTTTCTTTAGTTTTAAGTTAATTAATTGTAGAAAATAAATAAATAATTTTAGTTTTTACCAATTAGATTAATTTAGGACTCAATTTAGGTTTTATTTCATTATGTTTTAAAGTCAAAAAGAGAAAAAATAAGAAAGGAAAAGGGGCTTATTTTTGAAGTTAAATTGGATTGAGCCAGTCTAAATGACCCAAATTCCCCTTCACAAACCATCCAGCCCAGTTCCCATAACCCAGTCCGGTCCAATCCCCCAATTAAACCAAAACGACCCCGTTTAGCAACGACCAATGCCAACCTTTGATTTCCTTCGATCGTACGGCTGAGAACTAACCCACTCAAACCCTTATAATTGTCCGAACGGACCCCCCAAACCATAAAACCATCTCTCACTCTCTATCTCCCTCAACTCACAGAAACCCCAGTTGCCAACCGCCGTCACCGCCCACCGAAAATCGCTCACGGCGGCGGACACTCCAAACCACCCCAAAATTTAACCACACAATCTCCAGCCTCCCCTCATCACTATCCTACTACCAATTTCCTTAAACTCCCTGCCAAACGCCTTCAATTTAAGATCTAAGAAACTGAAACCCTAGTTTTTCTTATTTGTTCTTTTTCTTCTCCTTTGATTGGCCGTTTCAGTCACTCTATTCATCTAGCCTGCACAAGTTTTTCATTTCAAGAAGATCCAGCCAAAAATTTCAAGCCGGATCTCTTGAAACAAAAGACCTGTTGATGGTTAGGCATTGAGGATTTTAGGCGTCACAGCTCTTCTCATCCGTGTTGACTCAGAGTTGGTAAGATCTTTACTACTGTTTTTGTTTCTCTTCCATGATTTTTTTTCTTTCTTTTCCCCTTTGTCTCTCTTACTTGAGTCGTTTTAGTACGATTGTTAACCTTTTTTTGCTTAATGACTCTGTGATTTTCAAATTGTTTTAATTAATTTTGTTTTATTTAGGTTTGTTAGTTATTGAAGCGTTTGATCTTAGCATGTTAACTCGAATAGGATCTAATAGTAATTAATTCTGTGTTTGTGTATCAGTCTTCAATTTTCTCTTATTTATTTTTTTAGTTAGTTGATAGATTGATTGCATAAGCTTGGTTTGTTCGAATCACTATGTCCATGCCTATTTTACTTATTAGTTGAAGTGATTAATTATTTTTGAGTTTAGTGATTTTAATTATCAACTGATTTAAGTCTGAAAATCAAAACAAAAAAAGAGGGTTTAAGAGAGGATTTAGAGAATGTTTAAATGAAGGGATTGGGTAAGAACAGAAATATTAGGGGGTAAATTGGTTCCCCGAATTTTTTTACATAATGGTTCCTGCTTCCTACCCATAGTTAGCATATATCTCCCCCGGTCATACTTTAATATCACATCGTAAACCCCCACCCTAACGCTATTTTCCTTATCAGTGAACCGAAACATAGTACATAGGTACTCTTCGATGCAGTGGGGGAGTCTAAGTATATATTGCCTAGAAGGTTCTAGAAGATCCTAGGAGGGATTAAAGTGTAATAAAATAACTGAAATTAGGTCAGATTTGGGTGAAAAGGGGTAAGTTTAGAAATTAAAAGGACCTAAAAATATATGAAAAATCTGTATAGACAGTTGTTGGGACAGTTGTCCATTTTCTGGTATAAAAAGCACCTAATCCCTAAAAAAGGGCTAACAGATTTTGGCCTTATCCTATTCAAAAATCCCTCACACGTTGTGATTTCTCTGAAAAAATGACACTCTCATTTTCTATAAAAGGGCACACACGCTCTTTCATTTAGACAAAAAAAACTCTCTCTGAAATTCAGACTCTTAAGACTAATTTTGAGACTGCATTCTCAGAGACTCACTCCTTGCATATTCATTTTTAGAAAACCTTTTTTGGAATTCCAGCCTTAGAGTTTTAGAGAAAAAAAAAAGAAGCATATTTCTTTTATCTTTTCTGGGATCTGAAGTTGAGTTTTCTTGACTCCATTTACTGATGGTTCTTCATTCTTGCTGGTTTTCTGCTGCTGTTTGGTTTCCTACTGTTCGTTCTTCTCAAATCCAGACACTTATTTTCTTTTGTCAAATATTTTCTGCTGATTAGGTATGTCTTGTTCATCTGTAATCTTTAACTTGGATGTTTAAATGGAGATTTGATTTGTTCGAACCATTTTTGTGATTAATTTTATGAACTCGAGTATGTTTAACTGTTAAACTCCCTTCTATTTATTTTGTTTGTTGTTTTGTGTTGTTTGCTGGATTCTGAGTTTGAATCTGATAAAGTCCATAATGAACTATACTTAACATTCAAACAATTTCGAGGATATGGCTCAATATTGTTATCTTCTAGAATATGTGTTTGTTGTTTGAAGTCAAGGCAGGCAGGAGAACCACAATTGTGTAAATCAGAATATAAGAGTAGTAATTTGAACATTTTGAATGCCAAGTTATATAGTAGTTTATTTAAAATCAAGTGTGTAATAATGTCTTTTCTCCAGAATTTTTTAATTTGCAGATTCACTCTTTTGTTTAAAGTTAGTAGGCGTGATGTTTTGTTTTTAGATCCAGTAATGAAAAGACCCTTTTTTTGGGAAAGAATATCTATATTTTTTTTGGGCCTAGTAACGAAGCGGCCCAGTTCTAAAAAGTATTTTTTGCACAATCTTCAAACTAGTTTTAAATATGATGAGGTTTTTAAGACTAATCCTTTGTGTAGACTGAAAATTATTTAGCTATCAATTTGAATCCTTGAATATTTGAATTTGGGCCTGTTTATGGGCCTGAAATTGAAAGACTATGAGCCCAATGCTCTGATCGTTTAATAGCTCCGGGTCAAATGGACCTACTAGTACTTCTCACAAGACCATATGGGGTTTGAACTCTTCCGTTAAGTCCATGTTCATTTCGACACTAATAGGCCAATAAGGAATTAGTGTTATCATACGATTTATTAGCATCATTTGATTCAAATGAATATCTCACATAGTATTGAACCTTTACACCTAGTTACATTATATAGGGAATTTAGCTTAGAGACATGATCATAACTTTAGGTCTACTTTAAATTAAATTAACTATTACAATTATGTATACGCATGCGTGACATATTTGTGATGCTAAAGATAAACCAAGGTATATGTTCGCGTGACCATGGTCAAACGTTTTACTAATTAAAATGCCTTAATCAATTATTCGTAGAAATACTTTAGGTGCGATTCTTAAATTGTAATCATAATTATGTTTCTTTCAAATAAATTCAAAGTATGTATTCGCAACTTTGACCAAACCTTTTTTTAGAATAAACTGAGTGTTAGGAATTGAGTATACGTACGCGTAACTCATCTTAAGTTAATTCTTTAAATATGGATTATCAAGTGAATAATAGCGGTAAAAGGTGAAAATAAACACAGGTCCTAAAATGAGTGATTAGACAGAGTAGGCCATGTATAAATTGCTACGTGACCATGCTAAAACCACGGAACTCGAGAATGCCTAACACCTTCTCCCCGGGTTAACAGAATTCCTTACTTAGTTTTTCTGGTTCGAAGACTTTTAAACTGAGTCAAATTTTCTCGATTTGGGATTTAAAATAAATCGGTGACTTGGGACACCATATAATTATCCCAAGTGGCGACTCTGAATTAAATAAATAATCTCATTTCAAATAATGTCACTTTAATTGAAAAAACTCCCTATCCCATCAGGAAAAAGAAGGCGTGATAGCTCTGACGACTCTACTGGGGACAAGAACCCAAAATCTCTGATTCAGGGTTCAGAATTCGAGCTTGTAATGTAATCTGTACTTGGCTTTATTGTTTTGTTGATATTACTGTGTTTTTGGGCCTAATGTGCTAATTGCTGCTTATTTACTGCTTTGATATTATTTGAACTATATTAAACTGTCTTCTTACGCCTCCCTTCTAAGTCTTCTAAAAAACATGGTGCACACGTTCGTGTGGCCCACTTTTCTGTTAGAGGTCGTACCAAATAGAACGAGGATGGATCAACCACTAGGCCGGGTAGACTTTCGTGCTCCCGGTACGTTGCTCCCACTTCGGCTCAAGTTGTCCGCTTGAGTAAGCCATGTCTAGAACACATCCATAGGTTTAAACCTAGAATAACAAAACCTCATGACGGATCCCTAGTAGGAATGCTTGTTTGAATCACGTACATTTGACTTAAGGGACTCAACACATGGGTTGGGTCCGTCTAGGACAGGTGTACCCGAAATAAAAGACCATCATGATGCATCTTACCTGCTATGTGTGCATTTATTTGTTTCAGCTTGTTTGTTGACCGGCTAAGGAAAGAAAAACAACAGAAAAATCAAAAGTGAGGTAGGATAAAGAATTCATCCGGTTCTGATAACCCCAGTATTTAAAAATGCCTCGAAAGTCTGCCAATTTTTTTTAAAAAAAAAGGAAAGAAAAATGTATTTCAAAACGGAAGTAAGTCAATACCATATTTTTCAATTGTATCAAAACTGACCGAACTACGCAGGTCTGATTCTCGACGGATGTGAGATACGTAGGTAAACTTCATCGGTGCCGACCCCAATTTTTTCAAATCAAATAAATAAAATGTGTCCATTGGTCAAAAAATAAAGTTGACCCAATTTCGGTTACGTCTTGCGCCGTTTTTGTCGGAATAGCCTTAGAACACATTACATTGTCAAAGAGCTATTTTGGCTAAGAACGAACATGTCTGTCAATAAATCATCACTTTTCCCAGAAAAGTGTCTTACTTCGGCCTCAAAACTTTACCCAAAGTAAGAAGGGGCCACTATTGCAAAAATAACCATTCTGGTTAATGTTGCACAAGTAGCCACTTCTAGGTGATTTCTCTTTAAAAATTGAAAATAGTTCTTACAAAAAGTCTGTTGGTCTATCTTTCAAACTAGAGTCAACCTTAACCCTACCCGCTCATAGGTACAAAATGAATACCGTCCAAAATCTGCCATTAAATGTCGTAGAACAAGCTTCACTATAGCTTCGAATGTGGTGGTATGATTTGGACCAAGAGGGGCAAAACTGGGTAGTTGAACACCTGGGTACTCTCACTGATATCATGAAAGTCAAGCCCCAGAATAATCTAATCAAGGCTTTAGTGACTTTTTGGGATCCCGTCCGCAATGTCTTCCGCTTCTCGGACTTCGAGCTCACTCCCATCCTAGAGGAAATAGCTGGGTATACAGGTTTCGGTAGGGACTTAAGAAATCAACATCTTATATTCCCGAGGCTTATGTCAGTGCGCCGTTTGTTTGACATCATGAACATTAGTAAGCAAATAAGAAAGAATCATGTAAGCGAGGGTTACTGTTCATTCTACTTCCTCTACTCCAGGTATGGGCATCCATAAGGGTTTGAAACACATGAAAAATGGTGGACCAACAAGTAAAGCAAAGAAACTTGGAAGATTCATCGCCGCTTTGCCTTCATAGTAGCATTTCTAGGCGTCATGGTCTTCCCAAGTGAAAAAGGGACAGTTGATATCCTTATGGCTAAAATTGCGCAAGTGTTAACTACCAAGGAAGATCACACACTTGCTCCACTGATATTGTCAGATATCTATCGGGCATTGACATAGTGTAAGTCGGGGGCGACATTCTTCGAAGGTTGCAATATCCTTCTACAAATGTGGTTAACCTTCACCATCATCCAAAATATATGAACTACGGCCCAAGTAAGAGCAACTTCATTGAAAGCTATGAAGAAAGAGTGAAAGATTACGACTCTCCGAAAGGGGTCGAAGCTTGGATCGTCCACTTGAGAACTTTAAGGGCAAATCAAATTGAGTGGACTTTGGGATGACTCCCGATGAGGGAAGTCATATACATGTTAGCCACAAAGAATTATTTTCTATTGATGGGCTTGAGAAGTTTCCAACCCTATGTGCCGTAGAGGTTCCTGAGGCAGATAGGAAAATATCAAATGGTGCCTGAGGATGAAGACATGAGTGTCCAAGTTATTGAACTACACCCCAAAGCCCCAATTCCTGAGGCTTTAGTCCAACAAATCTGGGATAGTTGCCGATACTTGAAAGAGGATACCCAAGTGCTCGATCTTGCAAAAGGTGAAGTAGATCCAGGCTATGCTACATGATTTGAAAGAAGGAACTGCATTAATGAGGAGCCAGAACCCGAGCCTGAGAGGACTGCCAAAAGGCCTCATATCCAAGCTTTTGATGATAAAGTTCAAGAGCGATTGGCCTGGAGAGAAAAGGAAAAGAAGTATAAAGCCACCATCCATGCCTTAAATGAAAAGTTGAGGAACCTCACATTTGACAATGACTTACAGGCGCATGTGGTCGAAGGTGAAAATAGAAAATTGACCCGAGAGAACGAGGCGCTCCGAGTCCAACTCCGGGACATGAGGATAGCCGCCAAAACGCCTGTGAGGAGAGAGAAAGATGGAAAACTCATCAACAATCTGAGAATGAAGGTACATGACTATGCAACTGACTTGACAAAGGCCGAAAAGGATTTGCTAAACGCTCAAACAAAGTTGGCCAAATTTGCCTACCAGTTGAAGCAGAAGTATGACAAAGAAGTAACTGTTCTAAGGAAAAAGCTGTTTGCCCTTGAAAATGAAATGGTCCAGCAAACAAAAGATTTTAAGGCAGAAAAAGAACATTGCTACACATTGATTTGCCTACTAGAAGAAAGCGTGCAACAACTACAGGACCAAAACAACACAGACGCACAAGTGTTGGAAGCCCGAGCATAGTAAATTGGGCGTCTGCTTCAAGAGAAAGATAAAATGTCATGAATGTGAAGACATGACTAGGTCTATATTTTTTTGTCGCCATGATGACCTTCGTTCTCTAGGTGATAGATGACTTAGACCGTCTCCAAGAAGATATTGCACAAAGGCCCGCGCAAAGACCGACTAATTTCCCGCAGACTCCCAGAATACCAGTAGAAACTCTTATGTACTTTTAAGTTTTTAGTTTTCGAGTTTGTACTTTACTTTGTTCATGTTTTTTCAAATCTATGTTGTTGTTTATTCTAAGTCTATATGTTTCCTTTTAATAGTCTCCAATCCTTTTGAGTCCCTGTAATCCAAAAACCCCAAAAATATTTTGTTTAATGAAAATCCAAAATTTTCTTTTCTTTTATTTTCGTATTTATTTCCTGAATTACGTAATGATCTGATTCATGCGGCGTCGTGATACGTAGGCAATCCTCATTCAATCATAGCTATAGACAACCAGAATAAACCAAAGAAAGAAGAGAAACAAAAAAGGAAAATTGAATAAAAAGAAGGAAAGAGTGAATAAATAAAAGGGCGCAAAGAAAGAAAAGGTTCAGGATTTGAAAGTTGATAAAAGAAATAGTAAGGCCGGGATGAAATACACAACCATTGTAAAAGCATTTAGAAAAACGTTTAACTGTTTAGGTGCATTACATCCCTCAATGTGCGATTTCCTATATGTTAAATGTCTCAAACTAACCGGTTTGTTGTGTATACTATTAAGAACATATTCTATTTTTAGGTGGTTGATTTTGTAGTAACCTGGCTTCGCACCCTTATTTCATGAGATCTAAAGGAAGTATAGCCATGACATCAAAAAGTCACCTACCAATCATTAATCCCTCCGAGGATAGCCCAGTATTAGTTATCCCAGTGTCAGAATCAGCAACTACTAAAGAAAACAGAGTATTGCATTGCCGTATGATAGAGATGTGGGATGCTTGGGCTAATGGAAAAGAACCACCCAGTGCGATCCCCGAGTTCCCTGAACTGCTTCCAAGTTCAAGCGGAACTACCAATGTCCCTATTTCTGTAACCAACCCATTCATCCCGTTTGGGTACCCCACCATGTCGACAAATTTCACTAGTATGCCTTCTGAGGTTCGCCCCCAGGCACTATTTTTGGGAGTATCTTCTACAGTATCCACTGCACCAACAGTCTCTACGGTGGCGCAACCAACACTGCCTCGACAAAGCTTTAAACCATCAAGTTTCACTTTCCAAGCACCCCAATTCCAATTGGACACCGCTTGTGTTACTCCAAACTCCTATCCTCCCCACCCACAATATGAGTCTCTCAAACAAAACCTCAAGAATATGCAGGGCCTGAGTGGCTAGAAGAGCGTGTCATATGTTGATCTGTGCATGTTCCCTCACGTGCATTTACCCATTGGATTTAAAATGCCAAAATTCAAGAAATATGACGGGCATGGAGACCCGATCGCCCATTTGAAAAGATATTACAATCAACTAAGAGGGGAAGATAGAAAGGAAGAACTTCTGATGGCCTACTTCGAAGAGAGTTTGACTGGAATTGCTTCGGAGTGGTATACGGACCAAGACATCTCCCATTGGCATATATGGGATGACTTGGCCCGGGATTTTGTAAGGCATTTCCAATACAACGTGGACATAGCTCCGGACAAAAATTCTTTGTCCAGCCTAAAAAAGAAAACTTCGAAAAGCTTCCGAGAATACGCTATCAAATGGCGTGAATAAGCGGCCCGGGTAAAACCCTCAATGGATGAGGCCGAGATGGTCAGTGTCTTCTTACAGGCCCAAGAGGCCGATTATTTCCAAAACATGATGTCTGTCATGGGCAAACCATTCGCGGAGGCCATAAAGAATGGAGAAATGGTAGAAAACGGCCTGAAAAATAGGCCACATCATGAGTCAATCGGCTATAAGAGCCACTTCCCAAGCCATCTAGAGCTGTTCGAGAGGTTTAGCAAACCGGAAGAAGAAAGAAGAAGGAGCCATGATGGCTTCAAGCTTGAGAAACTCTCGTCAACCCCTGGGTTATTTTGGTTCCCCTTCCAGGGCCCCGTAGTATTACTACCCCTACAAGGATGTAGCATATGCTATGACCCGTCATCCTTATGCAGTAATGAATGCCCAGCCATACACTCGGCCACAACAACATTACAATCAGAATAGAGCTCCACCTCCAAGAAACAACCCTCCTCACCAAGCTCCATATAATCCATGTCTACCAGAGAATAACTACCAATATAACACCTGTCCCTGTAAACCACCCAAGAAAGCTAGCTTCACACCCATTGGTGAGTCATATTCCAGCCTCTTCCCAAAATTAGTCCAAATGGGCCTATTACAGCTTGTACCTCCAAACAGATAGAACCTAGAATCTCCATCTTACAGGCTAGGTACCAGGTGCGCTTATCATTCCGGGGCAAAAGGGCATGACACCGAAGATTGTTGGACCTTTAAGAGAGCAGTTGAGAACTTGATTGAACAGAAGCATGTAGTGTTAAGGGACGAGGAAGTCCCCAATATAACCAACAACCCGTTACTGGCCCACACCAACAAGTCGGTCATCGGGATGATTTGTGAAGATAAAGAGTTCGACCCTGTATTAACATCTATTATTGCCATCGCTGATGTAGAAAAGAAACCTAAAACCGTGTCAAAATAGGTCAGAGATGAAAAGAAGATACATTCCACTCCCCGAGATGCAAAAAAGGTGGTAGAAACAAAGACAAGGGTAGCACCTGCTAAAGATGCTATTCTCTATGTCCCAAGAGCCCCCGGGAGGGGACAACTCATGTTAAGCCCTCCTAAAAGATTTGAACAGAAGAAAGCCACGCTGACTATGCCAAAGATGTATGTACCAAAAGGGACGTACATAGCGTGGAGGCCAATAATTTCACCCGGTTTGGATGAGCCTTTGGTCATCAGCCGTGCACCATAGAATCCCATGAGAGACCCCACCGCCGTCCCTTGGAACTATAATAAGACAATGGTCACATACAAAGAAAAGGAAGTTATAGGAGAAGTAAATGAAATGAACAAATCTGGGAAGTATCATGATCCAAAAGAATTGAACAAAACCAAGTAGAAACGGTTTCCACTTAAGAAGCCAGTTAGTGCTGATGAAGCGGAGGAATTTTTTCGGAAGATGAAAACTTCGGAATATGCTGTAATTGATCAATTTAGAAAGACTCCTTCCCAGGTTTCACTTTTGTCTTTGCCAATGTGCTCAAATGAACATCAGAAAGTGCTTCTAAAGATGCTGAATGAGGCGTATGTTCCGGTTGAGACCATGGTTGAACAGTTGGAAAGAATGGCAGAACGATTTTTTAAAGTCAACCGAATCTCCTTCAGCCAAAATGACTTGCCTCCAGAAGGAGATGCCCATAACAAAGCCCTTTATTTGACTGTCAAGTGTGAAGGATATTATGTGAAAAGTGTTATGTTAGACGGTGGATTTGGATTTGACATTTGCCCTCTATCAACATTACAAAGGATGGAGATTGGGACATAAAGGATCTGGCCTAACAACGTTTGTGTGTGTGCTTTCGACGGTGTCAAACGGGATATGATAGGGAAAATTGACCTGGTCCTAACCATTGGCCCTGTAGATTTTGAAGTAACATTCCAAGTTCTGAACATGGACACTTCCTATAACTTTTTCTTAGGAAGACTATGGATCCATGCTGCGGGAGCCGTGCCCTCTACTCTCCACCAAATGGTCAAGTTCGAATATGAAAACCAATAAATAGTGGTCCACGAAGAAGATGAACAATCAATTTATAGGGACCCGACAGTCCCATGATTAGAGGCTAGAGAGTGTAGTGAACACATCGTCTACCAAGCTTTTGAAATCGTGGTCGGACACCAGTACAAGGAAGGAACCCTGTGTCCACAGCCCTGCTTATTGAACGCATCAATCATGGTTGCCAGTGAAATTATCAAACATGGGTAAAAGCTCGGGGTATCCTTACAAGGCATCACAGAACCCGTCACTTTGACTGTAGCGAGAAGTTCTTTGGCAGAGGTTTTCAAGCTACCGAGGCCGACGTAAAGTTGGCCAATGAACATAAGAAAAATGGGTCGACCCTACCTCATCCAGTTCCGAACCTCGCCAGAACGTTTGTCAAGCCAAGGTATATAGAAGAAGAAGAAGAAGAAGAAGAAGAGGCCTTCACGGCCGAGGAAATTGAGGACATCTGTGAAGCAATGAGGCAAATGTTGTACGAGGTTCACATGGTCCAACCGGGCGAAGGCTCAAGAACTGCTGAGGTGCAATACACGGGGCCAAATGCTAAACTTCAAAATTGGAAAGCTATTTCGTTCCTTGTCAGACGGGAATCCTGGTAGTTCAGTCTTGCCATCTTTTCTGCATTCTAAGTTATTTCAGGGTGTAACTCGAATATTTTTAGTTTGTTGCCTTTTAAATTCTGATGTAAACTCTCTTATCTTCAAATTCAATGAAATGAAATCAATATTTCATCATCTATAAATCTTATTCTATTATTCTTTCTGATTTTGTTATTTTTCTTATCTTTCTCTTTTCATTTCTAATAATGCGGACTTAAATAACATGACATACTTGCGGACTTCATGCCCAGATCCTAACATGCTATCTAACTGTGAGATAATGAATCAAGAACCGAAATACGATGAAGATGAGGCTTTTAGGGAAATAAATCGAGAACTCAAATAATTGGAGAATAAACCTAAGTCAAACTTAAATGAAACTAAGCTAGTCAATTTGGGTAGTCCAGAAGAGATCCGGGAAACCATGATAAGCATTCACGCCAATGAAAGCACTAAAGATGCATTGATCCAACTTTTGATCGAATTCAAAGACGTGTTTGCATGGTCCTATGATGATATGCCAGGATCGAGTGTTGATTTGGTAGTAAATAAATTACCAAATTATCATGGTTGCCCACCTGTCCAACAAAAGCAGAGAAAGTTTAAGACGGACATCAGTGATAAGATCAAGGAAGAAGTCACCAAATAGTTAAAAGTCGGTGTGATCCGAGTGGTCCGATACTCCACGTGGTTGGCTAATATGGTCCCAGTACCGAAGAAGGATAGGAAAACCCAAGTGTGTGTTGATTATCGGGATTTGAACAAAGCGAGCCCAAAGGACAACTTTCCATTACTGAACATCCACATTCTTGTCGACAATTGTGCCAAACATGAGATACAGTCTTTCGTGGATTGTTATGCTGGGTACCACCAGGTTCTAATGAATAAAGTAGATGCAGAAAAGACAGCCTTCACCACACCCTGGGGCACATACTGTTATAGGGTCATACCATTTGGTTTAAAGAACGTCAGGGCAACTTATATAAGAGCTATGACTGCCATCTTCCATGACATGATGCACCATGAAATTGAGGTGTATGTGGATGATGTGATCATTAAATCCAGAACACAGGACGACCATGTGCGGGATCTGAGAAAGTTCTTCGAGCGTATGTGCAAGTATGACTTAAAGTTAAATCCAGCTATGTGTGCATTCGGAGTTCCATCTAGGAAACTTCTGGGGTTATAGTCAGTCGGAGGGGTATCGAGTTAGATCCAACAAAGATAAAGTCTATTCGAGATTTACCACCTCCGAGAACCAAGAAAGAGGTCATGAGTCTGTTATGAAGATTGAATTATATCAGTAGGTTCATTGCTCAGCTGACTACCACATGTGAGCCAATATTTAAGCTGCTAAAAAAGACACGGTGATTAAATGGACGGATGAGTGTCAAGAGGCTTTTGATAAAATCAAAGAATATCTGTCAAATCCGCTGGTGTTGGTTTCGCCTGAGCCTAGAAGACCTTTATTATTGTACTTGATAGTCTTGGAGAATTCTTTTGGTTGTGTTCTCGGGAACATGATGCGACCGGGAAGAAAGAGTAAGCCATATACTACTTGAGCAAGAAATTTACTGGTTATGAAGCCAAGTACACCCTGTTGGAAAGAACTTGCTGCGCCCTAACTTGGGTCACCCAGAAGCTTAAGCATTATCTGTTTGCTACACCACATATCTTATAACCCGATTAAATCCCCTGAAGTACATATTCCAAAAATCGATGCCCACAGGAAGGCTAGCAAAATGGTAAATCCTGCTCACTGAGTTCGACATATTTATGTCACCCGCACGACCATGAAAGCCCAAGCCTTCGCCAATCATTTAGCTGAGAACCCAGTTGATGATGAATACCAACCGTTGAGTACTTACTTTCCGGATGGGGAAGTGAGTTCAATTGAAGTAATTCCAGAAGGCACCAATGCTTGGAAAATGTTCTTTGATGGAGATGTAAATGCAAAAGATGTCGGTATTAGGGCAATTTTGATTTCGCCCACTGGTCAGCACTATCCGGCTACAGCCCGACTTCGTTTCTTCTGTAC